>NC_139240.1:69247077-69490430 GCF_977018435.1 Lepisma saccharinum
TTTGTTTTTTTTATTTACCAAAAATGTGTGCCTCTAAAAATTAACAATATTCACTTCAATCATAGTTCTTACCGTACATTCCACCCCCAGTAGACGCAATAAGACTTAGCTTGATTCCTGGCCTCCCCGATGGTGCAGTGGTAGCATCGTCAAGGGGTCCCGGGTTCGATACCCAGTGGAAGCACGAGTAGTTCGGATCTCACTTTAAACTGTAGGCCCGGTCCCGATTAGCCTTACTGTGCATAAAGTGGACTTAAAACAACAAATCAATCAATCAACTTTCCTTGATTCCCAAAAACTTCGGATCTATTGACATTTGGCACAGATGTGGAAGGAATGTGGATGATGACATCAAAGTCATAGATTTCTGTCAAACGAGAGGTTGCAACAGGGGTTGGGAAGGTACAGATAAAGAAGGCTCCCCTCTGGAAGAAATTTCAAAAGTCTAGAACTGGGATTCCCAAACTTTTCCGTTTCACGGCTACTTTAGTATTTCAAGTTTTTTCCACGGCGCCCAAGTCAGAATGTCGGCCTAACTAGCATTTGCAACACTCTGTTAGTGTGGTTGGGTTGCTTCAAATTCAGAAATATCTTATGTGTAAAAAGTACTTAATATTTAGAAAAATCATATCATTTCTGTGAAAATATAGGAACATTTCGCTGCTCCCCTGCAAGCTAGCCACAGATCTCCAAGGTGGTGCGGTGCACACTTTGGGAACCACTGGTCTAGAGAAGCTTCTAAATACTTGCTCCTAGTTAGATATTGGGGCTCATAAACAAGATTGAACGATTATAATAGCTGCTGTTCATGTTCTGTGAATTTGTCTTTCATCAAGTTGTGAGGCAAATAATATCTGCTGTCTACATTTTCACTCTTCACCTCAAACAAATTAGAATACAAAATAGTTTTACCTAATGTCAAGGGGACTGGTGGCAGTGTCAGGGGGGCTGGCCAAGACTTCTAGAAGGAAAGGCTGGGGTCAGACACGCTTCTTTTCGCGACTGCCGCGGGTGTGACGTCATGGCCTTACAAAACCCAGCTGAGTCTTTACCCCATATGGAAAGAATCGTGTAAAGGCTGATCTGTTTTGTTCTTTTCGCTCCTTTTTTCTTGTATTTCTGGATTGTTGGGTTCAGGGTGAGAAATCCTAGAGGGGATGAGGGGGATTTCCCTCCACCAACAATCTTGGCCTCAAAAATCCCCCCACCAAATATTTCCTGGGGGAAAGAGTTTTTGTTATAACAATGAAAAGATAAGCAATTACTTTTAATTTCAAATATACTTTACTAAGAATAATATTGAAAACACACACAAATTAGTGTAGTTGTGAGTGTTGAATGCTATCTGTCTCAAGAGAAAAAAGTAAAGTAAAGTAAAGTGTTCCCCTGTGCTTAGCACCACGCCATGGAGGCATATAGGGGGTGTGGGGGTAACGCCCCACACTTTCTTGATCCGGTCGTGAGTGGGGGTGATGTGATCAGCATCACGCCCCTGACCGCCTTTACCCCCCCCAGGGTTTCCCCCAGGTACCCATGTTATTCGACGCTGGGTAGGCGCCGGGGCCGCTTCCACTGTTAGAAAAGTTCCCGGATTTGATCTGTCTCAAGAGATCATTAACAAATCTACATCAATACGCATAGTAAAAGTAAAACAAGAATGCAAAACAATAATAACTTTGAAATCTAATTGATTTATATTAACATAGTGCACACACAAACTAAACAAAAACTTACACATAATAAAACCACTTCAACTATGTCATAATTTGTTAACATCTTTAACCGGTTAGTAATGGAATTAGTTAGCTGCTTTACACTATCTGATATGTATGAAAGTAACAAATTAATTTCTAATTAATAATCATAATAATTATTTTAATTGAGTAATTTATTTTTACTTTTAATAACATTTCAAATATGTACATCATATAATTCACACATATGTTTGTGGGGAGGGGGTTTTAGGTTAAGAACTTTCTCCCCCCCCCACCAGTTTTCAATGATTTCGCACCCTGGTGGGTTGTGAGGTGTTGCAGTTCACAATGCCTTCAGTGAGGTGTTGCGACCTGTCGTGATCTCCGATGAAAAAATAAAAACAGCGGGTGACAATATATAACTGAACACGTCGCATCTAACGAGACTGCTTAGTGGATTGCAATACCAGTAGTCTCATTACACAACATCAGGCTACCATACACTTCAATTGGGTTACAATTATTAGAATAAAAAATAATAATATTGTAATTTTTTAATAAAGGCTCTCACGAGTATAGTAAGATGAAAACTGCAAACATACCCCTCCCAATTTAATATCCAGTCCCCCACCAAAATTCCTATGTCAATTTTAGGTTCACTGTTGGCATTGAAGAGTTGAATCTCGACCTCCTCCAAATAAATTAATTCTCAATCGTCATACCAAAATTCCCACAACAGTCTAAGCGCAACAGTAATTAATACTCAAGACTTGGCTATCTCCCATCCTAGTGCTCAGTTTCCTTACTACAGAGTTGGAAACTTCCCCAACCAAGGGTAATTCCACATCAGAATTCACGATAAAAATTTAAGGTTTAATATGTAATAGCTGGCTGGATATTGTGCACCTCAAATAGTAGATACCGTGTTGCCGAGAGACGACACTGGTATGTCTCGTCGCGTGAAAATTCCATCTCTTCTCGTGTCTAGTCTCGTTAACAGCACTAATAATACATAGTAACTGTTATAATTCCCTTGGAAATACACAACTTGCTATTTATATACGAGTGATGATTAAATGACAACGTAGTTCAACTTCCGCCCTCCATTGTTCTATTATTTATTCAGTCCAATTTTCATCACAATCGCCCCCCCCCCCTCCCCCAAAGTTAAGTGGACTCAACCAGCTTTCACATACCGGCCTTTGGGCACCCCTGTTCGACATCCCACTCATTATATATATACGTATATAAAGTGAGCCTTGACTTTCTTCAGTTCTATGTCTCAAGTTTTCGTTCAGTCAAAAGTTGTTTAAAGTGTTTGTGACATAATACACACGGAACTTCCTCACATTCCTCCATGTGTAGTTCAAAGATTCATAAGACTCAGAATTGTAATCTGAATAAGGAAAATTAATGATGAAATAAATATCAATAGTCGAAGCAAAGTTACCAAATTTGAAGAAGTTAAGTGAAAACAGCTCCTCTCTCACTCCTAAAAGAGAGCAATAGATGAGCTTGTTTTCTTTTACATATTCAACTTATCCATAATTTTGGCTTTCTGCCCTAACAAAACGCATTACTAGGTGTATTAACCCCAATTTTACATGAAACCTAATGTTTCACAGAGGAATGTGACGACATATAAACTACCAACAAAATGTGTGCGTAAATGGCTGTGTAATCCAACTGTAAGGACATACATTATGTCGGATCCTAAGCAAGTCTGTGTATTCACTCCCAATTAGCTTCTGGGTATAATTGCGGCTCTTTTTTGTTCATAATTACTGCTTTGATTCGGCTGCGAAACCGGAGCATAGAGCGATCTGTCCGCCCATGACGTCACGCCTGACGTCAAGGACCATGTGATCAGGTATGGCCCCAGCCTTCTCCTCTACTAGTCTTGGGGGCTGGCACCCCTTGGCCCCTGCCTGGCTATGAGCCTGTGCACAGATAGGCTAATCAGACTTGACCTACAGTTTAAAGTGGGATCCGAACCACTATTCAATGTACCTCCACTGGCTATCCAACCCGGGACCCTTTGATGACAAGGCCATGACGTTACCACTACACCATAAGGGAGGCCCAAGCAAAAATAGAATAAAGTTGGGAAAAAGTAAACATCGCCGGAGCCGTTGAAAGTATTAGCCCCTATGAAATTAATTTTGTTGGTTTACAAAGAAATGTATGAAAAATATTGATTGCTTTGCTTGCAATGCAACCCTGTGCCCCCTTCGAAATTTCCACAACACCCCTGAAATTTTTCACAAATTCCCAATTTATGGTCAGTTTGGCTCTAAATTTACACTTACACCCTCTAAACATGAACTTCCTCCCTCAAGATAGAACACTCTGGATAAACCCCTGCTGCAGTCATTCTAGAAGACCCAGGTTTTTGCTTGCTGCAAGTAAAAAACAAGAACTATGTACAATCATTTGATCATGATGATATGATATACAGGTACTGACCAACTGCGAAGGCCTAGACTAGCTATAGGGGAGGTAGGTAGACACATGCAGCAAAGAATGCTGTAAGTTTCGGATCAGTATTTTGTTTGCGTTTCGTTCTTTTGTTTATTATTGTTCTGTTTGTTGTGGCTTTCCATCCCCATTTTGCAACTGCAATCAATGGTCAGGTGGCAGGTGGACTGCAATCCACAATTTTCCTTTCATATTGGAATCAAAAGGCTACAATGTTATAAATAATATATTATTCCCAGATTAGATTTTATTTGAACTATGCTTAGGCTTCCAATGTCCCTGTTTGTAGAAAGTAAGACTCATGCACTAACCTATTAACTAACTAACTAACTAACTCTCTAGCCTTCTTAAACCCGAAGGTTCATGGCTGCACAGGCCTTCCATCTTTCCCTATCTTGAGCAAGATCTATATACTCTTTTCCATCCCTACTGATTTCCTTTAGGTCCATCTCAACGTTGTCCCTCCATCTTCGTCTTGGCCTTCCTACAGGTCTCTTACCATCAGGTTTCCCAACAAGAATCCTGTAAACTCCTCTTTCCTCTCCCATTCGTGCCACGTGGCCTGACCACCTAAGTCTTCTTGATTTAATTATTCTAATAATATCTGGACATGAATACAAATTATGTAGTTCTAAATTATGTAACCTTCTCCACTCACCTGTCTCCTCATCCCTTTTAGGTCCAAATATTTTCCTAAGGATCTTATTTTCAAATACTCTCAATTTATGTTCCTCTTTCAATGTAAGGGACCAAGTTTCACATCCATATAATACTACAGGCAAAATTACTGTTTTGTATATTTTAACTTTTAGTTTCTTATATTAAACGAGAAGACAAAAGTTTATGAAGAGAGAAGTAACATGCATTTCCTGAATTAAGTCTGCTTTTTATTTCCTCTTTAATATAATTTTCATTTGTTAATATTACTCCTAAGTATTTGAATTTGGAAACTGTTTCAAACGAGTTGTTATCAATAATTAGATTTTGATTATTACCTAACACTTGGTTTCGGCCTGTAAGCATATATTTAGTTTTCTCTTTGTTAACTTCCAAACCTATCTCTTTAGCAGTTTTGAAAAATATTTTAGCATTATTCTTAATTGTATTCACATCATCCCCCAGTAAGTCCACATCATCTGCATATGCTAACAACTGAGCCACACCATTTAATTTTAGTCCGTCTTTAGATTCTTTTACCTTTCTAACAGAATATTCTAAGGCAAAATTAAAGAGCAATGGAGATAATGCATCTCCTTGTTTTAACCCATCATGAATTGTAAATTTGTCAGACATATTAATACCCACACGAATTTTACTGTGTGTTTCACTGGTGCATATTTTTATCATACTAACAAGCTTCTTAGGTATTCCAAACTCTACTAATATATTATATAATTTATCTCTTTTGACCGAATCATATGCTTTTTTAAAATCAATGAATAGCTGATGGACATTTTGATTATATTCCCACTTTTTTTCAAGTGTCTGTCTGATGTGAAAAATTTGATCTGTTACGTTTAAATCCACATTGATAATCACCGATAATTTCATTAGCATATGTTGTTAGTCTTGTTAAAAGAATGTTAGATAATATTTTGTATGTTGTTGAGAGTAGAGAAATTCCACGGTAATTATTGCAGTTCATTTTATCACCTTTTTTAAACACAGGAACAATTATGGATTCTTTCCACTGTTGAGGGGTTTCTTCTTTATTCCATATTAAACAAATTAATTTATGAATTTGACATATTAATGAATTTCCACCATATTTAATTAACTCAGCTGGTATTAAATCAATGCCAGGTGCTTTGTTATTCTTTAGCCTTTTAATAGCATCTTTAACTTCAGTCAAGTTAGGTTCTGGAACTAAAGGTTCTGCTGTGTGGACTTCATTTACTTCTGATTTATCTCCTACATGGACATTTAAAAGGTCATTAAAGTAGTTCTTCCATCTATTTAGAATATCGCTTGGGTCAGCTAGAAAATCACCATCTTTATCTTTTATCAAGTTTACTTTAGGTTGCCACCCCTTTCTAAACTCATTTACACCTTTATATAAATGCACTAACCTACATGTATTTAATTTCTTCTCTTTTTCTCTTTCAGGTATTACAAATCCAAAGGCTCCTCCTGGTACAAAAGATGCCACCAAAAGCTTTAATTATGATTACTCATATTGGTCACATGATGTAAGTATCATTTATATTCAATACTTAATAAGTATAGGGTGTCCAGAAAAGATTTTACCATTTTTAAGACATTTATTCGTACTTTCTGCAAAAAATAAAGATCTCTCTCAAAGTTTTGCTAACATATTGACAAGTTTACAACTTTACGAAGACTCAATATGTGCACTATTTGTGCTGCAACAGATGAGTCGAAAGAACATTTCAGCCCATGCGTTGAATCAGCATGTCCGTGTAACAGCAGCAAAGAGGTTCCAATGATGTGTTCTCTCACTTCCACCAGATCTCGAGGCAATGGTGGGACATACGCTCTGTCCTGGACGAAGCCTCACAAAAAGAGAATGCTTGATGGTGTCATGTCTGGGGACCTCGGCAATGTGTCAACGTCAGGATCAGTGTGATACATAAATACAACGTTGTGGGAGATTGTTCATTGAGGTATTGAATGATAGTAGGGTGGCACTTCTTCTTCTTGTTGCAATGAAATCTTATGAGTTCTTTTCAAGTTGGGGCTTCATCCAATTCTGGAGCATGTTCAGCTATGCAAGTTCAGTACCGGTTTCTTCTGCAAAGACAAATGGCCAACAAAGCTTCCTTCTGAATACGCAGGAATCTCTCTCATGCTCAGTGACTGCACGAAGGTTTCCGGAAGCTCGGATCAGAGCCTTACATCTGTCTACGCTGCCTCTGATGTTGAAGGTCACCTCAATACTGAACACGATTCCCCTGAAATCATCATTCTCAAGCAATTCCTACATGTTCACGATAAAGACCAAGCAGAGTGATTTGACTGGTTCATCGAGTGCCTCCAGAAGTTGCACCTTGTAAGCCTTCAGTTGCAAATACTTATGAAGCACATCCTATACTGTAGAGCAGAGCATTTAAACTCACAGCTTGCCTTTCTAACTGACTTACTGGGGCTACCCTGCAAGATTTGCGAAACTCTGTCCATTGCCTCCACCTAACATGATGGACAACTGGTTTTTACCTTTGCACAGGCAACCTTTGTCCAGGAATTGCAATGGGGTTGTTTTAAGGTGGATCAAACCTCAACTTCATTGAACTGTGTTCATACCTAGGTAGACATCGTTTTCACATATTCTACAACACAAAGTGCTGTGAAAAGAAAGAGGAAAAAATAAATTTATGAACACCATATTGTTGATGGAATGGTAAATTTTTGTAGTCACAGAATGGGCTTTGGTTACCCAGACTTGCAAGAAGAAGAAGAAGACGACAAAATGATTTCTGTTGTCTTGTCAGTACCATTTTACAAAAACAGTTTGCATGCACATGATAGTCTGGTTGCAATCAGTGCTTATTACAAGCCTCTCTCCACACTAGTCCTGTAAAAGAGCATAAACAGGTACAATCTTTTCCGGACACTCTTTATATTACGGATTTAAGCCATTTTTGTGTTGCTAAATCATACTAGGTCATTTTGGTTTTTCTTCAGTCTCTCATGTAATGGTTTTTGCAAAAACGTTTCATTTATTATTTTGGTACATTGTTCTTGAAACACTTGCATTGTGTGAATTTGTGGGAAATTTAAAATAGTGATATTTGCCATGTGATATTTGTCTGAATTAGGGCAACGGATTTGAGCTATTTTATGATTTTCCCTTTTAATTCACATCATCATGGACGTCCGCAGGATTTTTTCCAGGGAGGGGCAAGCAAGCAAGGTAATTTTTTTCCAGGGGGGGCAAAGGACACATATTTTCCTCCAAAATAGTGATGCACCCTCAAAAAAACACTGTTTCAGTCTTAAATTATCATGTTTCTTCAACGAATTTATAATAATTAACATAAATTACTGTGATTGAAATGAAATTATGTGTCAATTATATAATTTTTAGGTACACATTCATTTTCCAGGGGGGGCGTGGCCCCCCATTGCCCCCCCCTTCCGGATGCCCATGCACATCATGTTTAAACTTTTCTTTGTCTGAAGAATATCTGCCTGCAGTGGCAGCCATTGGGTCCCAAAACCACAGCGGGGGGGGGGGGGGGGGGGGGCAAAGACAGTATATTTTCCTTTGTAGATAAGATTTAGCATAGTGCGGGGGCAAAAGTGGCGAAAATTGAAGGGGAAACTGCCCCCCATCGCCCCTCCTCCTAATCGCCGCCACTGCCTGTTAGTATATATATATATATGTATGGGCTGGTTGTTACCATTATTTGCTACATGAAATGACATTACTTTTATGTCAACCAATTCATTTGATCTTGAAGAGTTGTGAATTGATTGAAAGTTCTTGAGAAATCATGAAGTAGATTCCAAGTAAATGACACTAATAACGTAGGTGCAGAAGTTTTGGGCGATTTTGAACATATGATTTGCAATGAACTCATCATTCTTGTTTCTTGTTCTTTTTTTTCTAGGAAACAGATCCATATTTTTCCTCTCAAGCTGTTGTGTATAAAGATATTGGTGTGGAAATGTTAGAACATGCTTTTGAAGGTAAGTTCAATTTTTTTAAAAAAAATATGATAGTTTTTTTTCAGTATGCTCTCTTTCTTATCTTTCTGCATGTTATGAATACATTTGTATTTTTGTTATCGACTGTTATGGTTCAGATTTGCTAAATGTGCACAATGCTCCCCAGTATGGATGCTTCGCAAGAAGAATTTAAGAAGTATGCACAGTGTGAAACTCTGAACTTATTATTGCCAACGTTAAGGAAACCACGTTTTTTCTCTTTCAAGACCACTGAATGTTGTTTGATCACACATTATTTTCAGTGTGCCGACCTCAGTGGCATTGTGGTTAGCACATCATGCTACAATGCCAGGGATCCCAGGTTTGAGTCCTGGCCTGCGCATGAGTGTTCTTTTTAATAGTCCCTTCACCAATTCCATCATGTCATCACTCATCCTCATCTTCGCGATTAGCCAAAAGTGATAGGAAAGCAAAGTAAAATAAACTAAATCAATCAATCAATTATTTTTTTTCAGTGACATGCACAGTGGCGTATTCTCCCATGCTTTTCACATGTACAGAAATTGCTGAAAAGGGTTTGTTTTGCTTGCAAGACTGCATTGGTATTTTATTTCTATTATATTGAATTAAAATATACAATAAATAAAAATTATTGCAGTAAACCAGGACAAATTTTTAAAGCATTGAACATGCCCCCCTCTCGCCTCCCCTCCCTACACACACACACACACACACACACACATATACAGCATATATTGCACTGTTGTGGAATGTTAGAAGAGTTTGCACCCTAAATTTAAATATTCTACTCTACCGAGTATTGGATGTACAGAGTGTCCAAATTGAAATGCCTAATTTCAAATGCTTATATGATACATAATGTACAGGCAAGAACAGTGTGGTAGGTGGTATATGGTAGCTTAGCTGTGGAAATTTTAAATAGGTAAGGAATTGTAAGGATTTTTTTATTTTGTATCGTTCCAGGTGGTGAAAAGTAAAAATGACAACCAATGCTGAAAAACGCAAACTGTGTTGTGGTACTCAGAATTGGGATCCATTATTGCAGTTCAACGACGGTTTCATGCAGAGTACACAGACCCCCTCGAGATGTCATTTTCACTTTTCACCACCTGGAACGATACAAAATAAACGAATCGTTACAATTCCTTACCTATTTAAAAATTTTCACAGCTAAGCTATCATATACCACATATCACACTGTTCTTACCTGTATATTTAAGATATTATGTTTAATATAAGCATTTGAAATTAGGGTGTTTAAATTCGGACACCCTGTATTTCTAGAAACAGATCTAAAGAGATTAACTTTATCTGTTCTCCTCATTTTTATTAGTCTATAATAGTGTTTCAACTTTGTTCCAGGGTATAATGTGTGCATTTTTGCCTATGGACAAACTGGTGCTGGAAAATCATATACAATGATGGGAAAGCAAGAGGAGGGACAGGAAGGCATTATCCCCCTAGTTTGTCAAGATCTCTTTCAAAGAATTAGAGACACTTCCTCAGAAGAAATGAAGTATTCAGTAGAGGTGAGTCTTGCACATTTGTTCTGATTTTTTTTTGGCAAATTCGGTAAATGTGCTTGAATTCATTCAATTATAATATACAGAGTGGTCACAAAGTGGGTGTACCCCCTTTTTTTTGCCAATACTACAGTGGTTGTTGTTGTTATAGCGATGTGATCACGTACCTGATAGTTCACTTGTCCAGGACATCTGTATGGAGACCATTACGATCGTCGCACAGCTGAATTCTACGCCATGTCCTGGCAGATGTTTTGCGGAGATATTCCGGCATCACGCCCTATCAGCATCAGTGAGTTCATTAACGTGACAATGACAGTGTAGCTTGCACTTAGAAATGAAGTTTCATGTGTTTTATCATGGTCGAATGATTGCAAATCCACATAAATTAAAACATACTTTCCGATGAAAAACCAGAAGTACGCCCACTTTGTGGCCACCCTGTACAGTGTGTCCATAAAGTCATGGTGGGGTTTGAGGCTTTGTAGTATCTGAACAAAACATCTGATTTACACTGCATTGTAAATGTACAGTGTATATACATACACAGCTATGGTACCATGTGAATTTTAAAAAAGCATGACTGTATTGTGAGACAGTATTTTAAAGATGCAGTGCTTGCCCTGTAATCAATTTACAAATGTTGCACGAGGAATAGTCGGAAAAAAGTTTTCCACATTTGTATTGCCAGAAAGCGTGGAGATTTTGGGTTGGTAATATGCAATCCTTCTTTTGTTGCCCGACGCATGACCTTTTCCTTGCAGAGGGTGCCAGCATGCTGCTGTGTTGAAGACAGGAAGAGTTAAGAAGTGTGTGCCTGGCTGGCATGGAGAACAGAGGTGTGTTGCAATCGTGGACAAAGGATTAAGTACAAGCTGTTGTTCACTACGAATGGGCATGTGGGACTTCCGGTATGGAAATTCATAACTGGCTTTCTGACATCAGGCATCATCCTCTTGGATGACTATGCGACACCCCACACAGTGGCAGCAACGGTAGTTGGTTGGGAGCACGTGAACCACCCACCCTACAGTCCTGATCTTGTGCCCAGTGACCTTTCTACTTTTTTTCTGTTCTGAAGAAGGCACTGGGAGGGAAGCGTTTCACCTAGGGATGTGACGAAGCTGAAAATTTACCGATGCCGATGTACTCGCCGATAATTTTTGGAACCGATACCGATGCCGATATTTAACCGATTCCGATACATAAGATTACACTGGTCGACATTTTTTCAAAAGTTGAACGATGTTTTGAAAAGAATAGGTGACTCTGAAAGGATTTTTCATGCTGAATTCAAATTTGAAAACCGTTTTGCTCCATCACGTCACAATTTTTCACAAATCGTGAAAACTGAATAGCATATAGGGGTCTATTATGGTATTATTGGGATCATTTGGGGTTTATATAATCATATTACAGACACATAGAATAAATAATTTTTGCAAATATAGTAATCAGTGGGACATATATTGAGATTGTAAAATCTATATTATATACTATATTCATGTACATTTTCATTTACACATGTCTAGAAAGAGATATAACATAGTGCATTTCGAATTACTGAGATTCAGGATCAAACTTCATTCTTTTTGACTTTCTGCCTTCCCCGACACCCGAAGTAGGAACATCTCTTTTTAACATCCAACAAAAATCTGCCATCATGGAAACATTCCATCGTCCCTGGTATCTCCGTTCCATCTCTGCCATGTCCTTGTGAAATCTTTCCCCATGCTCCTCGCTGAAGTGTCCGAGATTACTCGGAAAGAAATCTAGATGTGAATTAAGGAAATGCAATTTGAGGCTCATTTTACAACCAAGTTTACGTAAATTCGTTAGCAGATTTTTCCCAAAATGTTCATAGTTAACGTGTTTTTCATTGCCCAGAAAATGGGCAACCACCATTTTGAAACTTACCCAGGCATCCCTTTCCGTAGCAGTCATTATTTCTTCAAAATCTGCATCCAACATCAGTTTCCGTATCTGAGGGCTAACAAAAATACCCTCTTTGAGCTTACCCTCAGTGACGGATGGAAATTTCCTGGCAATGTATTTAAAGCATTCGCCGTCCTTGTCTAATGCTTTCACAAACTGTTTCATTATCCCTAACTTAATATGCAACGGAGGAAGCAGTATTTTAGATGACTGAATTAATTGCCGTTGTGTCACATTCTTCTTCCCTGGAGAGAGAGATTCTCTACTTGGCCACGTTTTCACTTTCCAATGATTCTCCCTGTCCCGACTGTCCCATTCGCACAAGAAGCAGGGGAATTTTGTGTTCCCAGCCTGGAGACCCAACAACAAAGCTATCACTTCGAAATCTCCACAGACAGACAGACACACCATGTTCTTCATATTTCACTTTCAGTAGCATGAACCTCAAAGTTTCATAAGTTTCCTTAAGCGACACAGAATATGCAACTGGAATCGATGGGAACACATTACAGTTATTTAACAGAACACCCTTCAGACTAGTCTGTGATGCATCAACGAAAAGTCTCCATTCACTTACATTGTAAGAAATACCATACAATTCTATGACTTTCCTTATGTTGTTACAATAAACAAGGTTTTCGTCTTCAGTAAAGTATGGGAGTAGCTCTGTCTCTCGATGCCTGTACCATGAGAAATGTGTTCCTGGAGACAACAGGTTTTTCTTACTCAGTCGGGAACCAAGAAGTTGGGCACTCTCCTTTGGTAAATTTAGGTCTCTTACGAGATCATTCAGTTCATGTTGTGTGAAAGGTTGTGGAGTGCCTGTACTTGTACCAGGACAGAAATCGTCACTGTCTTCATAGTGTGCACGTTCAACTTCAGTGTCACTTGAAGTGCTGCAATTATCACTACTCGTACGTGGTACAGGTACAGGTAAATCTGGCCCATGAGGCACGGGCCTAATGGCCGATTGTATGTTGTTGGGATAGCTCACATTGCTCTTGTTCTTAGCACTAAAACCGCTAACATCTACGCGTATAGCACAGAAATAGCAGTCATCAATGTGATTTTTTGGTTCCCGCCATACCATTGGTATTCCAAATGGCAATGCTTTCCTCTTGCCACACTTCCACAATCGCAAAGCTTCCACACATGTTTTGCAAACTTCATGCGGGGCCCAGTTTTTGTCCTGATCACCTACTTTAACACCAAAATATTCGTGGTAAGCAGACCTCACAAATGTGGTGATACGTTGTCTTTGCCTCTTCACTACATAGCTTCCACAAATGTAACAGAATACATGGGGCGAGTTCAAACACTTCCTGGACGACGACGACATTGTCTCTCGACACAACACAGCACGAACTATTGACAATGACGAAAACTTTATCAAATATTTTGCATTCCCTACTGCTATTTACATATATAATATCTACAATACACTTAACTAAGGTTTTCGGATCACGTAACCTTATACACGGTAAATAAATTAAAAACTGTACTATTTGCATTAGTTGGTATCGAATAACAAAACTTAGAAACAAATTTATTGAATCATTCATTGTTACTAGGTGTCTTCAGCAATTTTGTTAATCATATAATGTAATAAGAGGTCCACTGCCATCTATCGGGAATATTATTAACTTCTAATTTCTGGGCAGGAATTACGATTTATACAACAATGAAGATTTCTAAATAACTGAGGGTGATACAACAAAAACAAGGTCACTTCTGAAATCAGCATCAAATGTAGTTTCAGAAACCACAATTAGTTTCCAAACATCAGAACCCATGTCGACCAGTGTTATTAAACAGAAATGGGATGTTATTTTCAGCATGACAAAAATAAATTTGCTATGTACATTTCTATTGCATATCATATGTATATACATATATATTCTCAAGAGATGCGAATGTACATTTGCATCTACAAAATGTTATGTGAACCTTTAAGAAGAACATTGATTCTCAAGAGATTAAACATTAGTACACAAGCAGTTCTTTGAAACGCAAAATGAATTCCTGTTATGCCAGATTCAACTTCAGAAACACGAGATTTGGAAGCACTTCAGGAAGTAACCTACTTCTTCCTTTATCACAAATCTGTTCAGCAACACTGAACACTCAATCACTGAATACTGATGCAGCAGGTATGCCCAAGTATTTTCTCAGCACTTGCTTCAGGTTTGAATATTCATTTTTGAATTTCCAATACAACAGCAGATCCTGGTTCAGCAATGTACTGTTTTATTTCCAATTTATAGTTAGGTTGATCCTCTGAATGAGTTTGCAATAATTTTATTACAGAAACTCTACAATAATGACGAATCATAACCAAATTTTTAAATAAATATTACAAAACTAGAATATAAAACTTATTAGAAGGTAAAAACTCTAGTATAATCTGTACCGGTTTAAATATCGGATTTTTGCCGATTCCGATACCGATGCCGATGTGTCAATTTCGGCTGATTTTCGTACATCTGTAATCGGCTTCGGCACATCCCTAGTTTCACCACTACAGCAGAATTGGAAGCTGCCACACCCAACTTCATCTGTAAATAGGACACTCAGTTTTTACAAACAGGTTTTTTGAAACTTGTGAAGGTGTACAAGTGCCTGAATCGCTGGGGACTATGTGGGAAAATAGTGTGATGTTGCCTCTTTATGTTCTTTCCCCGGAATAAAACTCTCTGCAGATGGCAGACTAGGGAAACTTTTTTCTGACTATCCCTCATAAATGTATTATCACATGAAGGAGTTTGTACTGGCAGTGAACCAGAGCAAACATTCACTGTGACTTCTAACTCTTAGGATGATTGAAGGAGAGTTTTTTTCCCCACATTAAATTTTACTATGAATTTAGTTACGGATTATATCCATAAAAATATGCAACTGATTATTTAGACTCGTAACGTAAAATAAATCAAAATGTGATTAACATAACATCTTAATCTTCATCCAGGTTAGTTATATGGAAATCTATTGTGAGAGAGTGCGAGATCTGCTGAATCCAAAGAATAAAGGCAATCTACGAGTCAGGGAACATCCACTACTGGGACCATATGTAGAGGACCTCTCCAAGCTGGCTGTCACTTCATTTCAAGATATCCATGATCTCATAGATGAAGGGAATAAAGCAAGGTAAAATTTCTAACATTTTTTCTTCATAAATTAGTTACAATTTAAGTTTAACTGAAGTTTCAACTTCAACTTGAACTGCAGATCATTATTTGCTATACTATAGTGTTTTGTTGACTGAGCTATTGGGCTGTGCAAGCCTTCCCAACATTTCATGCTTAGTTCATGCTGTATTAATTCAAACTGAAACATTTTACGAATAATTTATATTAAACTTTTGTTGCGAAAAAGACATTCTTGCATACATGCATGTGCATGTGTGTGTGAGAGAGCGAGAAAGTTAGTGAGTGTTTCTACTTGATAACAACTACACTGTATTTTTTCACTTTCAACTTTTCATTAGTATTAATGTATTTATTTATTTTCTTTCCTGTTTCTCTCCTCCTAATTCTTATTCTTTTCTAATAATAATAATAATAATAATAATTTAAAACTTGTAGATTTTTTTATAGTTGATAAGTGCTGACCTCTAAGTTGCTTTCCGTCCCAAGAATGCTGACCATTTTCACTACTTTTTAAAAAATCATATCTCAAAAACTAAAAATGAAAAATATATGTAAGTTTGATTCTTCCTCTTTATTTTGATATATGATATGTTACATTATAACCACATGGCTACCTTGGACGTTTCATCATAAATGATATGAAATGTACTAAACATAAAAAAGTGACAAGATATATGACATGCAGTGGCGGGGATTGGGTCCCAAAACTGGGGAGGGGGGGGGGGCAAGGTGCCAAAACTAGGGGGGCAAAGACAGTATATTTCCCTTGGTAGATAAGATTTAGCATAGTGCGGGTGCAAAAGTGCCAAAAATTGGGGGGGCGGCAACTGTCCCCCCTCGCCCCCCCCTAATCGCCGGCACTGTAGAGAAGCGAAACAAGCATATCGCTATCAGACAACGACGTGAACAGAACCGTTATGAGCATTTGCCCACCATCTAGTGGCAGTATGAGGAAGTATGATGTCCAAACATTACTCAGGATTGCTAACTCCATAAATGTACGGCAAATGACCGTTGAAATAAATTTTGAATTCAACTCCATATATATACGTGAACCGCACACTGGAGAAGTTCGGGAACTCCGTATATATATATATGTGATTGGCACTCTAAGTGTTAATAAAATATATATTTTTTTAATGTTATGTCCATATAATTAACTTATTTACCTATTAAATTTGAAAGACCCATTGTTGTGTGTGTCTCAAGATGATCATCCTTATTTCTGACTAATGAATATAACAAGATCTACTGCATTATCACCTCCCTGATTGTGTGGTGTTAATGGTGTCACCTTGTAATCATTTTGTGTCAGGTTAGTTCCCCAGTGGAAGCATATTGCACAGTGGTTTGGATCCTAGTTAACTCTGTAGAATATTTAAATGTTACAACTGTTAAGTATGATTGATTGGGTGAACACTGTCATAAATCATGTTTTAACACATTTTTGTGAAAATTTTTATCAAATTCTCAGAAGATACTGTAACGATGACCTATTTTAAAGTTGTAATTAAGCATAAACAAACATGTTGCTGTAGAAATGTAATGTATGTTTAATTCATTTAATTTTTTTGCTGAAAATGTAAAGATATATAATATGTTCTCTTTTTCACTCCACAAAATAGGGTAACCTGGAGTTAGAGTTGTTTTTTACTGCATACATCGCTATCCTAAGAATTGAAATTAAATTTTACATTGAAGTGTTAATGGCTTGGTGGATGACCACTACAAAATTACATTATATGTACTGTGTGTTTCACTCACTCTCAGTCCCTTATTTTCCCTTATAACTTTCAAAATAAGGAACGCAGTTCAGTGAAATTTGACATGGACATACATTGGTTATGAAAGAATAAATGTGTGGCAGAGCAAATCTATACTAGAACTCGTGTGATGCCTGTGTCTGCGCAAGTAGAATGCCTATTACTAATACTTTCTGTAACATGGAGAGGTATATTCAGGCATGCCTTGTTGCTTATGTCGACAACTTTCAATATTCACTATGAGGTCATCATGCCTCTCATACAGCAAGTCATGTCCATATTAAATTTCACTCAATTACGTTCATTAGTTTGAGAGTTATGAGGGAACATCAGGGGCTGGGAGTGAGTGAAACACCCTGTATGATATAATTCTTGAAGCTTTCCTGGTGACAAATGATGGAGAGGTTTTCTCAGCATATCAACCAGGTGATTTCCGGATAGGCTAACGTCACTGAACTTCAATCCCTGAAGCTGAGGGGGAAGCTGGGAAGCCTATCCGGAAATCAACTGGTTGATATTCCGAGAAAACCTCTTCACTCTTCATATTTTGGATGCGTGCGACTTACTCACTATCATATATAAGCATAAAATTCAAAATTTGCTATTTATTTACGTACAGTGAGTATATACTTGTCAAAGACAACGTTTCTGTGGCTACTGCCCCCTTCTTCATGTAGAAAGGATATAGGTTTTACGTGGACGGGTTGAATGCTAGGATAACAAATGACTAAAACAGGACCATTCCCACATTTTAAAATCCCTTAAAACTCATAGAAACTGTTAAAACCCGTGTTACTATCCGATCACAATTCACTGGAACTGGTATGTACTCAAATGCGCAAGGTTGCGAGTGAGTCAATTTTCCTCCTTCCCCTAACTTCCCCTTCCATTACGTCATTTCAAACGAGAAGTCGTGTATGATGCTTGCCTCCCGTTCAATGTCTGTGTTAGCCTTGAATCCGATTTCTTTATATTCACGTTTTTCCCATTTTTTCAACATTCCTAGCCATATTTCATCAATATTCCCATCTTCTCTATTCAGCTTGTTCTTTCTATTCTTACATATAAATGAGGCCTCAGACATTCCTACTTAATAATTTGTCTTCCTCATATATAACTTCCCATGTGACTATCTCATGTTCCTCTTCCAATACATGCTCGGATAATCCCGTACGGGGGTTTCCATCTTTAATATCATTATCGTGTTCTTTCCATCGGATCCCCATACTCCTACCAGTTTGCCCTACATATTCTTTCTTACATTGACATTTGATTCTGTATACGCCCTTGTTTCCCTCTACATTATCACCCTTTCTCATTCCTTTTCTTTTGTAACTCGTAAAATGTTTCTGTAAACATTTAGGGGCCTTCATCCCACACTTAATTCTATACGCTTTTGTTACTCTTTACACTTTTTCCGATACTTCCTTAAAATATGGGATAGAAACATACTTACATTCCCCTAATTTCTCATTTATATTTTCCTCCACTTTCTTCTCTCCCTTGTTTTTACTATCTTTATTATCGTCCTTGGAGCATATCTTTCTCGCTACTCTTCACTCTGTATGATATTTGAAGCAGTAACACCTTGATGCCATTTTTTCACTTTCACAGAACGGTAGCAGCAACCAACATGAATGAAACCTCAAGCAGATCTCATGCTGTTTTCACCATTTTCTTCACTCAGCTAAGATATGACAAAGTGACTGACCTCTCAACAGAAAAAGTGAGCAAAATCTCATTGGTAGATCTGGCTGGGTCTGAGAGAGCAGACTCGACAGGGGCGAAAGGAACACGATTAAAAGAAGGCGCAAACATCAACAAGAGTTTGACAACGCTAGGAAAAGTAATCTCGGCATTGGCTGAAATAGTAAGTATTTGTTATCCAAATTATCCGAATGCTATTTTTTATGTGTGCTGGACTTGATGATGTAATTCACTTCACAGTTTATAAAGAGGCAATTTGAATGTTCACCTTGTAAAAGAAAAAAATGCCTAAGTCATATAAATGGCATTATCTTCATTATCATTCTAGCAAAAGTGGCAAGCAAACTATTATTTACAATGCCGAGAATTTCAAATTCCAAAACTCATTCCAATTGATGCAAGCCACATCATGTTCAGCATGCTGAAGAAATGCAGAAATCATTGATTTTAATTCTAATGGACTGCATGTTACTTCTCTACATAATGATTTCTCAAAAGCTACATAACAGATATCTGGATTTCAAAGTATCCAATATCTCTTTTTGATGTAATGAATAATCTGAATATCTGGATAATTTGGATATCTGGATAGAACATATTTCATGAAGGATTTGTAGAAAGTCTGTATAGTGAAATATGAAATGATGAATAGAAGAATATGGGCAATTCCATTGTGACATTCAGACAAATTTACATTCATTTTAAAATTATTTTCTTAGCACCTTCAAATATGTAACTATCAATTCATGTAATTTCATTTTCCATGATGAAAGGTATTTAATTGCAGAATATTCCTTCCCCATCTACATTTTCAGCTACAGTTTTTGTACTTGTGACGAGTGTGACACTTCTGAGACATGCCTTAATGACCTTCCTCGATATTTCAGAAAACTATGTGAAATATATGGATTAATAATACAATTTCATTGTATTTTCACAAAGCGAACTTTACTTGACATTTAGATGCTTTTAGTTTCTAAAAATATTACTACATACTTTTTTCTAAACATTTCTTGCCTGTGATGGGTGTGACATCATGCACATGTAGGATTATGGATCAATGTAAAGGTTATGAAAATTATAAATAGATTCTTCAAACTAAGGTTTGTATCAGAAATGAAGTAGGGTACTTCAGAGCTTAAGTTATAGACACAATAAATGAGACAATTAGAACGAAATTTGAATTATTTAAGTTTTCTTATGGTATAATACTGTATCATAATGAAACTAAATTAAGTGGAAACACCACACATAAAATCCAATTTCTATTATAAAGAGTAATAGGTTTGAAACCATGTCATTTAAAAGCCATAAACTAATGTTTGTATTAGTAATTCCAAATTCTGCATAGTTTTCCCTTTAATTTCATGCATAAGTGATATTTTCAATAAAAATGAATTAACCTTGTTTGTCCACGTTCACATGGAATGGCTCATATGTGGATAGCTCGTAAAACAGATAAGTGATAAAACTGTGTGGATAATGTACACATTTGGATATCCAGACATTTTGGATAATCCAAAGATTTTAATAATTTGGCTGAATATCATATATGTATCCAGACGATCCAGATAAATTGGATATCTGAATAATTCAAACAAGTCAGATATCCAGATAATCTAGACAATTCATACATCCAGATAATCCAGATATCAGAATATCCAGATATTTGAAATCCGGACAGAAAATTTTCCAATATCCGAATAAAATTTTGTCTGGATTGGTCATCCCTACTATGTACCCTCATGGGTAGAAAAACATTCACACTTGACATTTGACAGTTTCCCTCTAATAGGAATTCAGACTAGGGAAAAAAATATTTTAAACTGGTGCTTGTATTACCACAAAGGTAAACTATATTTCCAGAACCTAAACAACCCCCAGCTGGAAATTTTTCCAATTTGTTCCGATAGCCAATATGAGTTTTTAGACACACTGTCGGAACTGATTGGTCAGTTGTAATGAATTAGTTTCTATTGGAAAATATTTTATTGTTTTCAATATATTGCTTATGAAAAATTCTTATCTATAGAACTGTAAATGCAATTGAGAAATTATATAAAACAATTAAAATAAATCTCTGGTAAAGAATGTGGAATTTGTAACTTAGAAAAACTTTCACATACAAAATTTTTTCAAATATATGAACACGTTTTTAACTTTGTATCTTCATTGTGTTTAGTACACTTATAGAAAATCAAAAAACATGCTGCTTCAGTCATAAATTGGCATGTTGTTCTTTCTTTAAACATGCAAGAACAGCAACAAATTAGTTTAAACAAGGAATCTGACCCACAACACTTGAAGAAGGCATTATCAACAAACAAAACACTGTCGAGATCGACTTGGTTGATCAAAAGATTGCTCATTTTTCCAATTGCATTACATACACATAAAAATAACAATGGAAATTCCACATTGAAAAAAACAAGAACTAAAATGAACATTTATTCCAACTACTAGCTGCTTTAAGGTTGAGTTAGTTCTTAAGAAAAAAAATACTTTTACTTATTTATTAAGATAAATCTGACTTCAGTGTATGCAAAAAAATTCAGTTCAAGTGTCCTATTTTTCCAATGATCTTCTAAATCACAGGAAATGTGGTCTCAAGAGTTATACTACCTATGCTTTGATTCAATAAATGAATTTATAACATATTGATTCTACAATATATACAAACTTACAATTGGATACAATTCACGGATTGGAAATTGTCTTGATTTTCCAATTGGTTTCAGTTGAGATTCCGATTGAAACCAATACATTCAGTAGGGACATGGAATTTTCGTGATGCGCGAAATCGCGAAATGTGAAAAAAAGATGCAATTTTGAACATTCTGGACGTAACTACACCCCCAATGATGAAATATGCATGAGTTTTATTCGCGAAGTAATGCAAAATGTGTGCTTTTCCACGAAATGAATGTTTTTTTCGCGAAATAACAGTGAAATATCATCAAATTAAGTAGAAAACATGCAAAAACCGGCAATCGAGGTTGTGTGCGCAAACTGTCGATTTGTAACGAAAAGTTTGCCTAAAGTTTCCTACCACTTGCAGCTGAAGAACGTTTTATCTTCGATCACATCAGGAAGATGCTGCAAATTGGGATTTCCCATGCACATAATCTCAGTTCGAAAACTTCGCTCCCTGTCAAGCTGCATTCCTTTCTTCCCCCGAATGTCTACTCAACTTCCAGTTTCATTGAACTTACTAGCTGTAGCAGCGATAAGATAAGTCTGTTTTTTTTCCACTGCTGGTATATACCGCTGATCTAACATTTTATTTACCGCTCTCCTCAGTTTTTATTTATCATAAATTTGTCTCCCTAACATTAGGCATCCGATAGAATCTGATTCATTCCAATTGAAATTTCAATTGGAACCAATAGAAAATTTCAGTTGGGCCAGCTTTCCTGCCATTAGTATCATGAGGTAATAATTTTCAAACTACATGTATTTCTTTCAAGGCAATACAGCAAATTTGTGTTTAGGTATTTCTTCCGTTTGTAAGGCTACAAGTAAAAATAACTCACTTGTTTGATATCCCAAGATACTCTCTTCAAGCTTCAAGCAAATACCAGGAGCATTTTTGGTAGTTGCTAAAAAATTGAGATTTTTTACGTTCTGTGTTAAGGTTGACAATTCAGTGAAAATTGAAGATATTCAGAGAAACTTTGTTGAATATGCTCAGACTTGTTTCTAGCAGAAAACTGAAACTGATTCTATATTGTTTTTCATGCATTTTAATTGGAAATATGAAATTTGTCAATTCTTATTTTCAGTTTTGTAGTGATAAAAATACTGGATTCCATAAATTCTATAAATTAATTCAATTATTAAAATTGGAGCTTTATCAGATAAAACTGTGTGTTTAGTGAAAATTTTTAATCTTGTTTTTGAATTGAAACATAAAAGAGAAAGTCAGTTATGTTTTTTTCATCAAATTAGGAATATTGATAATTATAAATTCTAAAAGATATGAGAAAGTTTTCATTTGATGTAATTTTATTACAAATATTAATATTAACAATATGTGCACTTGACATGCATTTATTGAATACTTGTATTTGTTTTCTCAATAGACATCTAATGTTTATTTTTTTCATTTTTTTTCTTCACTTCAATGGATTAGTCGGTAAGTTTTGATGTGGTTGTGATTGTGCGTGCACCAAGTAGTATCCACACATTCACTGTTTGCTGTGTTCCTCTATAATAAAGGACTTTTTTTCATTTTAAATCAATGAACTATCCCTGAAATGTAATTTTTCACAACATCAGCAGTGTCTGTCAGACGGCAGTTGTTAATGTAATAGCACAATCAAACTTTGGTATGAAGTCGCTGAATCAAGTTTTTTAGACACATCTGAGTGCTCATGCTTGATGTATTACGTACATTGGATTTTCTTCTGAATTAATTTTATATTAATGCTTTATGGTATAATCTTTACAGTACAACTTTTTATCAATAATTAATACGATTAAATGTTTTCCAAGCTATCTATTCATGTACTCTGTTAATCGTATAATCATGTTTAATAAAATTTGCAGATGTATTACGAGGGTCGTTTGAAAAGTTCTAAGAATAACAAAGAATAAACACAGTTACCTGTTAAATTTGTTTTTATTTTTCTACATACTCTCCCTTGAGAGCAATTCACTTCATCCAGCGATGTTCCAGTGCCAAACTCCATCACGAGATGCAGATTCCTCAAGGCTTGCAAAATAGTCCTCCACAGCTGCCTTCATGTCTTCATCTGATTAAATTCGCTTTCCAGCCAGGAATTTTTTAAACTGTGGGAAGAGATGAAAGCCTGAGCGTGCCAGGTCAGGCAAATAAGGGGGATGTGGCAGCAAATGATACTTCAGTTGGTGGATTTTTGCCATTGCAACAAACACGTGTGTGGGTGGGCATTGTCCTGAGGCATGATGATTTTCTTCATCTTCAATTCTGGTCTTTTTGTATGAATATGTGTGTCCAGTTGGTCGAGAAGGTTAGCATAGTTCTATCCACTGATGGTGGATCCAGTTTAAAGATAATCTATCAAAAGGATGTCCTTCGCATCCCCAAAAATCGATGCCATGATTTTTCCTGCTGATTTGACAGCCTTCGCCTTCTGTGGTGGTGGTGAATCATGATGATTCCACTTTTTGAATGTTCTTTTGTCTCTGGCATCTAGTAGTGTATCTGTAGTGATGAATCTGGACACTTGCATCTGCATTCACTATTGATAAGAGTGTCAACAGATGCAGCACCCATCTTGCAGACATTGGTTCTCACCCGCAATTGTTCCGTCAAAATATGAAACACCCATTCACCTGAGATGCCCATAGCTTCAGCAATTCCACGCACTTTCAGACAACCATCCTAAAACACCATATCATTGGACCTTTTCAATCATCTCTGCCGTCGTAGCTGATTTTGGCCTTCCGCTACGTGAGTCATCTTCTAAGCTCCCTTGAGCATGTTTAAACTCGGTAGTTCACACTTTAACACAGTGGAAAATGAAGAAGCAAAGTCCCCTAAAGTGTCCCTCATATCGGCATCAATTTCAGTTGCCTTCATTCCCTTTTTCATGAAGTTCTTTATCACTTCAAGGTGATCAGTAGATGCACATATTTTTGGTAAATAAAAAAGCAAAATTTCGGTACAAAAACAGTCGATTTCGGGTTCAAAAGCGGTAAATAAAATAAAATTTCGGTGTTATAGCGGTGAATAATCACATCAAAAGTGCTATATAAAATGACATTTTGGTTTTAAAATTGTGAATATAATCCTAAATTTGATTTAAAAACTGCACTTATTACACAAAATAAACTTATCCCTTCTAATAGCACATTTATGTAGTTACCAGAGTATTAAGTTTATTCCTGTGTAAAGGGGTCAATTTTTGCTTCTCAAATATTTACAGCAGAATTAATCATTTTTCCGTGAATTGCATAACTCACAGGATACTTCAGACTTCAGAAAGTGTCGTGTTGGTACGTAAATGGTAAGTTTCGTGTTTAAGAGTCAATTTCGCATTTTGCAGTTAATTTCGCATTATTTCGTGACAAAACAGGGAAGGAAAATGCACCTCAGACCTTTCAGAAACATGAAAAATGAAAATTACAGCATGTTCTTTCATATTTCGTGTTTTCGTCAAAAACAAAATTTGCATGCCTCTAGTGATCAGTCTTCTCCATTTTGCACTACACTCACACCTGCTCGGCTGTTCCTGCCTCTATACACAAAACAAGGGAAGGTAGTTGGGTGATACTGTGAATGTTTTCCCTTCAAGGGTGGAGGATTCCACTGGCATGCATAGTTCCGAACTAGTGCTGCCATCTGTCACTCATTCTTAGAACTTTTCCCAACAGCCCTCTTATAATGCAGCATAATATCATTTACATTGTAATTAAATCAAGGTACTGTTAATTTGACTGCTGAATTCATACAATGAAAAGGAAGATATAAAATTGGAGTTGAAGTTTAAATTTGCAAATATTGAAATTTGATGTGCTAGTTGTGTGGGAGCTGAAGTTTCTCTGAAAAATCTTAATACTTACGTAAATTATAGAAAAAGAGGGATGAGAAATAGGGAAGTAATATATTCTGCAAGACACATGTAAAATTTTCGCACTTGGTATCATGAAAAAAAATTGAATAGATTGTGTACATTATGTCGTGCATGCTTTGTCCATGTTTTGAAGGATACCTTTGAGTTATTGTGTGTTGCGTGTAGAGCACAATGAACATAAGAACATTTGTTACTTGGTATATTGCTGTAATATAGGGTGGTTCATATTGTATCTACCAATTTGAGTTGGCAACCCTGCCAGAATGCATGTGTGGCATACCTACATCTGTGGAGAGTTGGGAGTCAGGAAATTAGTATACCATGGAACGTTGGTCGGTGCAGACGAGGATTGCGTCCATGAGCCTTCATTCAAACAGGCACCAAACACTGAAGATTGCCAAGCACCTGTTTCAGAGGTACATGGCATTCTGAGGTGGTTAGACAGTGGAGAGGCATGGGTAATGTTGTGAACCGTCAGTTGCCTTGAAATATGCAGTATTCCACAGGACATGTTGAGACACTTCCTGCATCGCCTCGAACAGTGCATCCAAGCAAAAGAGGATGTTTAGAGGATGTTACTTTCAAGGTGCACTGATGTTTGTATCGTCCATATTATACACTGTATTAAAGGTCTATGTGTATATTTTTATTTCATAAAGTTACTACAAGCACTCACTGTCTTTCTGTTGGTAGATACAATATGCACCATCCTTTAGTAATTAATTCTCTTGCAGTTCATAATATTTTTTGTTTGCTTTAGGTGTGTCATTGTGTTGGTGTTTCTGTCCTTCTTTAATGTATAAACGGCATTTTAAAAGTCAGGTAACATAGGAATAGAATTATTGCAATGCAATATTTGAATCCAGCAGTGGGCTATGACACAATGCTTTGATTATTGGAAATAATGTCAACTTCCAAGTCATGTTCAAGCCGACTTCAATGGCAGAGTGACTAGCGGCATACTTTGACACCAAGGGTCCTGGTTTCGGATCCTGGCCTGGACATGGGAGTTGTTTGTGAGTGTTCATTCATCATTTGGTCATATCATTACTCATCCTCATCATTGCAATTACCGAAAGTGGCAGAAAAGTGACATAAAATAACATAATTCAATCAATCAAATCATGTTCAGTTGCCAGTTCACCATGCATAAGTATACAATGCATTTCTCCAGTAAAAGATCCTTGCATTTATTTTGTATTCTTCGTAATTGAATGTCAAACGTGGCAGCAAAAAACTTCTTATGTCACATGCAGGCAACATACTTGTTATAAACAACACAAAACACTCAAATAGCATGATAAAAAACACTTGAAGAGTTTTTCCAAGCTTTCGATTCCCTCTCTGAATCATCAGCAGGAGTGCCCAAGAGACAACGAGTAGTGCCAGTGGAACTTCAACCGCATCATCTTCATCATCTCTCCATGATGATGATTCAGAGATGGAATCGAAAACTTGAACAAACTCTTAACTCTTAAATTTGGATGGAAATGAAAAATAATTAGACAATGAATGATGCCAAATTAATATTGTGTGCTAATGAAGAACCACTGTCACTAATATTCAGACTTTCATTAAATTTTTGTTACCTGACTTCTAACTGACCCTTTTGCTTTTAGATGAAGCTAAGGTGCCTTTGAACAACATGTAACTCAAAAAGGATGGTAGTTATTCCAGGCTATTTGTTATTTATTTTCCTTGTAAGTAATTATTATATAAAACATTATCTTGATTACATCAGGCATCAAGGAAGAAGAAGAAGGCTGACTTCATCCCGTACAGAGACTCGGTGTTAACTTGGCTCCTGAGGGAGAATTTGGGAGGTAACTCGAAGACTGCTATGATAGCAGCAATCAGCCCTGCTGACATCAACTATGATGAAACTCTTTCAACACTCAGGTGAGTGGCAGTGGTTGGTAGTGAGCCCATGAGTTGTATTGGAGAGGGGTGATTGCAAAATTATTATTTTTTCTTGTAACAATTGGTCAGAATAGGCATATTAGTAAAATTGCCAAATGGCATAGTGGTAATGTAGTTCCCTTGTAATCAAGGGGTTCCAGGTTCGACACCCAGTGGAGGCACAGTGGTTCGAACTGCAGTTTAGACTGTAGGTCCAGTCCCGATTAGCCTTTCTGGGCATAAAGTGGACTTGACAAATCAAATTAAAAAATTGCCATAAATTTTACCGGTCTATTTTTTCTACAAATTCAATGCCATTTTGTTATTTTGTAATGAATATAAAGCATTCTGCTTCTGGTGTCAGTGTCTGGTTATCAGTGAATTGCATACCAGTGCTTTATTAGATTCAGTCAAAATTTGATACAGGTCCATTCCTAGTTGTTGATAATTCTGTATGTACCTATAGCTTCTCTAGTAGTTAGTTTCATTGTAAGAAACATTCTCCACTTCCACTCATGGACCTGATGTCTTATGCTCTTATTATGTTCATAACAATTACATGGAATTTTGTGCTCTGATTGTCAATTGTCAGTGGAATGAAGCTGGCTTCCGTGGTGGAGTGGTTAGCACATCATGCTATGATGCAAGGGGTCCCGGGTTTGAATTCCTGCCTGGACATGGGTGTTATTAGTGAGTGTCCTTTCATCAATTTCATCATATCATCACTCATCGTCATCTTTGTGATTAGCCAAAAGTGACAGAAGAGCAAAGTAAAATAAGCCAAATCAATAAAATAATCAAGTCAGTAGAATTATATGCATATATACAGTAAAACCTCGTTAATCTGGATGCCGATAAGCTGGATTTTGCTTAATCCAGAAAAAAAGCAGAATGCAAGGTTTTAAATGTGGCTAGAAGTGAACAATCACATTCGTCAAATTGCTCCGTAACTGCTAAGAATACCTACATGGGGAGAACTTCCCAAAGAAAAGGCAGTCAACCACTGATGAGATTCTGTTTCCCGATATGGGTATCGCGTATGTACGTACTGCATTGTATGTACAGTATTGCTTTACATTTTACTGTACTGTATAGTTCAGTATAGGCCTATGCCTTTAAATACACCATAATAATTGTCTTTTGTTGCTATAAACAGAGTTTCAATGCACTTTCTACTGTTCTTTTAGGTTATTTCAGTTAATCCGGACTTTCGTTAAACCGATCAACTCATCCCCCATCCCACATTAGTCCGGATTAATGAGGTTTTACTGCATATTGCTGATGTTAATTTGTACTACATAGATGTATCGGAATTTGCCTTTTATTTTATTTTATCTTTTGAATCAATTTATCAGTACAGAACCCAGTGTCGTAGCATAAATATTTTAATAGTGCTACAGTAAATATCAAAATCTTGTCACTTTTGAAATATTCTTTCGAACACTTTCCAAAGAAACAATTATATAACATCTAAAATTCTTCTTGTATGTACAGCATTGTAGAATTATATCTCTTGTAGTTTATGGTTCTTACAAGCACATAAAGACAATTCTTGATGTAACACGCTCCCTTCATCAGACATTTGTTCTTAGTTTGAATAAGCGTCTGATGAAGGGAGCATGTGTTGTCCCGAAACATTATATAAAAAATTGTTTATATGCTTGTAAGAACCATAAACTGCAAGATAAATAATCAACAATTTATTTAGTTCAGAAAAAAAAATCCCTTTAAAATACTCAGTCTCTTCCATATTTGATTTGTTATCTCTTATTGGTGGGATGTTTCAAGTAGGTTTCATGCCTAATTCTGGTTGTAGTGATTAGAATATAGATGTTGTTAGTATCTCTAATGCAAGAATAGAAGTTTTAAGACAGTTTTTCAGGGCAGATTTGTTGTAATAATAATAATACCTTTATTTAGTGGTGAAGTTCAACCCCACCTGTCATGCTTATTGTCTTTTGCTATCCTGGCTTAGGGGCTAGTGTGTTTATGGCCATCGGTTGTTCTGCCACTTTATCATTGTCATGATACTGGACTTGAATACCGACAGAAACAAAAAATGACGAAAACTAAAGAAAAATAATGAATTTCACATTCCCGCATTTAATTATATACTCATTATTATGGTAGTCATAATATAACATGAATTACAATTTAAAAAATGACAGAAATGTAGAAAAATATGAGTAGAGAAAACGAGGAAAAATTACAAATACGAGGGTTAAGACATAAGTCATGGTAACTATTTTTTTTCTTGCAAACAGTGTCCATTTATCATATCATCACTCATCCCATCTTCGCAATTAGCCAAAAGTGGCAGAAAAGTGAAGTAAAATAAACTAAATCAATCAACCAATCGAACAAAGTAAAACACATTGGTGAGTTGGAATGTGGTATCCTTTGCTGGAAATATTTTTCAGCTTGAGCATGCGTCGTCAAGTTGGTAGTTTTGAAATTCTGCATCAAGCTAAAGACATTTATAAAATATCATGACTAGAAGTACAGAAGAATCGATAATGAATTATATCTAGATCAGTTCCGCAACAACAATTGATTATGAAATTACATACACAATGATGGGCATTAGATATATAATAGTGGTAATTGCTATTGTCTCATATTCAAGGAGCCCCAGACTAATTAGGCATAACTTGGCAGGGACACTCGCCCACCTAACAAATTTACAGAATTAATAAGCTAATGGGACATGTGTTAACCTCCTGGGACCTGAGAAACAAGTTAATGAGTATTTTTTTATGATTTCGCAAATATAACCGTAACTTAGCAAAGTAGTAAGACTTGAAGCTTTCCTGGTGACGAATGATGAATAGATCCTCTCGGGCTATCGACCAGGTGAGTTGTGAAAAATGTTCCAAGTTTTCGAGAGCTAATGTCACTCACATCTTCAGGGTTAACAAAGTAGTCTTGGGCGCTATTTTTATAGGGTAGAAAACTTTTTGAATCTAATCCCTTTTTTTAATTTTATTTTATTTAAGTTGAGTGACAAAATGAAGTGTGGAGTGACTCCATTTAAGATTGTCGAGACACCCCCTCCCTGCAACCTCTCTCCTCTAGCGGCCACAAACATATCTGTATATGTATATATGTATGTGTATATATATATATATATATATATATATATATATATATATATATATATATATATATATATATATATATAAAGCATCATCTCATGCTGTCTCTAGACAGTCAGTAGAATCTCCCCCCCCCCCCCCCCGGGAAATTTCTTAAATACCACACTGCTAGAATATATTTCTTTGTGTATGTATGTAAATGATATGACTTATTATGTGCCCTTGTAAACTAGGTATGCTGACCGAGCCAAACAGATTGTCTGCAAGGCTGTTGTTAACGAGGATGCCAATGCCAAACTCATCAGAGAGCTCAAAGAAGAAATCCAGAGGTTACGCGAACTGCTCAAGGCTGAGGGCATTGAGGTTCAGGAAGGTAAGTTTTTCATACTGCACTATATTTATACTTTAGCCAGTTGCTACTTCTCTAAATACAGTATTTGAGAGATAGTATTTATGTTGTGTATTTTGAATTCACGTTACTGCAGTACTCTTCAATACTCGAATCGGTGTTTAGGGTAAAACTTACGAGGCAGAAGTGTGCAATAATCTGTATGTGGGAATTTTAAAACACAGGGGTCATCCAGAAAATAAGCTCCGTTAGTCAATTAAAAAAACACAGAATATAGTGGAACGAAAACCTTTGTTGCAGATTGAAGTACATCCCGTGGACTAATTTTCATCATAGTTGCCACACTGTGCAGGCACTTATCATAAGGAGACATCATGTTTTGTATCCTCGTATCATAGAACGATGTCGCATGTGATGAGAACCAAGTGGCAACAGCATGTTGGAAAATGCATTGCAAGTGCCGACAGGGTGAACCATCTGTTCTCTGTAACCTTCTCTTCCACCACACGAACCAAGTCGTCAGCCACAACAGATGTTCGCCCACTGCATTCCTCATAGTGCACATTGTTAAGCCCTTCGATAAACTGTCACTCCCATATCCGTATCATTGATCTGTTCCCCATACACCTCACCAATCTGATTGTGGATTTCAGCAGCTAACATATTCTGCACATTCAAAGATCACACTTCACACGCAGCGGTCATTTCGATTTTCTTTATTATCGTAACCCACTGTGAAGCATCTGCACTAATATTTTTTCTCCAACTGACGTCTGTGCTTTGCCAACTCAGCACGCATGCGCACCCTTGCAATCGCTGCTGCTGCAGCACAAATTGCAAACGGAACTTTCTTTCTGTTATGTCTTAAGGCTGGTGGAATTCATTCATTCATTTCCATACATTGGTCTCTGCCATAATTTTCAGTTTTTCACTGCAACTTCCAGGCTTTTTCAATTTTGAACCTTTTGCTTCATGTGAGCTTAAGATCCACTGAATTTAATGTCATCTATCCATTGTTATCTTCTCTTCTCCATTAACCATCCCTTTCAGTGTATCTTGGAGCAGACTGTTCCTTCTTAACCAGTGTTCCACCAATTTCTTTTTTTCCTTTCTTGATCACTTCTAGTATTACTCTTCCCAACACGGTTCCATTTTTTACTTTCCATGTACATGCTCCATTCTTTGTCATAGCTACATTTCTTAAGTTTGTTGCTGCATTTTCTCACTTATTCATAGACTTCTGCACCATACAATAATACACTCCACACAAGAGGCTATTAAAGGCTCACTTCGTCATGGCTTCAGCTCACATCACTGCTTGTAATGCATCCTAGGGATCTGCCGACCTCAGTGGACGAGTGGTTCCCACAGCATTCTAGAATTCTAGGAGTCCCGGATTCGAATCCCAGCATGGGTCATTCATCATCATCACGATTAGCCAAAAGTACCAGAAGAGTGACGCTGAATAACAAAAATGAAACCAAATCAAACGTGTCAGGTATCTGAAGCTGCCAACTTATACCTTTATCTTTGCTTTCCTTCTGATAACCATTGCTTTTGTTCTAGTGACATTTATTTTCATCCTGAACTGCTCACAGTGAGTATTTACTGTCTTTTCATCTGCTAACAAGGTCATGCCATCCATAAATCTTATACATTTTAAGCTTGTTAGAAGAATTCTAAGAAACTGTGTACAGAACAAGCAAGAGCTATTAATAGGAGGAGGAAAATGTTGATTAACATAGGAGATAGGCAGCATTCTCGTTGTTCTTCTCTGAAATTCCATCCCACTGTCTCCTATACTCACTTAAACTCATAGTTTCATACACATTACGTAGTGTCTTCTCTTTTCAGTCTAGACCAACTTTCTTCAGTATCTCTGCTAGTTTCATCCAATGCACTATGTCAAACGAATTTTCCAAATCCACAAATACCACAAACACTTCCATTCCTTTCTCGGACTATCTTACAGGGCCCCTTGAAGAGAGATGCATAGTGGTTAGGGTCCCACTTTGAACTGTTGGTCCGGTCCTGATTAGCCTATCTGTGCACAAAGCAAACTTATGACAAACTTTGAGTGGGTACCTTTCACCAGTTGTACAGTCACGGACAGTTCTGTGTTGTGATGATCCCATTGAAATTCAGTGGAGTTGTTATATCCCAGAAGTGTCCCTGTCTGTACATTTGTATCCTTTTCCTTCCTGAAATCAAACTGCTATTCTTCTACCTTTTCATCAATTGTAGAGTATAAACAGATATTTAGTAGTCGCAAGAGAATTTTTGCCAAGACTAATTGTCCTATACTTAGATTCTTCCGTATGAATACATGAAGTCTTCAGGCCAATCAGTCCTTTCATAGATTTCATTCAATAGGCATGAGATGTACAGGGTCCGTTCTGAAAGTATCCGAACTTATTTATTTGCAAACAATTTATTGATGACAATTACAACTGCTGTCAATATTCTTCAATGTAGGCACCTTCAGCCTCAATACAGCGAGTATAGCGACTTTTCCACTGTTCACAGCAGTCCTGGAAGTCCTTGACTGACACCCTCTTTAATGCTGCGGTCGTGGCATCTTGAACCTCTTCAATTGACCCAAAACGCTTCCCCTTGATCATCCTTTTGACCTTGGGAAACAAAAAGAAGTCGGCTGGTGCCAAGTCCAGGTTGTAAGGGGGATGAGGCAGCATTGCCACGCGTACGTTGGCCAAAAACTACCTACCAACAGTGCTGTGTCAGCGATGTCAGATCGGACGTGCTGGACCCTCTTGTCGGAGAAGCTGAAGCACTGTTTTGTAGTAAGCTGCATTCACGGTGGTCCCAGCAGGTACAAACTCTTTGTGCACGACCCCCTTCGCATCGAAAAAGACAAGGAGCATTGTCTTCACCTTTGATTTTGACATCCGGGCCTTCTTTTGACAAGAGGACGTGGGGGGTGTGCCATTCTGAACTTTGTCTCTTGCTTTCGGGGTCATACTCGAATAGCCATGTTTCATCCATTTATGGTTACAGTCTCCGTAAAGTTTTTTTTTCAATTTAACACAAAATTTCACAGCGTAGCGCTGTTCCAAAGTGCACTCCATTTTCACAAAATCCACCAAATTCTCGACGCGACGTTTTTTCCGTGTACACAACATGAGCGATTGCACCTCAACCACTGCTCGCAGGCAACTGAGCGAGGTCTTGTTTTGAAGGTTAGGGTCCCCACTGCCACCTGGTGCAGCTTACCCAAACCCTCGACCGATTCTCGCACTGCGCTGCCGACAGTTCAGATATTTTCAGAATGGACCCTGTACTTTTCCTCACCCGAGAATTTGATCAGTTCAATTGGGATCTCATCCAAGTCTGCTGGTAATTTTTCTGATTCACTGTTTCCATAAATATTTTGAAACTTGCTCCCACAATTCTGTAATTTTTCCTAACAATATACATATAAGCATATTTCTCATGTGCTATTCTTTAAATAAATTCTAATTTCAGAACTTCTTTTTCTAAGACAAATTCAGCAAGAAGTACCATGTTACATAAATGAAGAGAGTATATATACAGTAGGCTAGCAGTTTACAGGAGAATTGCAGTATGACTGCAATTTTGCATTCAAAGTGTCCGCCATCCATATTGAGAGACTTCTCTGGTCTATCTGTAACACTGTCACACCCTGACATTCACACCATAGTGTTATTGTTCACATCGAGACATGCATTGCGGACATAATTCTTCAGATCTTTAACAACTTACTTAAGCTGTTTATGAATGGCAAGGTGACCTTCATCTCATTATCTTCAGTACCATGGAATACATTGCTCCAAATTTGCCTCTGAGGTGAATTTCTCTGAAATGTTTCCTGTCAATCATTATGCACCACTACTGTATTTTCAGTCCTCCAGTATATCTTCAGAATCCATTTCTGCTGTTCTGCTCTTAGTTTTCCCACTATGGTGTTACATGCCTCTAAATGATTACAAAACATAGTGTTATCCTACTTTTGGCCCATCCTGTATCAGTTGTCTTGCACAAGGCATAATTTTATGAGGGGCATATCAGTATTCTATTGATATCAGTAATAAATTCATATTCTTAATAAAATTACATTACACAGTGAAACCCCGATTTTACATTCCTCAATTTTACATTTTCCTGCATTATACATTCAATTTGGATGGTCCCAACATAGCAAAATGCTTCAAAATATTCCTCGATTTTACGTTTTCCCACATTTTAAGTTTTTTCAGCTTGATTCCCTGAAAAACGTAAAATCGAGGTTCCACTGTATTGAGAAAGTTTTAAGGGAAACATAAAGGTATTTCTGTTTATCAAAATATCATAACAATCTTGTTCACTGGTAAACCACTAACAATGGATCCGTACTACAATTATGTTATTTTTTCTGTCTTGGATAATTTTTATTCTCACTTAGTTGTAAAAACAGGATGCTCCATTTTAATCATTGTTTTATGGATGGATTATATCTGTTTTGTATGTACCTACGTACTGGATTGTTTCACTTTTACATGTACTTTATATACATAATTTACCAGTTTATATGTAATTTTAGTGTAATATATTCAGCACAATGTCCGATAGTTGAAAAATACAGTTGAGACTGCTTTATACATAACTCAGTTCTGCGTAATTCTGTTTTATACGTAAATTACTGTAGGTCCCAGCAAGATATAAATTAAAAACGTGTTAATTAAACCTTATTTGTACATACAGTAGAGTCTCTTTTATCCGACCTTTGCTTATCCGGCATTCCATATTATCTGACATACCACCGAAAAAAAAAAATCATCAATCGGCAACAAGAACTTCAAGTTGCGATTGTGAGCGTAGTCTATTTTTTGTTTCTCCCAACAATTCTGTAACTGTAAGTTCATTTTTTCCAGTTATTTTTTTCTGCATTGTTATAAAACATGATTACTGTATTAGGTTTGTAATGTGTAAAATTATAACATTAGTTTAACGTTTAATAGGCTTTTTCTTAACACCTCCCTATTATCCGACATTTTTGCTTATCCAACGTTCTGCCGGCCTGTTTATGTCAGATAAGCGAGACACTACTGTAACTCATTTATACATAATTCTGTGTTATGCATAGTAATTTTCATAAAATGCAATTGATTTGTACGTATCCAAGCTACAACAATGTCACAGAAGTGGCAGTTTTCAGTTGCTATTGGTCGCGATGGAGAACAGAAAGATGAAAAGTTACACACACGACCAGAAAGTAAAATTTTTGCGGGAAGTGGACGCTAATCCATACAAAACTAAAACTGAAACAGCTGCAGATTTAGGCATCACATATGTGACACTTTGCACAGTCATTAGGAAAAATAATGCTGTTTTAGATGATTTTTAAAAATTGGGTAGTAAAAGTACAAAACAGTTGTCTACTGTAGTATTTCAGTATGAAAGTGTTCCCTAATAAAGTGGCAAATGTAATGTATTTAAGAATCAAACTTTTAGATACGTTAATTTATCACTTTATGACAGAAATAATCTGTATTACGTATATCTTGTTCCTCAAAATAGATACAATTACAGTATTTTAATAATGATACGACATAGTACCTTAATCTGATTTGTAGGTAATTCTCAGCTATATATGTATTATTTTCTCTTCACATATGTATAACTCAGGTTCAACTGTATATACTTACAAAAATATTTTTAGTTTCTTTGACTTTTTTTTTTTTACAATTTATGGCATTTTTATCACATGAACTAACTGTTTTTTTGATTAGTGAAAAAAGAATTGCACTCTTTACTATTGGACACTTTTTCTCAGTGCTTCATGGCATCAAAAGACATCTGGTTGCAGAGAACGGAAATGGAGATTAGCAGCTTAGGACTGGACGTGTAGCACAGTAATACTGCGTGCATACATCCAGGTTTCATTCCTGGCCGAGCTGCTCTTGTCATAGTCATGTCTAAATTATAATGAGGTCACTTCTTAACATTCTCATGGATACACATAAAACGAATCATGCTGAATCTGCACAGGGCTTTAAAGAATTTTCTGGCTCAGTTTTCATAATTCATTTTCTCTAAAATCCTACCTCATCATAACCACTATCATCATCACATGCTTTGTGTGTAAAAGTGACATGTTTTGACATGAAACGCATGGACCAAGGCAAGGCCATTATCTTTAACAGTTTTCTTTTCTTTACACCACCTCCGCACAGGCCCTGATGGTAAAGTCGTGTATGAAAAGAAAGAAAATAATAGTAAGTAACATTTCATGAAGAGATATAAATAAGCTTTGAGCTGCATTGTTTTCTTTCATTTCTTTGACTTTTTTTTTCTTATTACGAGTCTAGTTTGGTTCATAATTCTTGGCTTCTAGCTTTGGTCCTATAATGTACTGTTCCAGCTTTGTCAGTTTGCAAGTGACAGATGTCATTTGGTGCTTTGTTACTGGACACAAGTTGTAATGATTTGCACCGTATGAGAAGTCACTTGCTTCTTATAAGTATTTTATTATTCCATATTTAGTGTTAACGCATGGCCTTTGCACATTGTTCGAGAATAAGTAGCTGTGTGTGAATCAGCTTTGAATGTGTATAGCCTTCACAAGTGCCTGAAGGATATGAGGAAATCTATCTATTTCGCTTTTACTAGGTTTCCATTCATGTGCGACAATCTGTCATGATTAGCTTGATAATTATATTTGAAATGATGGAAACTGTCCTTAACATGTAAGTTGCAAGTAGTGATTGCTTTAAGTGTTATTTTTCGGCTTTGTCATGAACATTTAGATTGGTAATGTGTATATTGCATCATGTTTTAGTACAATGAAAACATCATTATGTGAATTCTTCTAGCCTGTAACTTCTATTTTTTTTTTTTTTTTTTTTGTTTTTTTTTGTTTTTACAATGTTTTAATGAGCTCAACTAGTTAGTCTGATTCTGATATAGACCACTGGAGAAATGTTAACTATATATGAGAAGTTATAATAAAATTTTAATTGTTAACAGAAAAAGAATGAGGGAGGAGCAAACCAACGTTGATGAGAGTAGTCCTTCTCTACACAATCCTCGCTCAGATTCTATGACAACACACTTCTACCACCCTTCCACCTTCGGGCTGGGCATCGCCCAAATGCCTACATCAGAATGGCTTCTTTGATTGCAAGTAGAGGAGGAAGTCACTGGGTGCCATATCAAGGGAATAAGGAGGATACAGGGTGCCATATCAGGGGAATAAGGAGGATACACAATTCCACTGCCCAATTTCCGTGCTTCCACAATAGTGACATGAGCGGAAAGTACTGGTGACTTATTTTGCTACATATGAAATCATGTGTTTCTTTTTCCTTCAATTTCTTAAGAAGGTTGCCGTTGATAATGGCCAAGCCATGCTGAAGATAATCTAACAGTTGGGCTGAAAAGTTCGTAGGCTGACTCATAGATGGCGTTACTAGAATTAAATCCATGTGATTTTTACTTAGTACTAACCTTCAAAAGATACGTGTATAAATTTCACAGCTGCCGGATAATTAGTTCGTGAGATATAGCATTGTGAGTGAAGCAGCTTTTGTTATTGTGAAAAAATGGATAAAAAAAGAATTTCGTGTGTTAATAAAGCATTGCTTTTTGGTGAAAAAAAATACTGTTGAAGCCAAGGCTTGGCTTGATAAACATTATTCGGACTCTGCACCAGGAAAATCAACCATTGAGAAGTGGTTTGCTAAATTTAAACGAGGCGAAATGAGCATTGAAGACGATGCATGCAGTGGACACCCCAAAGAGGCTGTTACCGACGAAAACATCAAAAAAGTCCACAAAATAATTTTAAATGATCGTAAAGTGAAGTTGATCGAGATAGCTGAGACTTTAAAAATATCAAAGGAACGTGTTAGACATATTGTGCATGAATATTTGAACATGCGAAAGCTGTGTGCAAAATGGGTGCCGCGCATGCTCACAATCGATCAAAAGCAACAACGTTTTGATGATTCGGAGCAATGTTTAGCGATATTCAACCGTAATAAAATTGCTTCCCCATCCACCATATTCTCCAGATCTGGCCCCCAGTGACTTTTTCCTGTTTGCAGACCTTAAAAGAATGCTCGCTGGAAAGGAATTTAGCACTGATGAAGAGGTAATCGCCGAAACTGAGGCCTATTTTGAGGCTAAAGAGAAATCGTACTATAAAAATGGCATCGAAAAATTGTATGACCGCTATAATCGTTGTATCGCCCTCAAAGGCAACTATATTGAATAATAAAATCGAATTTTGTCAAAAAAATATTTTTTACTATGTTAGCCTACGAACTTTTCAGCCCAACTGTTATTAGGAGGGTCGAGCGGCAACCTAAAACACAAATAACCTTGCCCTTTTTTACACCTCAATTATCTTAGAACACTCCCTACTTCTTTCTTTCTTCTCTGGATTGTACAGGTAGACCAAACATTCATCCGGTGTTATAGGATGGTCAAGAATATTGTCTTTACCATGTTCTCAGAGGTGCAATATCTGCTGAGCAAAATCTCACCTTTGATTTTGGACAGGAATTTGTAGAATGCAGCATGCCAATTTTCTGCACACCACTATAATTTAGATAAACCTTTCTTGATTATTTCAATGGTTTCACATCTATCTTCAAGTAACAATTCCATTTGTGTCACAGCTTCCAAGTCATCTGTGATTGAAGGCTTCCAGGATCTTGGCTAATCCAACAGGGACGTATAACCTCTTTGAAAATGTATTTTCAAATGCACAGTAGTGTCAAACAATGGGCAATTGTCACCATGTACATCGTGTATTTTCTTGTTGATTTGTTGGGCATTCCTGCTTAAAGTGAAGGAACTTTATAATACTTTTTTTATGTAGCACAAAGGCAGTTGAATATGTAATATTTTCATTTGACTTTATTGAAAAATTATTTCTGTATCAATTTCTGTGATCGGTGACAGTGAGTTACCAAAATCAGTAGACAAATAGTTTTTTAAAAAGCCACACAAAATTATGAGAAGACAACACTTTTCTTCAACTTTTTTCCATCATACAGATTCGACCCTCCTTATGGCTCCAAAAGATAGAAAAGTATTACAAGCAATACTCAGGACACAAATTACAGAAGAAATTTGAATGAGACATCATTTGTCAAACTAGCACAGTTATTCGAAGGTGATGAAGTTATGACAATTAAACCTTTACAATAACACCTCGTATGGTTCACGGCTGTGGATCCATAGTCATGTCAGAAATGGCTGATGGCAACTTGTTGATCCATTAAAATATTGTGACGAGGAGCGAAGTAGCATGGCAGAGGTTTTCACAACATAGGAAACTGAATCCATAGATTAATGTTTTTTTTGTGTTAGTAAAGTTATATGTTCTTTTTTCTCTGTAGGAGATGATGGTATGAAAGTGGTAAAGAACGACAGACAACAAGTGGTGGCAGCATCCACCATAGCAGAAGAAGCGGTCGATCAACTTCAAGCAAGTGAAAAACTCATTGCGGGTAAGTTGGGAAATTTTGTTTTCAGTTCTGTGGCAAAAGAAAGGTTTTTAATTTGTAAAAGACCCCTATAATAATTACAGTAATTATTGAAAAATGTTTTATTTGTAGTATTTTTTGTTGAAATTAGGGCAGAATCTATACCAATAGTATCAGAAAGTATCAGTTAGATTTTATTAGGGCTAAACTGATACCGATACTCTCACAGATTTCCACTGATACCGATACTTGAAGATTGTGATAAAAGTTACTAAAAATATTCATTAACAATAGTGTGTAAGAATTCCACTCTTGTTATGTGCATCAATTTACCAAGATTAATTAGAATATTAAATTGTATGTTATCACAAAATTCATTATTTTCGCACAAAAGTTGTGCAATTTAAAAAGAAACTTCGAATTTTACATAACTTCCATTACAATCGGACTCAGCAAAGTGTTGTGCAGCATATTTGCGGACCCCATTAAAGACCAAAATGCCGGAAAAGTATCGGCTGGTATTGGTAAATAAATTCCAACCGATATTGGTTCAGCCCTAGATTTTATATATCGATACCAGACGATACATTTCTGTCATTTTGGTCTTTCACTAAAATGCCATGCACCAGTTTTGCAGTCTAATTATCCTAGAAATTATGCAAAATTTGAAGTTTACCATTATTTTGCATAAATGTTGTGTATTTTGCCATTATGTAACAGGTATTTTAATATTCTGATGTAATTGTTGAATATTTTGGAGCAAAAGTTTGGTAAATTGATGCTTATAATCAAGAGTGTAACACTCACCAACAAATATCAATCAGTATTTTAAAGAATTTTTATTACAGTTTTCTAGCATCATTATCAGTGTCTGAATCATTGACAGTGTTTTAACTTGGTTGTTTTTACGTGCGTGTTATGCACAGAAAGGCTAATCGGGATTGAACCTACAGTTTAAAGTGTATATCCGAACAACTCCCAAGTAACCAAAAGTGGTTGGCCCAACGTACTGAAAATGGTTGGGCAATGGTCATTTTGACCGTGGTTCCAAGATTGGCCCAACACGTGGTTTTTACATTGGGCCAACATGTGGTTTTTACGTTGGATCATCATATGGTTTTATGTTGGACCAACTTTACTGAAAACTAAAGAATGGATAGGTATGTGTTCTGATTTATACATAATTTATTGTGAGGCCAAATGTAAACAATAGTACAAATTATTTATGAAAATAAAAATAAAATACACAGAAATTATTCGGTCACATGGTATCATTGTTTCCAAGGCACCGTACCTTCAAGCAGTAGCACAAAAACCTTCTAGAGTTTGCTTTAGTTTTCCACCTTTCGTGGAATTTAGTCTTCACATAACATTGTTTAACACTGTTACATGTCTTTATTTTACACTCTAGAATTTACAGCATACTCTTGAAAGTTGTCTTAGCATGAGAAAGTTGTTTTTAAAACTGATTTTGACTCACTTTTCCATGGTTGGGCAAACATTGGCAACCACCGTTGGCCCAACGTAAGACTAACGTCAATTTGCCAACCAACGTAAAAACTGACGTTGGCCCAGCGGTTGTGGTTACTTGGGTTATGTGCCTTCACAAGGTATCGGATATTGTAGCCCTTGATTACAAGGCAATGGGATTACCACTATGCCATCAGGGAGGCCCTAGTGAATTGGTATCAATTCAAAGTGGTATTGGCTCAATCCTAGTTGAAGTAATAATATCTTATGTTCATTTCTGTCAATAATGAAGTTGTTCCTTTTCAGAGCTCAATGAAACATGGGAGGAAAAGTTGAAGAGAACGGAGGTGATTCGGTTGCAGAGGGAGGCTGTCTTTGCAGAAATGGGCGTGGCTGTGAAGGAAGATGGAATCACTGTTGGAGTATTTTCGCCAAAGAAAGTAAGTTTAGAGATAGATTAAAGAAGAAAGCCTTATTTTCATAGTGCTTCAGTTAACTTAACTGCGCTTGCTTAACTTGCGAAAGTGTATTCGACAGTCCTGAGGCTAGTTTCAGTGTGAAATTTGAATTTTTTTACTACTCTTAAATACAATTTTTATCTCAGAAACTATCGATTGTAGAGTCACAAATGATACCTAGTTTTGTTCAGTGTAGATCAGGCTGTAATGTCATGTTAGCAAAAAGCAACAAAATGTAGTGCATATCTGGTAAGCCCATTGAAGTACTTTCTAAGTCCTGCTTACTTCTAAACCACAGAGAACTTTCAATTTCATCAGTTTTTTTGTTGCTGTCCAGCGAATGTCTACAGGGTTAAACTAATACTATTTGTTGAACGCTAAGTTTTTAAATACTCATTGAAATGAACTATTAGCAGTGCTGAACCGATACAAATGCCGATATATTGGTTGATACAATTTCCTGGCATTTTGGTCTTTCACAGGGTCCAAAAAAATGCCATGTACCACTTTCACGGAGTCTTCTGGAATTATGCAGAATTTGAAGTTTCCATTTATTTTGCACCAGTTTTGCATGAATTTTGTGATCACATAACATTTATTTTAATATTCTGATGTAATTCTTGATTATTTTAAAGCAAAACTCTAGGTGAATTGATGAATATTATTGGAGTGGAATACTTAAAACACTAACATTAATCAATATTTTGAACAACTTTTACTTTTTTCAAACATCAATATGAGTATCGGTGGTAATCTGTAATAGTATCACAATTGGTGTTGGTTCAAAGTAGTATTGGCTCAGCCCTAACTATTAGTGCTGTGTTTTCATGCTTAACAACCAACCAACAAAAACAATTGAACATCTATATTCAAGGATATAATAACATCGTAGATGTTTCACAATCTATCTACTGCAATTAGGTACAAACAGAAATATAAGTGAATGCTGGCGCTGACAGGACTCGAACCTATGCTTCAACATGCCATTACTCTACCAAATGAGTTCCTAGTCAGCCTTGATTCCTCTGCTTATGCTGTTTTTCCTGCACAGAATGTCTTTATCGGTGCTACCGCAATGGGCTTTGTTACCTTTGATGATACACACCCCAGACAAACACTTTGTCACCATGAGGTAGAACATACACTTCTTTTTCCACTCTAAAAGATCGTGTCCTGATACTACTATGGTGGGCCACCGAGCTTCGACCTCTGTGTTAAGGCTTGAACAATTACCTCGAGGGCTTATGAGCTTCAGCCGTGTGCAAGCAGTTTGTGAAATGGGTCGCAAGTCAGACGTGATGAAGTGGCAAAAAGGTGCCATTGTGTTTGGGCATGCACATGGACACAAAGTGAATGAAGTGGCCCAGTTTGTAAGTGTCTCGGAGTGGACAGTCCAGAGGGTGTGCAAGGAGTTGTTTACATTGCAAGAAACCTCAAATTGTCATTGGAACTGTGGCCGAAAAACGCATACAACCGACAGGGATTGTTTGTCTTGTAGCCGCAGATCAGTTTCAAAGTAGCCAGGATTTACTCCAAACCATACTTCCGCAACCTAGTAGAATTCCTGTCGCAGCAGGTTCATGCAGTGATCCAAGCCAGAGGTGGTGTCGCCAGGTATTAAGGACGTTCTGGTTGGGAGACTAATTTTATGTCTGGGGTGTGTATCAACAGTGCCTAGTTTTTCCCAGCGTGGAGATTTACAGTCGTAAGGTAAATGCATTCTTGTTTCTTTATAGTTTTACAGGGTTTGTCCAATAAGTATCGGGACTGAAGTCATAAAAATAAATTTATTGAAGATATATGTACAGTGTTTTAATATTCTTCAAAATATAACCCTCCTGCATCAATACATCGCTGCCAGCGCTTTTTCCACTCTTCATACGTGCCCTGTAAGTCTGCAACCGCAAGGCTGTTCAGGCACCCCGACGAAGCCACTTCGACCGCCTCAATCATCCCAAAACTATGTCCTTTCAGGCTCCTTTTGACCCAAGGGAACAAAAAGAAGTGGGGGTTGCCATCTATACTGTAGGGTGCTTGCAGCAGCGTTCCCACATTGTGTTTGGCCAGTGCCTCCCTCACAATTAGCGACATGTGACTGGGTGCATTGTCGTGATGCAGCAGCCAGGAATCAGCGATCTCCCTTCGGACACGGCGGACCCTAATCCTCAAACGTTCGAGCACTTCTGCATAAAATTTCCCGTTCACTTTTGTCCAGCAGGCACAAACTCCGTGTGCACCACACCTTTTGCGTCTAAGAAGACAATGAGCCTCAATTTCACTCTTGATTTGCTCATGTCAGACGACAAGCACGTTGTTAGTCTTTGACGTCTTCCTGGCCATCTTTGAATTTTTTATGCCACTCAAAAACACGCGTTCTACACATGACTTCATCCTTGTAAGCCTCACGGATCATATCAAAAGTCTCCGTAGCAGATTTGTTCAGTTTAACGCAAAATTTGATGGCACAACGCTGCTTGATGGTTCACTGCATCTTGACTCTCGACGTGAGCACTAAACCCACTTTCACTTCAGGCGCCACCTTCACACTCCAAAGGCCCGGAGGCAACTGAGCTGGGTCTCCTAGCTCACGTGACATCCCGCAACACCAATCCCACCCTTTCCCATTGGCCGGACAAAATCAATCCCGATACTTATTGGACAAGCCCTGTATGCATGCTCCGCTTTATTAAATGTTCATATTCCTTTGCAGACACCTCATCTAGTCAATTTGAATGAAGACCCATTCATGTCTGAATGCCTCCTCTACTACATCAAGGACGGCATCACGAGAGTGGGGTCAGCAGAAGCAAATATTCCTCAAGATATTCAGCTGTGTGGCTCTCACATACTGAGCGAGCATTGCATATTTGAAAATCGGGAAGGAATCATAACGCTTTCACCAAAGGAGGGAGCTCTGTGCTATGTAAATGGAAGGGAAGTCACGGAATCAATTGTTCTGAAGACTGGATCACGAGTGATACTCGGAAAGAATCATGTCTTCAGATTTAATCATCCCGAACAAGGTAAGTGTGTTGTTTGTGTTTACTGAGTATAATTTCAGAATGAGAAGAATTGATGAAGGGACACCCACATAGAACTCATGCCCAGGCTGGGATTAGGACCCAGGAACTTTTAAACAATAACTTTTAACCATTATATTTTATGTTTCAATCTGCAATATAAAATATGGAAGCAAATTTCATACAATGATGATTCGGTGTGTCCTGTGCATTGAACTTTTGATTTCCCATGCAAACTTGGAAATTATGATAATGATACAGTAATATACTGGATGTCTCTAAAGTCCCATTACCAATTTAATCAAACATATCTCAGAAACCAGTGAGATAGAGCAGAGCATACACACTGCAGCATGTCAGCATCAACGGTTTGTACAGCTTCAATGATCCTTCTGTGAAGTGTAAGATGATCTGGGACAGGGGTTTGGTATGCACAATCCTTGACGTTCCCCCAAAGGAAAAGATCCAAGGGGTGATATCAGGAGAGTGCTTGGGCCTGGCGATTGGTTCGTTATGCCCTTCCAGGGAAATGTCTATCCAGAATATCCCGAACATCACGAGACCAATGTGGGAGTGCTCCGTCTTGTTGGCAATAAAGGATGGTACTGTTCAAGCATATCGCAGTAAATTATCCATTTAATGCTGCCCTCCATAAATAAAAATAAACACCAATGTGTAGAGGCACATATTTTTGGTAAATACAAAAGCAAAATTTCGGTACAAAAACTGAGTCAATTTCGGGTTCAAAAGCGGTAAAATAAAATAAAATATCGGTGTTATACATGTGAAAAATTGGATGAAAAGTGGTATATATAAAGACATTTTGGTTTTAAAATTGTGAATATAATCCTAAATTTATTTAAAAACTACACTTATTCCACAGAATTATCATTTCACTTCTAATAGCACATTTATGTAGTTATCAGAGTATTAAGTTTATTTCTGTGTAAAGGAGTCCATTTTTGCTTCTCCAATATTAACAGCAGAATTAATCAATTTTCCGGGAATTGCATAACTCTCAGGATAATTCAGACCTCAGAAGGTGTCGCGTCGGTGAATAAACCCTAAATTTCGTGTTTAAGAGTTAATTTCGCTTTTTGCAGTTCGTTTCGCATTATTTCGTGACAAAACATGGTCACAAAATGCATCTCTCACCTTTCAAAAACATGAAAAATTAACACTACAATGTGTTTTTTCAAATTTCGTTTTTTCGTCAAAAACGAAATGTGCATGCCCCTACCAATGTGCTAATGTAACAAATAAACACCTTTTTGAGCTATAGAACATTTTCCAAGAAAATGCCCTGCAGAGTTATGTTTCATTGTAATGGTAGCAGGAATTTTGGGACACCCTGTATAGTAATGATACAGTGTGTATCTTCAATAATAATGATACAGTATACAGGTAATACTGATACAGTAAACAATATTACTGTCCTGCACCATGACTGTGCAGTGTAGAGTGCAAGTTTTGGGAGAGAGAGAAAGAGAGACAACTCTCTCTCTCTCTCTCTCTCTCTCTCTCTCTCTCTCTCTCTCTCTCTCTCTCTCTCTCTCTCTCTCTCTCTCTCTCTCTCTCTCTCTCTCTCTCTCTCTCTCTCTCTCTCTCTCTCTCTCTCTCTCTCTCTCTCTCTCTCTCTCTCTCTCTCTCTCTCTCTCTCTCTCTCTCTCTCTCTCTCTCTCTCTCTCTTCTCTCTCTCTCTCTCTCTCTCTCTCTCTCTCTCTCTCTCTCTCTCTCTCTCTCTCTCTCTCTCTCTCTCTCTCTCTCTCTCCCTCCCTCCCCCTTTCTCTCTTCCTCCCCCTTCTCCTTCTTCTCCTCCTCCGCTTCTGTACTCTCTCTCTCTCTCTATCTCTCTCTCGCTCTTTCTCTCAAGAGAGAGAGAGAGAGGGGGAGAGGGGGAGGTAGAGAGAGAGAGATAGAGCCCCCACCCCCCCTCTCTCTTTCTCTCTCTTGTAGAGAGAAAGAGAGGGAGAGAGAGAGAGAGAGAGAGAGGGGGGGGAGACAGAGAGAAGAAAGAGAGGAAAAGAAAAGAAAGAAAGAAGGAAAGAAAAGAGAGAGAGAGAGAGAGAAAAGGGGGAATGGAAGAGAGAAAGGGGGAATGGAAGAGAGAAAGGGGAATGGAAGAGAGAAAGGGGGAATGGAAGAGAGAAAGGAGGGAATTAGAAAGAGAGAGAGGGAGGGAGAGGAATGAGAAAGAGGGAGGGGAAAGGGAAAGAGAGGGGAGAGAGAAAGAGAAAAGAGGGGGTCATGAGGAAATTGGGAAGCTACAAATGAGTAGTCTAACCCGGTCATAGAAAAACCTACAACAACGAATGCAGGTTCCTTGTGCTGACCACACGTCACCCTGTAACTGGTTGATGATCTCTCACCTCTGGTGGAATTGAGGCTGGCAGTTGGTAGGTAGGCACTGGCCCTCACGGCTTTTACAACATGGGTTATTATTATTATTATTACTATCAATATCACTAATTTTACTTTTATACTTTTTTGGTATTTGCAAACAAAATGTATGTCATCTCGGTGTAAGTATTCAGCAAGGAATGTGCAATTAGATTAAATTGTCATAATTAAACCACTAGTTACAAACACAGTGTACATGCAATGTCATTTTCGTGTCATAAATGCATTTTAAATTGCTTCCTTTCCTCTTGACAGCTCGGGAAAGAAGGGAGAAAGGTTCTCCAGCAGAAACTCCGGCAAATGGAGAAACTGTGGACTGGAACTTTGCACAAATTGAGCTTCTGGAGAAGCAGGGGATAGATCTGAAAGTGGAGATGGAGAAGCGACTTTTGGCCTTAGAGGAGCAGTTCAGGAAAGAGAAGGAAGAGGCAGATCAGCTGTTTGAAGAACAAAGGAAGGTAATGAGTTATTTCTTGCAGGCGTTAACTATTGCACGTCACCTGAAATAGATCTTTGTATAAAGATCTGAAACATTGCCAGCTACTAAAATGTTCCCCCTATTTTATTCATAATGATTACTAGTGCTAGAATCAGTGCTCGAAGTGGGGGGGTATCCCCCCAGCTAGCAGAATATTCACAAAGCATCCCACCAGCTAACTACAAGGTTCGATCAAAGATTCCCCCAGTTAACATTTTTCACTTCAAGTGCTGGCTAGAATATAACTTAGTATGTTATGTTAGTAGGGCCTTTAAGTTTTTGCATTAATATTTTGCAAAAGTTGGTATTATTTTTGTCAGAGTTTGGACCACAGTTCTTTATACCCAGGATAGGGACAGATGGAGGGCTTGTGTTGCTGCAGCCATAAACCTTCGAGTTTATGAAGGCTAGAGAGTTCGTTAGTTAGGTGCTCTTTATAATCAGCCTATTCTTTCCTTTATGAAGAAAGCAAAGAATAAATACACATAAATGATTATAACACCATTAAGCCTTGTTTCCATGATATGAAAAACTCAATATGCTGACCAAGGCAGAAATTTGTTTTATTATAAAACATAAACTATATGAGTCATTTGTACAGTCACGGACACTGCCGGCTTGTAACGATTCCATTGAACGTCAATGTATTCATTACAAGCCGGCAGTGTCCGTGACTGTACATGGTACAGAGTCTGAAGAAGACCTTGCTAGAAGGTTGAAACGTTACTTTTAGTTTATGTTTTATAATAAAATAAATTTCTGTCTTGGTCAGCATTTTGAGTTTTTTGTAAATGATTACTATTATTTTCTTAGTTGTAGAGGTTCTATTAATTATAGTGGCACCTTGCCACCATCCACTTGGGAACTTTGGGAACTTGTTATTATACGAGGGTGAATCAAATATAAACGAGCCTTGTCCGGATAAACAAAATTTATTGAAGGAAACAGAGACATTGCCACATCCTATTTTTCTACATAGTCTCCGCCCTTACATTTTTCCCAACGTTGTGGTAGGTTCTTGATGCCGTTCTCGTAGAATGAAGCTGGGCGGGTAGCCAACCAGTTGCGCACAAAGGTTTCCACCTGATGGTTGGTCGCAAATCGCTCGCCCACAAGTGATTCTTTGAGGGGTCCGAACAGGTGAAAATCACATAGTGAAAGGTCTGGGCTGTACGGTGGATGTGGAAGTGGTTCCCAGTGCATTTCCACCAGTTTCTGCCGCGTAACACCTGCTGTATGGGGTCTGGCGTTGTCGTGGATGAACAAGACCTGGCGGATGGGACAGCCTCGTCGTTTGCATCGATACTGCACCTTAACTTGATACAGGAGACCGCAGTAGTAGGGTGCGTTGATGGTCCGACGTTCGTGTAAGAAATCCACCAGTAGGGTCCCCCTCCAGTCCCAAAACCCCGTGGCCAACACCTTCCCCGCAGACAACCGAACTTTGGCCTTCACGGGGTTTCCTTCGCCTTTCATCCTCCACTCCATGCTGGCACGCTTGGATGCTGGGGTGTAATGATGCACCCATGTCTCGTCACAGGTAACGATGCGATGCAAAAACACTTCCCCTTCCACGTCAAAAGGAGTGTGAAGCTGGTGAGCAATGCGAACTCGGTTATCTTTTTGAGCAGCATTCAGCAGCTAGGGAACCCTCCGAGCTGTGATTTTGCGGAAGCCCAAGTGCTTTGTGATGATTGATTGGACACTTCCATAGCTCACACCAAGTTCTGCTGCAATTTGCTTCACAGTGACTCGGCGATCCTGTTCGACAAGCTCACGAACACGAGCCTTGTTGTCATTCGTCACACTGGTGCGAGGACGACGGGGGTGCACTTCATTTGCAACACGTTCACGGCCTTGCTGGAATTCCTTACACACACCTTCACTCTTGCCCACGAGAGGGTACCATTCCCAAACTGGGCCTGCAGTCTCCGGTAAATTCGGCCGGTTTGACGTTTTCCTGGGTGAGGAACTTGATGATTATGCGTTGCGCAACAGACACTGGCACACTCTGCTCACTCATCGTGAGAGCTACTAAACGAAGCATGCGACACGCTGGCTGTTCTGGTTCCTGACTCACGACAGCCCCACCTACCGGCCGCACATGCCCAATCACACCCTGCTACCCATTCCATCGCTTAGCCAATCAAAGCTCGTTCATATTTGATTCACCCTCGTAATACAACTTCATATTTTATTCCCCAAACATGAAAAGCAAAGAAGTTGCAGAAAGATAAGGTAAAAATGTACTATTGTTTAACGTTTTCCATTACCATATTGTACACTGCAAACACGAATTTTTCATTTCATGGGGGAATAAAGTGGAAAAGTGAAAATGTGAGAAAATGTAAAATCCAGAAAATTTTATAACATACAGTTTTATTGGGACCTTGAAGATTGAGTGTATAATGCAGAAAAATGTAAAATACTGGAACGTAAAAGTGGGGTTCTAACAGGCACATATCTAGAAATACATTTGGGGGAAGGGGGCAAACCCAGTGTCTCAATAATATTTATAATAATGTTTAAATTAAAATAATTCAATTAAATATTAATTATAATATGTAAATTTATTAATATTGCATTTTTATTATTACATGAATACGTAAAGAGATGGTATGATAATACAAATATAACATCATATATTTATTACTTAGCTTGCGTGTACTTGATCACCAAATTTTGTATAGAAACAAGGAAATTAATGCCAAATAGATAAGGAATTGAGTAGTAAAAAAGGATGTTAGATCCAGTTGATGAAAAGTAAAGTTCCTGATATATATTTTATTCATATTTTCATGAGTAGTAGCATGCATAAATCTTCTTTTGTATGATCCCAATATAATAATCCTTGTCTTCCAAGTTCATAGGGAGTAAATAACTGTCGATTATATAACAAATGCTAAACAGTACATTTTCATTAGACCACCCTGAACCATCCCCCATAAATACATCTTTGGGTTCTACTGTACATCAGATTTGATGCCAGGTGCTAAAATTTTAAGAATTATTCATATGGTTTGGAATAAATATAATCTGTTGAGAGTTGCAGTGCAAGTTCTAATTGTTTGACATTTTTGTATTTTCAGAATTATGAAGCACGGATAGACGCTTTACAAAAGCAAGTAGAGGAGCAGAGCATGACCATGTCAATGTACAGCTCGTACACGCCTGAAGATTTTAACAATGAGGAAGACATTTTTGGTAAGCATCATCAGTTCATTCAATAAAGAGAATAGCATGCATGACTTATGATAGCTCATATGTGCACATACTGAAGTCTACCAAGGCTGCTAACATCTCTTCCTCTTTGAGATTGCCACAAGTAGTTCAGACTTGTGAGTAGGGTTCGAAAGTTGGTGAAAGATGATATTTTTTTTCCTGAGCACGATATCAGTCCGTTTCCCTTCAGTTAGAACCAGTAAATATTGTTTTTATTTTTCATTTTTTTGAATTTTGTGGCCTTTTTTGGCCTTTAGGTTGCATGCATTTTTCTTCATTTTGAGGTTTATTTTTCTGCTTCCCTGTTGTTTCGTGAATTTTAAATACATTTGCTAGCATGACTTACATATTTAAATTTCCTGATATGGTCTTTTTAGCAAGTTCACCGTTAATTGAATATATGGTCAATGGAAAAAGCACACTATTATTATTAACTAAAATGTTTGGCAATGGAATAAATAATTAATTGTGGTAAATTTATTTTCACTGCAGCAAACTTAAAATACTTTGTGGGAAACTTACTTTGAGGTTCCCTTGCTGGCCACTATTGTCACATTAATCTGTGGTTTTAAAGTAAAATTTGTAACAACAATAACAAAAAAATGTTATCTGACGTATGCAAAACACAACTGTATTTTCAGATGCTGACCGACTACTGTATCATGCAAAGCCCACTTACACAGAAAAATCTTGTGGTGTGTATTACACAACTTTGAAGTAAAAGTAAACTACATAGCACTTAATTGCATTTTTCCCTTTGCTTCAGTAGTTTAAACCATGAAACAATGGGTTTTATCAAATTATTCAACTACTCTCCAGTAATTTATGAAGATTCAAGCTTTCATTTTAAGAGCGAAAATTATTCTAGGTCATTTTTTAATAATTTTAAGATCATTCTACAGTTTTTTTTTATTTTATTTTATTTTATTTATTATTATTATTTGGGTTGTCATCAACTTTCGAACCCTCCTTATGAGACTCAGGCAATTAAAAAGTCTCTTAGGAAGATTTCAGACCAAAGTGACATGCAACACATGTCGCTTGGGAATGAGCCAATCAAGAGCAACATTTCACACTGTTGCAGCATGCCAGGCCACACAAGCAAATGTTCAATTGGTGAAATCCTCAAGCAGCACATGTTGCATGTCACTTTGGTGTGAAATCTTCCTTAGGGAGCTTCCAGACGAAAGCGACAAGTGACCAGTGACACTGGAGTATAATCTTGCTTTTACCTTCTGTCATGTTTGCAGAAAACCATGTACATGGCAGAATTTTATCAATTTCTTTAAATTTAGGATGGGTCGGTATGAAATTGTGGCCGATACCGATAAAGCACCAATGTAAAATTTACTGATACTGATAACCGATATTCTACCGATCCGATATAAAATTCCAATTGGTTCATTGACCTCCTTAAAATGTTACCAGGTGAACCAAACTTTTGCAATGCAAAAGAAGCTGCATATTTAGACATTTACTTTTTAAAAAAAAGTACGGAATGTAGATTGTTTGTTTATGTCCATAAAAATTATAACAAAATGGCACAATATTGCACTAAATTGTAAGATATTTATATACCCGGTCGGTAAAATTATCAATAAGCCAATACACCAATATACCTATAAGAGATTGTAACTGAATCGCTAACATCCATTCCTAGGGAGTTTTGCCTTTCCTGCTTGGATGAGACTCATATTCTAAGCTTTTAGCTTTTTCTAATGGATCTGAGGCTTAATTCTTCAATTTTAACGTTAGAATCATTTATTTGATTGACAAACGAGCTATTAGCTCCATTTTCAAGAAGGTGCCTAATAAGGTATGGCAATAGATCACTGTGTTTACCAACCGGAGCATATACATGGCAAGTGATACTTGTTGCAAGTTCTGACATTGCATAATCATATAATCTTTTACCCATTCCGTGTAAGCGCTGAAACTCAAGCGCATTGCTGCTATGACAATAAAAAGAATACATTGTCATAACTACATTTGAAAATGGTTAGGCTAAGTCCAAAGTTCCACATTTGTGCTATATCTATAATAATTTAGTCATATGATTGCTCAAAATTTTATTCATATAATGCAATTAAGTGTCTGAAATTACTATTTAAACTAATTTCATTAAATATGATGTTTAAAAAAGCCAATTTGTATATCATGACAAAATTATCAAATTGTGCAATATTCTGAATTCATATTCATAACAGTTATTTTTGACTGACAATATGAAAAAACAAATATCTTCAATCATATGTGTTCTTTCAGGCAAGCAAGATAAGTTACATTCAAATTTATAATTAAATTTATTGAAATTATGTACATTTGCATTGACATCAAGGTTTATATACAAAGGTCAACTCTTTAAAATTGTTCAATGTCTAATATGATGTCATACTTGGTATTTTATATTAACATTCAAAAAATGGTAATTGTAATCATTAAATAAGTATATTGTGATATACATAGTAAAATAGCTGTAACAGAGCAAATATGTACATTTACTAAACAAACATTCAAGGTGTTAAGCAGTTATGGACAAAAATATAAAACAAAAAACAATTGAAGATAACTTATACTAAAAAATCTGGCTTGAACTAGTTGTTCTAATACTAGTTGTCTGTGACTTTTAAGGAATCTCAAGATGGATGGTACATAAGTAAAAATGTGACGATTGGTGAAGGTTTGATATCATTAAAAATCTGGATCTTTTGAAAGATTATACTTGATAAGTTAATCTTTAATAGTTTGTTGAAACTATATAGAGACATTTTGTTGATAACAGAAGCTTGGAAATGCTTTTATAATGGAATAATCTGTAAAACGATAAAGAAAATATTTGGAACTGGTGTAAAGTGCCTAGTTTAATAATTGGGAGCAGGAAATTATTATCTGCTGGCATCAGCATTAACTAGCTAGTAAATGAATATTGCATTATCTAAAATGAAATGTTATGAGAAATAAGACTAAGTGAGTGTAATATTTTCTACATTTTGAATGTGAACAAGCCAAATGTGAAGTTTTGAAAATTGAAGGAAGCCATCTTGTGGACCTGATTGAGGAATCTGACATGTTGAGTGTGCTCAGATGTAGAACTGACGCATACTCAAATATTTAGTGAAAAACTTGCTCTGTCTCACAAGGAGATAATAAAGAAATGTTTTCTACATATAAATAACATTTATATGTTATAAATGTTCTTGTAAATAATTGCATAATTTGATGCTATTGTAATTTTTGTTGTTTCTAGTTTTTTTCTTCTTCTTTCTTTTCATTATTATCAATATAATAATTATAAAGTTATCAGTATATGTAAATTTAAATTTCCTTTTCAACATAGCACCATAGTTACCTATTGCGCCAATACTGAGTTTAAATTATACTGACAAAGTTGTTTTATACTTAAGATTATGAGACGTCAGGTGATTAGTTGAAAAGGTTCAAGCTTATAATAATCTTTGTATTGTTTTGCATCTTGTTATTGTTTCTGAGGATAGGTGTTTATTTCTGTAAATATGTCAGATCCAAAGGGTGATTTCTGCTTGGCAGATGTTATGGCTGCTCTCAATGCTATCAAGGATGGCCAAACAGAGCTCAAAGCTAATCAGGAGGATCTCAAAGCTAATCAGGAAAAGACTAATGCTCAATTGACAGAGCTGAATGATATTATTAAAACTAGTATCTCAGAAGTCAGAGTGTTCAGAGGTGAAATCGAAGCTACTTGTACAGAGCTTAGAGAAGAGATCAAAGATGAACTCGAGGTGGGCGAAAATACAAAAATGGCGGCTATATGTGTGGAAAGAGCCCAGTTAATGTCAACCTCAGATAAGTTAGAGGAAATATATGATATGTCCAGGCTTCTGCAAGAACAGGGAGATAAAAGTGAAGAAGATGCAATTTATGTCAAAGAACAAAGTATCTTGAAACTAGGAGAGACTTACAAGAAAGATGGCAAAGCAAAAGAACTGTCTGAACTTATTAAGCAGACGAGACCCTTCCTCTGCACCATTAGTAAGGCAAAGGCAGCAAAATTGGTTCGTGCTCTGGTTGACATGTTCTTGGATCTGGAAGCCACCATTGGCAGTAAAGTTCAGTTGTGCAAGGAATGCATTGAGTGTACAAAACAAGATAAAAATACTATCCTCGGGCAGTATTTGGAAGCCTGCCTAATAGCTTTGTATTTTGACACTGGAATGTTTACTGAAGCTCTTCACTTAGGATCGACCTTATTAAGAGAACTGAATAAGTTTGATGACAAAATGTTATTGCTAGAGGTTCAACTTCTAGAAAGTAAAACTTACCATGCCTTGAGTAATCTTCCAAAAGCACGTGCAGCACTTACCTCAGCTCGGACTACAGCTAATTCAATATATTGCCCTACAAAACTACAAGCATCGCTTGATATGCAGTCAGGCATTCTTCATGCTGCTGATGAGATAGACTTCAAAACAGCATACTCTTACTTCTATGAAGCATTTGAAGGCTATGATAGTGTGGAAAGCTCAAAGGCTTTGACTGCATTGAAGTACATGCTGCTGTCTAAAATAATGTTGAACACACCAGAAGATGTTCAGCAGATCATAAGCGGGAAACTGGCTCTGAAGTATGCCGGAAGTGCAATTGAAGCTATGAAGTGTGTTGCTCAAGCAAGTCTTAAGAGATCTCTGGTAGACTTTCAGGAGGCTGTGGATCAGTTTAAAGAAGAACTGGAAAATGATCCAATTGTTCGAGCACATTTAGACAGCCTTTATGACACAATGTTGGAACAAAACCTTTGTCAAATCATCGAACCTTATTCTCATGTTCAGGTGGATTATGTTTCAAAATGCATTAAGCTACCTGTAAACCAAGTAGAGAAGAAACTTTCACAAATGAATTTGGACAAGGAGTTTCACGGTATTCTAGACCAAGGTGAAGGGGTGTTTCCCCAAAGTGTTCCAAATGTCCAGTGGAAGGATAGAATAAGGAAAGGCACCAAATTTAAATTGAAAGAAATTAATAAGACTGTTTTCACCAATTGCCCAGGTGCAAGGAGGAAAGTAACAACCCATCCTAAACATGTTCGTAAAAGAACATTCCGGCAGAGATGTTTGAAATTATGGAGGAGAAAATTTCGTCTAGAAGCATTCCATGCTTACTCCTCACATATTTGTACTTTGACTGTGATAACATACTTGATCATGCATCGTACACATGTACGCAGAAGATGTCACGATGATGTCATGAAGTTAAAGTTAACTTCAAATTTGTAATGTCTTAGACTTACATTTTAATCATTTGATTACTTACCTGTAATGTATCTTTTCAAAGGCATTGTTGCAGTGCGCAGACATGTCTTACTATATTATATTAGATATGTGACTGAAAATTACTTGATCGGTAAAGATTGTTACATACTTACAATGCTTATCATTTATGATTAAGTTTAGAATTACAGTAATATGAACTATGAGTGTTGTAACATTCTTATGTGGTTGCATATATTTGGAAAAAGTATGTTATGAAACACATAGTTTTATTAGTATGTGAATTAGAAACATACAGTTTAGCAAAATAACTTTATTGTGTACATGTAACATCTGATACTAAGAGTTATCTTGAATACTTTCACTATGACAGTATCAGTGTATGTTTTAGTTTGGATATTGTCGATGGAGTAAGATCAGTGGTTACATAGCTTGACATGTTGAGTCATGAATATAGTTCTGTTTCAATGCTGAAATGAATCAATCACATACGCAAACCCTAAAATTGAAAAATATTATCAAAGATTCTTTGTTTAAAGAAAAGAATTACACTTTACTTTGTTCTGTGTGAACATAAAGTATAACTTTGTGACCTAAGGATAGGTTCACATGCTTCCGATATCATGTGAAGTAAAGACATGTCGACTTTGAAGTGTTATAAGGGGATGTTGAAGAAACCGAAGACAGGTTTCATCCAAACACAGAAAAGTCTCGGAGCATCAAGCCTTAAAAGGTTCAAAATAATAATTTGGAATTTAATATCCTTTACCTCAGATTGCACGGTGATGGTAGGGGAGTAGTTTGAACACTCACACCCGATGGTAACCTGTTGTCTAGGTGGAGTAGTAGTATATTAATAAAGGGGTTCATGCATATTTATTCAATTTGTTCAGCAGCCTGATTCTTCTGTTGGAATACACTGTTAACAATAAAGGTGCGGTAATTTGGGCACACGTGTTAACATTTGACCACATGTGAGCTGACAACTTATTATGATTGTATACCCATCTGACTTTCAAAGATTTTTAATTTTAACAAAGATTGATTTGATGTACATCCTGAAATATTGTTGCAGGATAATTTAATCTATACTTACCATCCACAGAGTAAAGTAACTTTAAGGGTTGGTTGGTTGGGAGTTTCTTATTGACTGAGTGTCAAGGGTGGTATATAGGACCTCAGTTCTTTACTTTTTCGTTCTTTGTATATTAATTTTAGCATTATGAAATTGCTTATGCGAATATGTTGTTTATTTTGTTGGTTTGAAGGACAAAAGATACTTCTTCATTCCACAACCATACCCACAAGGGTTGGTTGGTTGGGAGTTTCTTATTGACTGAGTGTCAAGGGTGGTACATAAAACCTCAGTTCTTTACTTTTTTAATTATTCATATATTAATTTTGGCATTATGAAATTGCTTATGCTAACACGTTGTTTATTTTGTTGGTTTGAAGGAAAAAAGATACTGCTTCATTTCACAACCATACCCATGAGGGTTGGTTGGTTGAGTTCTTCTTCTTAGGATGTTGGTTAAAGATGGTACTGTGAGTCACAGTACTTTGTGCAGAATTTTTCTTTTGTCGGCTGTCAATGTAAAAATTTTCTCTTTTTCTTGAGTCAGAAACATTAGTTCAGATATGAAGTCTTCTTCTGTAGAGTTTGCTTTAAGTTGATCTTCATGATCCAATATCGGTCCTCATTCATATTTCTTGATCCTTAGTTGTGTTGAACGGTGGAAAAATTCAATATAACAAATATTCTTTGTTATGTGTATATTGGAGTGCAAAAAATGTATAATATAATGTGATGGCATGTGCATAATAATTTTGAATGCTAAGATTTAGCTTTGGCTTGAAAAATATTTACTAGAGCACAAAGATTCCAAGAGTTGAATCGTAGGCTCAAATAGGAATGAACTTGACAAAGAGCAAAGAGATTCACGTGTTGATCCAAGCTTCAGTCAAGTAGTTGTTTCCTTTAAAAATGCTAGAATGCATTATGGCTACAAAATGTGTTCACAAAGGGCTGAATAGTAAGTTCGAGCCGTGACGCTGCGAGTTCAGGAACAACAATTATTTATGATTTATAATTTTAGTGCGCACATCATAATTTATACATTTCTTGCATGAATTCATTTGTGATGTAAAAAATCTTATATTCAGCACTCCGTAAATCTGAGGATGTTTGCTTTTCGATGCAGGGACTTACATTTTTGTCTTGTTAGCTGATGTTGCTAGATGAATGGATCAATTCCTAATGGGAAATTTAGATCAGAGGTAACTTACTCTACATGTAGAAAATTATTATTAATATATTTTTTGGCTAAATAAAGATTAATATAAAAATTATGCTCTCAGGTTGAGAATGAAGTTCTGAATGGTGCTTCATTGTTTGATAATAAATAATAATGTTATGTAGGTACATTGTTTATGTAAAAATGGTTACTTTACTGGATAATAATTGTTGGTATGTCGAACTTGATGTTTTTTGTTTTTCAATATTATTATGTACTAAATGTTCATTATGGGTAGTTGAAATGTATTGGTTCATGATGAACAAGTTCTGGTTGTATTGTTGGAAAACAAATATTCAGTCACACTCAATTGATTATAATGCTGAACATGTAAACAGATTGTAAATATAGAGGCATTGTATTGATGATTATATGTTAAATGTCTCAGTAGGGCTCAGATCTGTTGTGGGTTCGTCCCTTGTTGAGCGCCAGTATGACAATAAAAAGAATACATTGTCATAACTACATTTGAAAATGGTTAGGCTAAGTCCAAAGTTCCACATTTGTGCTATATCTATAATAATTTAGTCATATGATTGCTCAAAATTTTATTCATATAATGCAATTAAGTGTCTGAAATTACTATTTAAACTAATTTCATTAAATATGATGTTTAAAAAAGCCAATTTGTATATCATGACAAAATTATCAAATTGTGCAATATTCTGAATTCATATTCATAACAGTTATTTTTGACTGACAATATGAAAAAACAAATATCTTCAATCATATGTGTTCTTTCAGGCAAGCAAGATAAGTTACATTCAAATTTATAATTAAATTTATTGAAATTATGTACATTTGCATTGACATCAAGGTTTATATACAAAGGTCAACTCTTTAAAATTGTTCAATGTCTAATATGATGTCATACTTGGTATTTTATATTAACATTCAAAAAATGGTAATTGTAATCATTAAATAAGTATATTGTGATATACATAGTAAAATAGCTGTAACAGAGCAAATATGTACATTTACTAAACAAACATTCAAGGTGTTAAGCAGTTATGGACAAAAATATAAAACAAAAAACAATTGAAGATAACTTATACTAAAAAATCTGGCTTGAACTAGTTGTTCTAATACTAGTTGTCTGTGACTTTTAAGGAATCTCAAGATGGATGGTACATAAGTAAAAATGTGACGATTGGTGAAGGTTTGATATCATTAAAAATCTGGATCTTTTGAAAGATTATACTTGATAAGTTAATCTTTAATAGTTTGTTGAAACTATATAGAGACATTTTGTTGATAACAGAAGCTTGGAAATGCTTTTATAATGGAATAATCTGTAAAACGATAAAGAAAATATTTGGAACTGGTGTAAAGTGCCTAGTTTAATAATTGGGAGCAGGAAATTATTATCTGCTGGCATCAGCATTAACTAGCTAGTAAATGAATATTGCATTATCTAAAATGAAATGTTATGAGAAATAAGACTAAGTGAGTGTAATATTTTCTACATTTTGAATGTGAACAAGCCAAATGTGAAGTTTTGAAAATTGAAGGAAGCCATCTTGTGGACCTGATTGAGGAATCTGACATGTTGAGTGTGCTCAGATGTAGAACTGACGCATACTCAAATATTTAGTGAAAAACTTGCTCTGTCTCACAAGGAGATAATAAAGAAATGTTTTCTACATATAAATAACATTTATATGTTATAAATGTTCTTGTAAATAATTGCATAATTTGATGCTATTGTAATTTTTGTTGTTTCTAGTTTTTTTCTTCTTCTTTCTTTTCATTATTATCAATATAATAATTATAAAGTTATCAGTATATGTAAATTTAAATTTCCTTTTCAACATAGCACCATAGTTACCTATTGCGCCAATACTGAGTTTAAATTATACTGACAAAGTTGTTTTACTGCCTATATTCTTAAATAACTCCTTCAGCTGCCTACCGTTGATATAACCAAAACCTCCAAAATATGCATTTATTCCTCCACAACCAGCATTGAACGATGAAGGGTCAATAGTCACAAACTCTAAATTAGATACTGGAACACTTGCATGAATCGAGCCACCTGTCATATAGCCACCAAGCTGATCCATATCTCAGGCCTATTAACATTTCCTAAAATACCAAGCTTATCAAGTAATTTAGTATTTGATCCATATGCAACAAGGCAATTGAAGACAATCAAGGCAAGTGCCGTGATACATAAAGTGATATAATTTTGGATCATCACAACATACACCCTAGACTTTCTGCCACAGAAACAGCATTGCGTTTAAGTAAATCTAGCGCTAGGTATTGGTGCGTAATCGGCACGATGAACCCTAAGCTTTCAGAATATGCAAAGAGAGAGGGCGTTGATTGAACATTGATTTCCTTAATTAAATTTGCATTAGAACTTGCTGGGAATTTCTGAATAATCCTACCATCCAAAGTTATAGATGCAACTTTAAAGTTATATTTTGTGGCAAATATATTGGCTATATTAGCCAATACTGATAAAGTACCAATTCCTTCTTTAAATATTTTTTGTCCCTTTTACCTGTTCCCTTATTTAAATTATATACAGTGCTATGGAAATTAAGAAAGTACTGCTTCTATCTTGTCAACCTTCTTGTAATACTTTTCGTAGTATACTTTTAGTATCTTATTTCCCTGTTCATCCAGTTTTTGGTCAGTAAGTTATAATATAGATTTTTACATATAACTTCAATATATACCACCCCAACTGAAGGAACACAATTGTAAGTGGAGAATTGACAGCGAGAGAACTATTTTCTTTAATAGGTACATTGTGAAAACCTACATTTTTGATGATGCACCATTGTAATGCACAGCTGTTGTAGCTAGAAATGTTGATATATTTACCTGTGAGTATTGTGTAACTACAGCAGGCCTAATGGCATTTCAGTAAACCCCTTGTTTGACGCAGAGTGCAACTGGGGTGACCGAGAGTTCCAGCTGGCTGCATGGGCTTTCCGCAAGTGGAAGTTCCATCAGTTCACGTCTCTACGCGATGATCTGTGGGGGAATGCCATATTCCTGAAGGAAGCGAATGCCATTTCTGTAGAGCTGAAGAAAAAGGTAAGTTTTTAAGATAAGGTATGCATACCAATCAGCGGCAGTGCCAGGATTTTTCAAAAATAAGGAAACATGAAACACGCATGCAACCTTTCAAAACGGGGGGGAGCAAGGACAGTTCACTTTCCCTTGGTAGATAAGGTTTAGCATGGGGGGGGGGCAAAAAAAGCAAAAAGCGGGGGGCAACTGCAACCCTAATCACCGCCACTGATTAACATAAATTACTGACTGAAATTGAAATATATGTGTGAAAAATATAACTTTACATTGACATTTTCCAGGGATGCTGCCCCCTCCCCCGGGACGTTCATGATAATATGTATTAAGTCTTCTACTCCAAGAAAGTGGTCATACAGTGTAAACATTCAGATACACGTTGCAGTCTTATTGAACTATGTAGTGAAATACAAAATAAAATATCCTGCTCTTAAAAACATAATTTTTGAACCTTTTCAATGTAACGAATAGAGGTACGAAATACATAGTATGCGTACATTATACCTTCCGTCTGCTACAAGACAAAATGCGAAGAGCACAGGAACTGTGTCATCTTTAAAATCCCTTCTGCCGCACTATCACCAACAACGAACTGTAAAATTTCTTCGTGAACATTGGGCCTCTTCCTAACAGTTTTTGAAAAAGTTGGAATGGTACGTTTACTATACATGTTACGTGGAACAAATACAAGAGCGTATTAAGAAGAAAACTACCCTTCATGTTACAACTCGCATTAAATAATTTCCCAAGCACGACCTGCTGATACCTTAAAAGCAGCTGAAATTTTTTCTCCAGTGTAAAGAAGAACAAGTAGGCAGAAAATAAACTGTTTATCAACAATTCAAAAAAGCAAAAAACAACTCACATTAAGCTATAGGCAATTATCAGAAACCACGAAGAAACAAAGAAGAAAAAATTCATAACAACAATGCTGCCGAATGAAAAAAAAACGGCCGCTGATCTTTACAGAGGCTGCCTCCAGTACAGAAAAGTATCGGCACCTCTTTCAGTGCATGCCTGTTGCATACAATAATAACGGTCTTACTTCAGTATATTGATTAATAATAATTAGTATAATGGCAGAGAAGTGCATTGAATTTAGGATTCAAAAATGAAGATAAATATCCTTTTTATAGTAAATGATATTGGATTTATTTATTGGAATTATTTCTTTTATTATTTTGGTTGTATGTGTTTTAATTAGAGTTGCTTTTTTTACCTTGTTTGAACGTAGGATTTTAGGATATATTCAAATTCGTAATGCTCAATATGACGACATAACATAATATTACATATTAATGTTAGTGTTTTCAGTTGAACGTAGGGGTGCGGAAGAAAATTAAGGGGCACACAAGCACCCCCCTTGCACCCCCTTGGCACCGCTCCTGATACCAATGCTGATAACACTGTTCAACACACAAAATGTTATGGAAACAAGACTAGCTAATCTATACTAATTCAGAATCAATGAATTTGAAAATGACATTGAAATTTTCATCCTAGCTCTAGTTTTCATATAACAGCCAAGGCCTGAAATTATGATTTTCCCTCACCAATTATTGGGTCCACACCTGTAACAGTTGGCAACACTGCAACTGGGTGACATAATTCTAGCACAATCTTATCATGTGACCAGCTTCTGTAGCTGTAGCTACACATTTGTCTGTGAAAAACTAAATATGCTGACCAAGGTAGTAATTTATTTTATTAAAAACATAAACTAAACGTAACGTTTCAACCTTCTAGCAAGGTCTTCTTCAGACTCTGTATCAAGTACAAAAGTAACAAGATACAAAAACAGGGCATTATATATACACACAAACATTACTCCCTCCAGACTATTAGAAAAGTTGTTCTGGAACTTTCTAGCAGGTGGCTTTCCCTTGTCAACTGTACTTTCACCTAAAAGGCTAAACATATTGACTTTCATATAGAATGTGGTGAAGACTATGTTCGTGTTTTTCGATAGCAGTGGCATCATTCACAAAGAATTCGTGCCTCCAGGTAGAACAGTAAATAAGGAATTCTATCAGGAAGCGTTAAAACGCTTGCTAGCTCGAATCCAACGAGTTTGCCCAGACCTCTTCACCTCTCGTGATTTTTTCCTGCTCCACGAAAACGCCTTGCTTATTCGGCATCAATAAATCGCCAGTTCCTCACTGAAAAGCAACTCTCCACGTTGCATCATCCACCTTCTTCACTAGATCTGTCTCCTCCGGACTATTTCCTCTTCCCAAAACTGAAAATGCACCTGAGGGGTTCAAGATTCGACTTGATTAAGGAGATCCAGAAGGCTGTGACCGACAACTCAAGACACTTCCAACAGAAGACTTTTCTGAGGCCATGAAGAGATTGAAAACTCATGCTGAGCAATGTATCACATCAAATCGATCCTATTTTGAGTAAATCAACAGTCAAAACTCATACGCCTTTGACTTTGAATTTATTATTGCCTTAGTCCGGGAACTTACAGACCACACTGTATTTCTGGGTTGCGAGGATTTCGTCAACTTTCAGCAAGCTCAAGAAATGTCCGTGACTGTACACACACACATACCACACTGAACCGATGCCGATACTCTCACCGATAATGGTACTTGAAAATTATAATAATTGCCGGCCCCTGTGGCTGAGTGGTTAGCACATCGCGCTGCGACACCAAGGATCCCGGGTTCGAATCCTGCTTGGGCATGGTTGTTTGTGAATGTCCATTCATCAATTTCATAATTTCATCACCCATCTCCATCTTCGCAAATTAGCCAAGAGGCACAAAACGCGAAGTAAAATAAAGTAAATCAAATCAAATCAAAAAATTGTAATAATTAAAAGTTGTTAAAATATTTATTAATATTAGTGTGTAGGTATCCCACTCTAAATATAAGCATCAATGCACCGAGATTTTTACTTTAAAATATTCCAGATTCATAAGAATATTAAATTATGTGTAAAAGTTGTAATAACCTTTCGAAGCAAAATATTATAAAAGCAAGCTCAGCCTCTAACTAAACCACGACGACGGTGTACGAAGTTTATGGCTGCATAAGCATGCAGCCATTCGCACGGGATTGCTCAGAATAGTGAGTCAAGGGTCACAGTATCGAACCTTGACATCAGTCTCAATTCAGTCTACAAGAAGCATCTGGACAAAAAACATCATTCGCCTACCAGGTATGAACAAGCGTAAATAACCTTTAAATTCAACCTTCCATATCCCATTCCTCTTAGTCGGAGCAGGTTCAACTCACAAGTATATTTAAGCTCTACCTAAAATGTATTACTGAAGCATCCCTGTGACCTCAGATCCCTGGTAAGACGGGATTACAACAATTATCACAGAATTTCTCTCTCTCTCTCTCTCTCTCTCTCTCTCTCTCTCTCTCTCTCTCTCCTCTCCCTCCCTCTCTCCCCCTCTCTCTCCCTCCCTCCCCCTCTCTCTCTCCCTCTCTCTCTCCCTCTCCCCCTCCCCCTCCCTCTCCCTCCCTCCCTCCCTCCAGTTTTTCCGACACAAAGCTAGTGGAAAATTAAATGAAACTTCGAATTTTGCATAATTTCTAGGAAAATTAGTCTCCGCGAAAGAGCTGCGTGACATTTTTGGGGACCTAATGATAGACCAAAATGCCAGCAAGATATTGACCAGTATCGGTAAATAAATTTCAACCGATACTTTCTGATACCGATATCAATGGTATCAGCTCAGCCCTAGTAAATAGTGTATTTTAATTACAGCAATGTTTTTTATATATATATATATATATATGTGTGTTATAAAAATGTAATTTGTCCCATAGGTTCAGTTCCAGTTCATCCTACTGACAGATACATTGTATTCACCTTTGCCTGCTGACCTTATACCCATCTTGGATGATGAGGATGATGATGAACGACCATATCCCAGAACTATCGTAGCTGTGGAGGTTCAGGACACCAAGAACGGTGCAACACACTACTGGACGCTGGAAAAATTGAGGTAATACAAGAATTTCCGATAGAGTAGTGAGAATTTATCTGGTAGGTATCCTCCCTCTCGTGAATCATGAGCTGTAGTTTGATTTTCCACATTGGCTTACTTCTTATGTAGAAAATTCTGCAGTAGCGCCAAATTTAGACATTTATGTCATTATTATGTACTGTTGAGATTTTTTCTACTATTCTCAGCAATATCGACAAGCACAAGCAAACATGATAATATTTTTACAAGAAATTTGTTTCTATCTAAGGAGGTAAATCCATATCAGGGTGCGAAATCCTGGGGGGATGGGGGATTTCCCCCCACACCAACCATCTTAGCCTCAAAAATCCCTGTACCAAAAATTTCCGGGGGAGGGTTTTTGTTACAACAAACACAAACAAAAAATCAGGAATTACTTAATTTCAAATATACTTTACTAAGAATAATATCGAACACACACACAAGTTAGTGTGGTTGTGAGTGTTAAATGCTTCTCTCTCTCAAGAGATCTAATCAAAATCTCTATCAATATGCACAATAATAGTAAAACAAGAATACAAGACAGTAATAATTATGTAATCTAATTGATTTATATTAACATAAAGCAAAAACTATTTAAAAACTTACATATATAAAACCACTTCAACTATTTCATAATTTAGTAACACCTTTAACCAGTTAGTAAAGGAATTAGTTTGCCAGTTAATAATATCTGATATATATATATATGAAAGTAACAAATTGATTTCTTTATTTGTAATTAATAATAATAACAATATATTTTTAATTTAGTATATTTTTACTTTTAATAACATTATAAATATGTATATCAAATAATTTATATGTATGTTTGTGTGGAGAGGGGGTTGTAGATTAAGATCTTTCTCTTTCCCCCCCAATTAGTCTTCAATGATTTTGCACCCTGATCTGTACCGTCACATAATTTACAGCAATCTGTTTGCTGTAATTGTAAATTGGATTCAATTCAGAGCATATCGTTGAATTGAAATTTATAGTGGAAATTTTGATATCTTTAGTACTATCTTCAATATCCAGCAATACATGTGAGTCTTTTTTTTTTTTAAATCAACAACAATACAAATTGGGGTGTAGTTTACTTTCATTCAGTTGTCAACATCTGATGTGACATGTATCAACTTTACAATTTTTTTTTTAGAAGTATATATATATCATGGAAAAGCCATGGTGGTCTAGTGAATAGGGTATCTGACTGTCACGTGGGAGACCCGGGTTCAGTTCCTGGGATGGGTGATCTAAGGCTGGAGTTTTTCAGGCCTTGTCCTCACATAAAGCGGGGCTCACCCAGCCTCAAATCAATGGGTGACTGGAGTGTTGTGCTGATTACACCTCCAACATGGCAGAGATCGAGAATTGTGGGGCTCTATCCCCACATCCCCTAAATGTGCCTTTATGGCATGGTGCTATATGCATGGGAAACTGCCATTTTATATATTATGGATGAACCGATAAGAAAATTTAACTAATACAGATATCCTATATGTTACAGATCTGATGCAAATGTTCTTTGAATTATTGCAATGGGGTTTGCTTTGAAAAAGAAATTGCATATTTAGACATTAAAATAGCTGAATTTTGCACTAAATTCGAATTAACAGTTGTAGTGAATAAACAATTTACTACTCTATTTTTCTCAAAAGAACCACAATTAGTTGTTAATTATTATGTACTTAACTTTAAAAATTAATAATAATTCATTTTGCTGGAACATATGCTTTCAACAAATTAGCACACATATTTACACAGCTGAGATCATTTTGAAACATGTTTCTCATTCATATATGAACAGAATTTCCATGTTATGCAATATGTAAGAAAACCAAAAAATAATGGGAAAACTTAATGTTGGTGCATATATGCAAGGTAACTAATATTGTATGATGTATTAAATATGCATTTATCATTTTATGTTCAGTTTCATCTTTGAGATGTTAAACAGCTGAAGAAATTAATGTAGATATATATAGGATGCATAAAACAGTTCGTGTTTGAGTCCCCTGGCTTGCATTCCTCTTTAAATTGTAGGTACAGGATAATGAGAGCTTTAGGCATTGCCATTTTTTTTGTTTCATTCATTCATCCTCTACTGCACCTTAAAAGAAATTCAGTAAAGAATGTGTTTGTCATATCCTTATCGGCAAAGTGGAATAATAATTTAGGTTAATATTGTTAACATACTGCATTTGGAAACACTATATTATTCAGTAATTGTGTGTCATCATCCACTGGTTTAAATTATAGGTTACAGCATTGTACATTTCAGGCCAGAAGATGGTGCAATGGTAAACTCATTTATAATTTTAAGCTAATTTACTTAGCTTTCCACCTCAGTATATTTGGATAAATGCTGTAGCATGACAATTGTTTTCCTTTTATCCATTTCAATTTGCTGAGCTTTTTTAAAATTATAAATTATGATATAGATATATATATATATATGCATGGTTTTTATTGCTATAAACTTGGGAGTCTGTATTATTAATATTGTAAGAGGTTCTGTGAAGTGATGTCTTCCCTAAAAGAATCTAATTGAAATTTTGTGAACTAGTACATAATTAATTTTGCATTGAATTTAGGCTGTTTGTTTTATACTCACAGTCAATAGAAAGTGCAAAGCTTGGTCAGTATTAATACACTGTAGATGCTGAAGTTGAAAGCACAGCATGTTGGCTGAATGCAAATAACTGGCATGTTAGAATAATGAGTACAGTAAGGAGCAACTGATGGATACTTTACATAGCACATGTGTGCCCTTGCAGAATACAGATATCATCAAGGAAGAATATTGTTTAATGATGTAATATGTTGAGAAGAAATTGATATGACAATTTCTACTAGAGATGGACCAATATGATAAAAGTTTACAGATTCAATAATCTATTTGTGCCAATCAGTGGCAGGTCCAGAAGTTACAGTTGAGGGGGCAAATGTCAGTCGGGTACCTCACCTCGCCAAGTCCCGCACAGTGGCCATGCAGTCTTAAGGCATAAGCTTTGGGATCAGAATATGTGACACGCACAGGTTCGAGTCTTCTTGGGGAAAGCGTAACAACCTTTCTCCTGAGATTTTGGATCGGTGTGCACCTACCATCGTGAGGAAATTAGGGAGCTTTGAGTGAGTAGCATAACCCAGACATGGAAACCTACAACCGAGGGTTGGATGGATGATCTCCCACCTCTGGTTGGAGTGAGGCCTGCAGTCGGTATGTAGGCACTGGCCCTCATGGGCTGTTACACCATGGGTTACCCCACCTCGCCAAAAATCAATTCTAACTTACACTTGCACTGTCTTATATAAACATTTTATGGCACTGTGAACAGGAACCAACTTGAATTCCATGTTGTAGAGATTATTTTATGAAACTTGGGGTCCAGGACTGGAATAGCTGGTTATAATTGTATGTTATTACTAGGGCCCGGGACTTTATGTTATAACATATTTTTCAATTGGCTTCGGATCTATTATTGGGGTGAGATCTTTACATATCTGATGAAAATCAGCCGAAATAGACAAACTTGACAAAGCATATTTTGACATATTTCACCAATTTCGCATTTTTACAATATATTTCTTCAATTTTGTTGTAATAAGACATATTTCTGTATAATTTTGTAATTCTCTTGCACATAATTGTTTATTTCATAATTTTTTCTTCGTAGCTTTAGCACAACGGATAGTTCATATTGTCGATGGCAGGATATGGAAAGGTACATTGTTCTTAGTACAGAACAATAATACCCCACTTTTTTTTATCCCGCCGACAATTGATAGCCATGCAAACATTATTGAGGCAAAGTGTTCTCTCTCATTGTTGCACGGGAAGTGAAGAAGTTTCGTTCTCATTTCTTTGCCTTTTTCGCTTTTCACAAAAATCAGTCAAAAGTAAAAATAACATTCAGTACATTACAGCCCCTACTCTACTCTATCGGGTATGGGAGAAATTCGAGAGTACTGTTGTGCATATTTTTGGCTTTACTGGGAATATTTCTGCATTTTTCTGACATATTTATAATGTTTCATGACATATTTTCCAATTTATATGACAATTACATACATATTTTACAGTTTTATAGGACATAAAGTCCCGGGCCCTAGGTATTACCATAGTTCCTCCCATTACCATGGTAAACTGAACAATCAGATAGGAGTAAAATAAATAAACAAAGGGGTCTCTGGTTCAATCCTCCTTTGGAGGCATATTTCTTTGTGGTTCGGATCCAAATTTATACTGTAGGACCAACTGTTGACCCATCATCGTGAATACAGTTTCGGAACTACTTGAAAAAGTGCAGTAGCTCTGGTCTAGAAAACCAGAGAGAAATGATAGAAGTCGACAATGCATCGTCCAGTTGAAATCCACGTGGCGGGCCTCAACCCTGAAAGGGCTGTACATACAAAGTTTATTTTTAGGCCATTACTTCAGCAGTTGAAAAGAAAAATACCTGCCAATGCTCTGATTTGTAACATCATTCTTCATGTTGTCCTTCCTCACATTGATAAGAAGTCATCATCATCCACCATTTTGACTGGGCTCGTATGAAGCTTTTAAAGACTTTGAAATGCTAAGAACTCTTGTTTTGTTTCTTTTGCTTGTCAACAGAGTTCAGAGAGCCCAGTGTTGCGAAGAAATACAGCGTAAGTCAAAACGATGTTCCAGATTTCAGTCTCTATTTATTTCATTGTAATGGTACGTAAATGACCGAGATTACACACACAGATTGAATAACTCAAAAAGTTTTTCCCTGGCATATTATAAATGTTCTACGTACGATCCATGTGTTACACAACACACATCTAGTCTATAATCAAGTTCCTGCCACTCTCTTCCTAGCATGTCAGGGTCCAAGTCGGCTATGGCTGCAATGATGCGCAATTTTCTAATGGACTTGCCAGAAGGGGGTTCAACCCCAAATCTTGATTGATTGATTGATTTAGTTTTTTTTACTTCGCGTTTTGTGCCTCTTGGCTAATTTGCGAAGATGGGGATGAGTGATGAAATGATGAAATGGATGAAAATGGACATTCACAAACAACCATACCCGACCGGGATTCGAACCCGGGACCCTTGGCGTCGCAGCGCGATGTGCTAACCACTCAGCCACAGGGTCGGGCAACCAACCCCAAATCTTGTTCGGAAATGCCGCTGAACAAGCACGACAGACTTATTGGTATGAAAATCCAGAATACGGAATGCTTTCTGCTGTCCAGTAATAGCCATTTTCTTCACTGTGACTAAACTGCCTCCTGCTGGTCGAAAGTGCAACTACGAGTCTGCAATAGAAAGAAAAAACTTTTTGAGATTATATTCCATAAAAAAAAATTACGTATGTAAGAAAAGCTCATTACCTTTCGTATAAGAAATGAACGAAATTGGGAACATCATTTTGACTTACGCTGTATTTGTAGATATCAAGCATATTGAGCAAGCTTTGTACACGGTTATGATTAGAACTGCAATTTTATATTATGGCTGTGAAATTGCTTGAATGATCTCGATTAATTTCTTGGTCGCTAGAATAAATTTTAGATTTGTCCACATAAGGCTGTACATTGTAGACAAAGTTTGTTTTAACAGTAGCAATTGTAGAAAATAGTAGAAGTCTATTTTTAATGTGTGTTATTAAAGTAATGTTTTGTAAGATTAAGAGAAAATAGACAACCCAAAATTGACCAACCTGGAAGGCAGTTTGAGGTACCTTGAAAAGTAGTGCAAACTTTGTCTACAATACAGGTTCTGTATGTTTTTTTGTAATAAACAAATAATAGGAATGTTGTTTGGTGTTCACTTAACAGTATGTACAATTTAGAATGTTAATACCCAATTTCCTGTATTGTAGACATCGCTTGGAACTTATGCGACAAATTTACAATGAAGATCTTAGCCCAGGCACCCCGGAGCCCAAAGACGATTTTTTCCAATGTCTCTCTGTTTGTGCTAATCAGAAGTTCTCCCTTGCAAATCTTTTGCCGTCGAGGTTGGTGCTTGCTCTCACTGTTGGCATATTTCATTAGCTTCCAGTAACCTTGTATCTCTCTTAGCTGTGCCCCGATTTGCTGGCATGGTATTGCACAATGTATGCTGGTTGGCAGCACGTGTCTAACTAGCTTGTGTACATTCTCTTCCTAGTATTTTCAACATGTGCCGAAGTTTGTTGGTAAATGAAGATAAAGCAGTACATTTTCTCCTTAACGCCTTTATAAAATTTATTATTATTTTTTAGCTATACTGTCTGAATAAGATGCTTCTGTATTTGTAGGATTGTTGCACCTAGCTGTTCCTCTCACGGTTTCTGCTTCAGTGCCAAGTTTTGTTTGACGAAGGGTCGTATTTTGCGGCAACCAAGCAGTGTTCATTTTGTTTGTAATGTTTTTTGCTGTATTATGACTGCTTATGATCTCTATGTGCATGATTGTCTCATATTCCGTCATGGAGAATTTCTTTAGATTCTTCTAGGGAAGATGTTTTCAGTAAATATATATTTTTTTAAAATAACGATAAACTATCCCTTTTTCTGTCCGATAATGTGTGTCGAAAGACACGGCATGACTTGACTGCTTTAAGTGGGTATATCTTGTTAAAGGTTACTGCTTACTCTGCAATTACATATACAAACATATATTTTTCTTCTAGTAAGGACTGTCTATTTGATATTATTTTGTAGGTTTGTGTGTCGAATATGCCTGTTCTACTAATGTATGTTTTTCATATTTGTTTTCCTTTTTTTATGCAGTAATATATTGCTTTGAATTGGAAGTATTGGAGTAGTGGTACTTTTGTGGGTTCCCATGAAACACTATTGTGTTGAGTATTTATGTACAGGAAATAATGAAATTTGGAGAGTATCTAGAACATAATGATAAAGAAAGCAGAAAGAAGAGAATTTAATTTATATTCAAACAACAAACAGGATAAATAACATATTGTGGATTATTCGCGTGTTACTCACAAATCCAAAATATAAAAAAGGGAAGTTAAAAATTGTACTTACGTGTGTGAGTATATTGTTCCTCCTGTAGAACGACGTTTCAGAGATTGATTATCTCCTTCTTCAGGTTCATAAAAAAATTAGCTACTTGACATAGTACTGCGTCAAAAATGTAATATGAGGATTGTGGTTGAGGGTTGGTTTGGATACATTTAAAAAATTATGTTTTTTCTATTAAAAGTTCGTAAAAAACATGTCGTTCCCTAAGAAAACTTGTACAATAGACCTATTCATGGTAAAAAGTTAAAAAAAGTTATAAATCTGAGAAACCTGCTTGAAAAACAAAGCAACTTGCAGGTTCGGACATTCCTACCAATAATTTTTTAAATGTATCCAAACCAACCCTCAACCACAATCCTCATATTACATTTTTGACGCAGTACTATGTCAAGTACCTAGTTTTTTTATGAACCTGAAGAAGGAGATAGTCAATCTCTGAAACGTCGTTCTACAGGAGGAACAATATACTCACTTACGTAAGTACAATTTTTAACTTCCCTTTTTTATATTTTAAACAGGATAAACTTTAATCCTTATAAAAGATAAAATTATTAATTATTACAAAAATATTTCAATCCCCTATCACCAATTGAAAACTGCAGTTTATTTTGAGCTTAGGATCAAAATAAGCAGCCATTTGTGAATGATGACCAAAATCCAAAAATATGTACTTGTATTGTTGTTATTTTATGTTGCTTTTCTGCCACTTTTGGCTAATTGCAACAGTGATGATGAGTGATGATTAGATGAAATTGATGAAAGGACACTCAAAAAGAGCACCCATTAACAAGCCATAATTTGAACCCAGGAACTTCAATGTTAAGATCAAAATTATATCACTTAGAGCACTTGGTCATCTAGTTCACCAAAATCAGTAGGCAATTGACATACTTTTTCACAAGTAACACAGAATTATTATCTTCTACAAGAATTGAAAGAAAATATTATTTGAGTAGGAAAGTATACCCTATGAATCATTACATTTTAGTGTCTCTTTTCCCCTCGCTTGGCTTGCAAAAGGTACCAGGATCCTCCACCATTTAGTCTATCTTCTCCCCGAGGGATCAGCGTCAGCTATAGGACAACACGACGCTGTGTCATCACATCCCATAGCTCTACTAACTGTGTATCCTCTTGGCGAGCAGAGACCGTACAGGAATAAGACAAGCCAGAAATCACAATTACCGATACTCTCTCCACATGTGTTTTATTTAGATCGGATGGTAAGGGATTGTAGATGAAAGGCACACCGTCGCTCACTCACCTTGCCTAACTCAAAGACGATCTCCTGAGCACTGAGTAGTCATGGAACTTGCAAAAGAGGGCCCACATAGTTACCCCACCTGCGTACATACCAGAGATGTACATGACCTCCCTGTTGAACTGGACGTATGATGTAGAGCTTATTTGCGCTTTAAGCAATGTTCGTGCATCACTTGCACCCTATCCTCTACGTTATCCTTCCCATTTAACTTGATGAAGACTGTTTGTAATACATACGTGAAAAATTGTGATGAAACTGAATATATACCAGAAAAACCAGTCGCATCAGGGTAAACATAATTTGTATGATGTCAACAGCTGAACACGTGACTCTAGTTTAATTTTGACATGAATGAAGCGTATTCCTTCAGCAGTAAGAAGACCGAAATGGTATTTTCTAACATCAGTAACCAAATTGACATTTTCAGCTAAATTCTGCTTTGCTTGCTATTGGTCGTCTTAAATTAAGTCAAAAAGATTTTAGCCTTGCCAAGTTTATTTTCCATGTTTATTCTATGAAAAATTGACAGTCAGTTTGTGGTGAAGAGTTTCCACATGTACGTAAAAGAATAATTTTGATACCATGCACTTAATAAGCATTGAATGACTAAGATATCCTAACTTTTATACCCGCTACATTGTCTCTCAGTATATGATAATGTCTGTTTCATGTCTGTAAAGAGCCACCTTGCTGACTGAATGGCTCATATCATGATTTTGCTGCCGAAAGTTTCAGGTTTGAGTCCCAGGCTTGGCGAGTTCGTTTTAAGTTCACTTTATGCACAGAAAGGCTAATCAGGACTGGACCTACAGTTTAAAGTGTGATACAAACCACTATGTGCCTCCACCAGGTATTGAACCCAGGATCCCTTGATTACAAGGCAGTGATGTTACCATCAGAGAGGCCATCCCAGCTTCAGTGTTCATGAATGTACATCAATAAGTACCATTTAATCAGCATGCATCTTTGACATCATGATTAACCAAAAGTGTCAGAAAAGCAGTTTTTTTAAATTTTAATATCTTCTCCTCTCCCCTTCCATGTTGTTTGTGAATAATATTGTGGGTAAAGACAATCTATTATAAGTAAGTACTAGTGTAACTAAATAGTTAATATTGTAATTTTCTTCGGTACACATTACAGGATAATAACTACAAAAATATTCATCCATAATTGTGCATTTCTAGTTCTGATTTACATGTTGCCTTTGCTGGCATGGTAACACACCTCGTACACCTGATAACATTTAATACATTTAATTAACGTTAGTTTGTTTTTCGTGGCTTACTTTCAGACAACGCCTAGAACTAATGAGAGAAATGTACCACAATGAAGCAGAGTTATCGCCAACTTCTCCAGACTACAATATCGAGTCTCTCACAGGAGGGGATCCATTTTACGATCGTTTCCCATGGTTCCGTCTGGTGGGAAGGTGAGTACAATGTGTGTTTGTAACTTATTAAGATCCCTTAATATTTAACACCACAAGGGAATTCTGTGCCTCGTTTTGATCCAGTTAATTTTCAAGTTTGGAATTTTATGTTTGCTGCCTATTTTTGGGCTTGTGCCTTTTTTTATTTTTGAGTTTTATCGTAATTTGTACATCAATCAACTTAGACCCAGCGAAAATAAACCATAATTAAACTGGTGATTGAGTAGTGAATTCATCATCTTTGTACTGACATTCAGAGTATTATTGTGAGTATCCCATCATAAATGTTTGTCTAATCACCATTCATCATCATCATCAGGATTAACGAAATGTCTACCAGTCAAGCAAGTCATGAAAGTCGAGAAAAAGTAAAGAAATCAACAAGTAGGCCAACAAGTCAATGAAAGGTCAAAGAAATATATTTGTGGTCAAGAATTTTTGCTATCACAAAGACTGCTTGATTGATTTAGTTTATTTTACTTCACTTTTCTGCCTCTTTGTCTAATCATGAAGATGAGGATGAATGGTGGATGATGGAACAATCAGAAATACAACACGAACCCCACACAAGATTATACTGGATGTGAGTCCAGATGCCAGAGCCTCGCTAATCTGCCAAATGCAGTCCAGGTTGCATTAATACATAAAGCAAGTCTATAATAAGTGCCTATTTTCATCATTTTGTGCCTACTTGCCTGCCTGGTTTACATTTTTTTTGTAAGTGCCTATGAATCTGCTCTAATAATTACATAGAAATTAGATATTCAGTCCATAAAGTATTGTGAATTATGCAGAATAGTGATGGTCCAATACTGATGTGAAATTTATCTATACTGATTAGTGATATTCTACCAAACCAAAATAAAATTGCAAATGTCCCATGAAGAACGCAAATGGCTGATTCACCTCTTTAATTAATGTAGATTTAATCAGATGACTGTGTGTGTTCATTTATTTACTGTATGAAACCACACCATATGATTTGTACATTTATATTCGTGAGAATAATTTTAAAAGCGAGAGAATTTTCCACAAAGTTGCAGACTATAATAATAATAATAGTAGTAGGGATGGGCTGATATGAAATTTTGGCCGATACTGATAAAGTACCGATATAAAATTTACCGATACTGAAAACCGATATTCTACCGATCCGATATAAAATTAGAAATTGTCCGTGAAGAACCTGAAAGGTTCACTAACCTCTTTAATAAATGTGTGTTTCAAGGTGACTGCTGTGCAAAAGAAGTTGCATATTTAGTCATTTACTTTTTTAGAAAGTAGGACATGGATATTATCCATATAAATTACAACAAAATTGCAGAATTTTGCACTAAATTGTCAGATAATATTCGATACATCGGATCGGTAAAATAATCTGTAATTTTACCGATAAACCGATACACTGATATGCCTATATCGGCCGATACCGATAGAGTACCGATTAATCAGTCCCATCCCAAAATAATAGTAACATGCTTCTCTACAGCCCGTAAGGGCCTTGGCCTATCTCCCGACTACCAGTCTCTCTCCCACAATCTTACCTAGAGGTGTGGAAATCTTCAACCAGTAATGGGGTGATGTGTAGTCAGCACGTCGATCCACCAGTCATTATAGGAGATATCTGTGGCTGGTAGTTGCAGACTATTTATAGAAATATTGATGTACTGATAAAGCAATCAGTCTGTCCTCTCCTTATTATGCATAATGAAAATGAACAAACAAAACACACCAGCTGCAATGGACAGTGGTGACCTACAGTGTTTGAAAAATAATAAGCACTTTACATTGCTAAACTGATTCATTTAGTCAAAAAATATTGCAATGTATACTGTTCAGTATAACATTCTGTGAAGCTAATGTTCAAGGGTTTAAATCCCATGGAAAATTGGGATATTTTTTTGTATTTGTTCGCTCATCAATTTCGTCAGATGAATGGTGTTACTTTTCCTATCTTTGCAAAAAATTGCAGCTTTAGCGATGAATACATAGGCACACATTCCAAGGCTAACATCAAAATTATTAAAAAACTTCTTATGCCACTTGCCGCAACATTCTTGTTAAAAAACACACAGACAGCATGATATGAGACTTTTCAAAAGTTTGTCCAAGCTTTCAACTCCGTCTCGGAGTCATCATCGGGATTGGTAGAGGTGAAGGGTGTCATCAGTGTTCTGCATTTAGCTGTGCTATCTTGTTAGTGCATCATCAAGTAACACGTGTTTTATTTCATTTCAGAGCTTTTGTGTGTATCATCAAATAACACGTGTTTCATTTCATTTCATTTCAGAGCTTTTGTGTACCTAAGCAACCTGATGTATCCAGTTCCTCTTATACACAAAGTTGCCATAGTTAATGAGAAGGGAGACGTCAAGGGCTATCTGCGTGTGGCTGTGCAGGCTGTCATTGGTAAGTCCTGGAGTTTCACAGTATTAATGTAGTAATTTTCAATAAATTATAAACTTGTAAGGTAAGGTACAAGGGCAATTCAGGGAGAAAGTAAAACAAAACAGTTTTGTTATCAATGACAGACACTCGTAGATACAGAACTTTTATTATACACATTAGAAAATTGCAACATTGCATTACTTTTCGACATAATCACCATTCAAATTGAGGCACTTGTCATAATGTTTTACAAGGTTTGAAATTCTTTCTGCAAAAAAATCTCCCACCTGGGAATGAAGTCACCCTCTAACAGCATTGTGAAGCGCATTGTCATTGTCGAAGCGGTGCGACGCAAACCACTGTTTCATGTGCCTGAACAGGTGGTAGTTGCTCGGTGCCAAATCTGGGCTATAGGGAGGATGATCAGAAACATCCCAACGGAACTGCTCCAAAAGTTCTTGAGTGCATCCAGCGGTGTGCAGGTGAGCATTATCGTGAAACAACACTACACCGGAATTCTGCATGCCCTGATGCTTGCTGCATTGGGCACATCAGTTTGTCGATCTTTAAACACGCAACACCATTCAAGCACGACACCTTCACTCATCACGTTTGGTCTGTAAACATTACACAGTTTGCGATGAATCGCAGCTGCCGAAAGGTTTTTCGCACACAGAAATCATATTACAGCACGCACTTCACATTTGGCAGAATTTTCTATTGGAGCGTCCATTTTCAATTGTTATAGCAGATGAGTCTGCAACACAACCTTCTCCTTCCACTCCTCGCTGCCTACTGAACTAGTGCGCACAGCGCCACATGACTGACGTTGCTATCCCCGGCTATTTCTCGCACATGCGCAAACTGAGGGTTTTTTCCGAATTGCCCTTGTACATAGTGAGATGAGCTCAGCAATTTTTTAGATTACGTGATCAGCACCATGCTCTAGCAAATGGAACCCCCTAGGCTTCTCCCAGGTACCCATTTGTTAGAGGCTAGGTAAACCCCAGAGCAAAAAAATTCTTCACCCTGATAATAGTACCTCTGTTTCCTGTGTGGTAGCCATGTGCCCTCACATTCACATGTACATATTTTCCCAGTTTTTGTGATAGTCTGAAATTTTCTGGTCTTGTCCCTTCATAAGGTGGCTCTAGGTTTCATCCAGCCTAAAATAAATGGGTGTTTGTTAAAGTGTGTAAAACACTTTGGATTAAACTGTTTTACGTCAACTTTTTGCTCATATAGGTTTATCGAGACTGGACCTAAAGTTTACAGTGAGATCTGAACCACTGTGCAACGTGCCTACACCAGCGACCGAACTCTTTGCTTACAAGGTGACAGCGCAAGTCAGTATACTATTGGAGAGGCCCTCATTGTAATGTGTAGTAGCATATTTAGTTTCTTTCGTTTTTGGAATGAAAATGTCAATGCTTATGAAATACCATGAATTTCTTTCACAACTTTTTACTTGTCAAATATATTTGGTCTAGGAATTAATTCGTGTGCCTGGACAAGAGATGGCGTAACGAGCGTATCGTCCCACAGTTCCGTGTATCCACACATGCGTTGAAAACTCCTGTCAGCACGCATCGTTCGTAGTATAGGGCAGTTGATTGACGCGTCAACAACAGCATTTTGTAGTCAACTGAACATGGCGCAGTTCGTGCCAGATAAAGTGTTTTTGCGGGGTGTTCTGCTTCATTACTTTAACATGCAGAAAAGTGCTACCGAAAGTCATCGTATTTTGGTGGAAGTGTATGGTGACCATGCGCTAGCTGAGCGAACGTGTCAGAAGTGGTTTGCACGGTTTAGAAGTGGTGATTTCGGCCTGGAAGACCAAGAGCGACCTGGACAGCCAAAAAAAATTGAAGACAAAGAATTGAGAGCATTGCTCGATCAGGATTCGTGTCAAACGCAGGAAGAACTTGCAGAAGCATTAGGCGTTGATCAAACAACAGTTTCCAAATGCCTCAAAGCCATGGGAATGATTCAAAAGATGTCACATTGGGTTCCACATGAATTGAAAGACAGAGACGTTGAAAGATGAAAAACCATTTGTGAATTGCTGCTTCAAAGACAGAAAAGAAAGGGGTTTTTGCATCGCATTGTTACTGGCGATGAGAAGTGGATCCATTACGAGAACCCGAAACGAAAAAAGGCCTGGGTGAAGCCAGGTGAACCAGGTCCATCACAACCGAAACGAGATATTCACTGTGCAAAGGTTATGCTGTGCATATGGTGGGATATGAAAGGTGTGGTGTACTATGAGCTGCTGCAACCGGGTGAAACTATTAATGGAGAATGTTATCGACGACAATTAATGCGTTTGAAGCAAGCTCTGGCCAGGAAACGACCAGAATGGGAGAACAGACATGATAAACTTATTTTTCAACATGATAACGCTCGCCCACATGTCGCAAAACCGGTCAAAACCTATTTAGAAAATGTCGGATGGGAAGTTTTACCCCACCCGCCGTATTCACCAGACATTGCTCCTTCAGACTACTACTTGTTCGACTGCATGAATAACGATTTGATTGGACAGCGGTTCACTTCTTCAGAAGATATCGAAAAATGGGTCTCTGACTGGATCGCTTCAAAGGATGAGGACTTCTTTCGCCACGGAATCCGTAACTTGCCTGACAGATGGGCGAAAGTGGTGGCTCGCGATGGACAATATTTTTCTTAAGGTATTTATGTATTTTGTGTTTGAAATACAGCTTCAATGTGTGCGTAACAACCGCACGAATTAATTCCTAGACCAAATATGTAGAAATGGTAGAAATGGTTTCTACAAAAGTAGTTTAATTTTGTAAGAGGAATAAAAATGTTAAATTAGAAAAATTAGGTTTCCATTTAAAGAACTTGAGTGACCTTCAAATGATCTTCAAAATGGCTACCTACTAAAACATACATAATGGCATTCTCTTTTCCCCTTAAAGTGAATTATATTTTAGAGGAAAAAAATTATTTCAAAAATGCTTCATTTGCAAGATATTTCGAGTTATCAGCTTAAATGGTCCACCCTGCGTATTGGTCAGATTAGTTTTTGGATGTGTTTATAAATGGTTTTTGTACAGATGAGTGGGAGAAATGTTACTTTTTAATTAGATAGCATCCTGTCTTTGTGTCCCATCATATCTACATAATTTAATGTATCCAAATGCATGTTCTTACCCAATGCTTTTGTTCCAGAAGAGGAGAACAGTGAATATGCAAATGGTGTTAGACAGTCAGCTCGCATTTCCTTTGATGATGACTCATTTGGAACACAGCGCCAGACCAAGCGCTCGTCTCTCCTCAGCCAGACTTTGGAGAAGAATCAGCAGTGCATAGAAGACCGTGTTGTTGAAGGGCAAGGAAATGTTCAAGACACTCTCAAATTGGAAGGTAAGCTGTGATGATTCGATTTTTTCTTCTGTAGCAGGGTGTAAAAATCAGATTTTTTACATTTAAAATGATTTTCAAAAAATGCTTAGAATTGCTACTATAAACATTCTATGGAAATGTTTGTTGGGCGTGTTAATGAAACTATAATAATTTAAGTAACCAGGCTTGCTACGCATCTGGAAAACCTGGAAGACAGGGAAATGTCAGGGAATTTGGTTTGTCATGCAAACAAGGAAATGTCAGGGAATTTTGCAGATCGTCTGAAATTTACATGAATGTTGGGTTCTGCAAGAGAAAAAGTTGCAAAATGAACAAGCAGTTCACTTCCACTTCTGGGTTCGATTCTTGTGATTCCACTCCCAAAAAAGATGCAGTTTAGAAACTTGTTTCTTTCGTTCTTTCGTCTTGTTCAAAATTATGGTTCCTTCGAATTTCTGTAATACATTTTCACTTTTATAATACTAGATATTAGAAAGAATATCAAAGTAAAACTTGCAGTCCAGATATCTGATTGATAGCTAAAGTACATTGACAATTTGATCATTATCAGAAAGGTTGGTGAAGATGAGGTCATCGTCTATTATTTTATAGGTCTTAGGGAGAATTCACACCGAAGAAACAAGCAACACGCAACATGCAACACGAGTGTTTCACACCGAAGAGACAAGATGCACGCGGCAAGCGACACTTGGTTTCTTTTCTCAGTTTGCATGATGGTACCGATATAATTGCATTAATCAGTTTATTAGTCACCCGAAAATAACGTAACAAGAGACATTGTTACATGTAAAGTGCGTTGCAAAATTTGTGCAAGTTATTGAAACTTCGGAGAGTAATGTTGTGCACGAGAAAACTGAGATATAATATGCACTGAAATCAAACTGTATACGCTAGACTTTTCAGCCTGAATAAAGCGAATACCTAAACACTAGAGAAATGGTTCTCAACCTTCTTGAAACCATGTCACGGTATTCTTTTTAAGTCAATGCCCTTAGCCGAAGAATTTTCCTCGTAAAGCTTTACAGTATTGAATATTTTATGCATGAATTAACATGTACCTATGGAATTAAATATTGATAAATAAATTCGAGCATAATCATAAGAGTAATAATAGTTTGATTACGTGTGTATATTTGTTGACAAATATAAAAATATGAAAGACAAAGTGGTAACATCGTCTCCTTGTAATTGAGTGATCCCGGGTTCGATAACCGGGGAGGCACCGGGCAGATCCAGTTCTGATTAGTCTTTTTGTGCATAAAATGGACTTAAAAAACAAAAACTCACATCTCAAATATGATATTGGGATTATGATAGTTGTCAACCAGTTTCAGCAGAACATTTCACGGTTCAGTAAAGTTGATACGAGGGCATGGTATCGGGTCGCGGCCCGGTGGTTGAAAAATAATGCACTAGAGTACTTTACCATGTTAACTAATATAGTTTGGACTAAAGTGCCTCCATAAGCTGACTTTTTCAAATAAAAGCAGTCAGGTAAATGGCCAAGACACGGCCTCTTTTCACGATGTTGAAGGCAAATTACAGCCGATAGATAACTCCATCAAAAAACTTGATAAAGCGAAATGAATGTTGTGTTTAAATCTTAAAACATTGTTAAAACATTGTACATATCGTTTTTCTTGTATGTACGCATTGCTTGCATTATAGAATTATTTTCTTGTAGTTTACGGTTATTACAAGCATAAGAAAACAGTTTTTCTTTGTGACGTTTCACGAACACGATTTGGACATTATACATCTAAACCCAAGAACAGGTTTGTCAACTCATATCATCGAAGAGAAACATTTGATTAAAAAGAGAAGGGTTTTAAAAAGATTAACGGGAAACACAGAGTTGAATGTCTGGGAAGCTTCGTTCATTGCAGAAGAACACTGGAATAAATTAAATAATGAAAATGGTAATGTAGATCCAGTATGGAGTTTTCTTTTTCACAAATGGAGTAAGCCACCATCTTTGAAATTTAATGTAACAGAAAACATCAAGAGACTGTGTGAAAACAATGATGAATTTGAATTACCTGATGATATTTGGGATTCATAATTTAAAAAATCTCAAATAAAAATACAACAGACTGCTTTTTTTCACAGTTAAGTTGCTATATTACAACAATGTAACATTGACAACGTCCATTATATAACGGATTCTTTTTGTTTAAAAATTACTAACCATTGTTATAACTGTATCTTTAGTCAAAATGAAAATAAATGTCTGATGAAAGGAGCGTGTGTTCTCCTGAAACGTCACAAAGAAAAACTGTTTTCTTATGCTTGTAATAACCGTAAACTACAAGAAAATAATTGTACATATCGATACTTTATTATATCAATGAAACATAATGCCAGTTGGGCTCTCTTCTAGAGTCTAAATACAGCTCGTTGGAATGAAGCATTCGCTATGCATGCGCAAACAAGAAACTGAAGCAACACGATGCACGGTATTGAGAAAACCACACAGTCCGAGAGGCACGTAAGCGACATGCGACATGTGCATCTTGCCATGTCTCTTCGGTTCGAAAGGTTGCATTGATTACCGAGTGTTGGCTTCCAAGCGACACGTGTGTCGTGTTGCATGTTGCGTGTTTCTTAGGTGTGAATTCTCCCTTAGTCTTGTTGGCATTTCCTATAGAAATGCAGCAAGAAAAATTTCTCCAGATGCTGTTTACTTATAAATGTAAGCAGAAAGGCAGCATTTTCTACGACACTATAAATCCGACAGAAAATGAAAAATTGTGTATGGTTTATGAACTTTTTCTGTTGTTTTTATATTGTGGAGATCTGTTATGGTGAAATAATGTACCTCTGTTACCTTAGCCTGAAGGCTAGATGCACTTGATTGTAGCACCCAATGCAATTAATGCCGAATGTAATTTTACATTTTACTCTTCAAATTTTCACGTGTTCTTGTGTTTGTAGAATGAAATTTTCTAAGAAAATTGTGAAAGTAAATGTTCACAATAATTAAAAAATTATATATTTAATTGAAAAACACAAGGTTCAAAAGCAAAAATCATGATGATAAACATGTCTGGAAAAATTTCATTTTTGGACTGGAAAACCTGGAAATGTCAGGGAATTTCATAATCAAAAATCGTAGCAACCCTGGTAACTTTTCTTCCATAAAATATTATGGATGTATTATATAATTGTAACTTACATTTTTTTTATGGTTTTTGTAGCTGAATGTTGGCAATTTTTTAAATAGTTTGCAAGATTTCAACTTCCATGTTTATTTATAGATTAATGACAATTACACTATTTATTGTTTAACATGATTAGTATTTTGTGTGTTATTCTACACAAAATGTTTGCTATTTTTACCTATAAAAATTATTGAATTTTAAATCAAGATAAATTTAAGTGTGTGTGTACATATTGCATTTCCTTTCATATGTGCTTCACCCCATCAGTAGATATATTTTGTTTCCTTTCTTAGAGCCTAATAAACACAATTAAATGATTACGAGATTAATGTACTTTCACATAAAGTGATTCTGATATCTACAAAATCCTTATGTACGTTATTCTATAAATTACTTCTTGAAAGTGATTTATTTTAAAAAAGCCTTTTAAAAAAACTTACCTGATTTATATCAATCCACCTTGATCTATAGTTTTATGTATAATTCTTCTTGTATGTACATATTGCTTGCATTGTAGAATTATTTTTCTTGTAGTTTATGATCCTTACAAACACATGAACACAAATTTTGCTGTTACGTTTCGGGAGAACACACACTCCCTTCCTCCGACATTTATTTCTAGTTTGAATAATATTACAGTTATGACAAAGGAATGAATTTAACAAAAGGATAAAGAAGCAGTTATACAACAAATCTTCTGAATAATATTACATTGTTTGAACATAACAATTCAACTGTGAAACCAGCAATTCATTATTACAGTAAAACCTCGTTAATCCAGACTAATGGAGGGGATAAGTTGACCGGTTTAACGAAAGTCCGGATTAACTGAAATAACCTGAAAGAACAGTAGAAAGTGCATTAAAACTTCTTTTATAGCAACAAAACATGTTTATTATGGTGTATTTAAAGGGCATAGGTCTAAATACGCTATACATCTCCCATGGACGTTGGATGTACATATTCTTAACCATTACAGAGCAATAAGACAAATGCGATTGTTGACTTGTAGCCACATTTAAAACCTTTCTTTAAAAGCCTTTTGCCTGTCTGGATTAAGCGAAGTCCAGCTTATCGGAGTCCGAATTAATGAGGTTTTACTGTATTATTTTTGAAATGTAGTTGTCAAATATTAATTATGGATGCCAGATATCATCAGACAAAGTTCTCCACCTTTCTACAAAGATTCTTGATCTCTTCTGTAGGATTGAATTTCAAAGGTGGTGCCTTACCCCACTTGTGAAAAAGGAGCTCCATAGTGAGTCTATTTTGTCATTCTCATTATTTACTTTCTTTCAGCTTTCTTCTGCAATGAATGGACCCTCCCGTACATTTAAATCTATATCTCCCAGCAGAAGTGAGTTTGATAATTCTGTTCTTCTGGGGCCACCCAGATGGCATAATGGTAACTCGTTGCCTTGTAGCTAACCTTCAAGACAGAATGGTTAGCATGACTTGCTATGTTGCCATGGTTTGAATCCGGACCTTGGCATGGGTGTTCTGTCTGAGTGTCCCTTCACTAATTTCATCATGTCATTGCCCATCCTCATCAACCAAATTAGGCAATAATTGCCTTGTAATCAAGGGGTCCCGGGTTCGATACCCGGTGGAGATACATAGTGGTTCAGATCCCACATTATACTATATGTCCAGTCTCGATTAGCCTTTCTGTGCACAAAGTGGATATAAAACATGGAACTCAAACTCAATTCCATCCTCCTGACAGATTTGGATGGAGATGCTGACAGTGGTCGTGGCGACAGCTCCGTTTCGTCTGATGCCAAGGAAGAGGAACTTCCAGAGCACCTTCAGGTTGCCCACGAATTCACTTTCAGAGTAACTGTTCTTCAGGCTGTTGGAATTTCAACCGAGTATGCTGATATATTTTGTCAGTTCAAGTAAGTAGATTTCAGGTTCACTAGAAAATTAATTTAATTTCTATATTTGCTGACGTATAAGATGCACTTTTTTTACATTAAAGATAGGTATGAAGAAGAGGGTGCATCTTATATGCCAATACTCAGTTTTTGATTACCTTCATTTCTGGAAATCTGAGTTAGACATTTTCTTTCTTGCTTTCTTGCAGTGTGCGAGAGTGTTCTATTCACGTATAATTCGTATCAATCCATAAGATTATATTTTATTTAAAGCCTCTCTGATGCTTCATGTTGACCAGGGCATTCACTTGTTTATCTCAGTTGTCTCAACCTCTGAGGTTTGTAAACAATGCACAGTGTTGTGCTATGCAAACCTCCTGATATATTCAGGATATAGGAAGTTCAATCAGCCTATTGAGTCAGCTGTTTGCAATAGAGGTAGTAAAAATCACAATTCGGCATGGAGGAAGGTCTCCATGGCCTGGGTGATATAGAGGTGAGACAGACTGAGAAGGGACTGACTTTGGTTTTGGATTGAGGAGGGAGAGGAGCTTAGAGAAAGGAGTTTAGGGAAATTGAGGCGAGTCCTGGTCAACCTGCAACGAAGCCTAGAGAGGACTTAGTTTATTTTATTCTTCGAATTTATCTTCATTCTTCAGATAAACAGGTAATTATCCTAACCCAGCCATGATTCAGGTTCAAAGGTTCATAAAACCCAATGAGTGACCATTGTCTTTTCTAATTGTTAAGCTGTTTAATTATAGTTGTGCCTTTCTTACTGCCAAGCGTTTAACTTGTCATGTTAATGACAAGTGCCCTCATCATCGAGGATGAAGGATGAATAAGTTACATCACCCATTGATTAATTGTGGAAGTTGCTGGTTCTGATCCCCATCATTCTGTAGAATGATACGAATTCAGTAATTGAAGGCAGTGAACCTTCGAAATTAATCTGGAAGAATGAAAGAAAGAGACAAATTCAGAACATGGAAACATGAAATTTAACATACACAGCTACATCAATATATTGGCCAGTGTAGTTATGTTGATATATTATCATATTGCTGGAATTGCCAATAATTTTGCAAATAGTGTATAATTGAGAGCATGAAAATGCCTTCATCCTACCCAGTTATCCTACCCTATGTATTCATTTCTGAACTAGAACTTTATTTTTACAGTTTCCGCCATCGCCATGATGAAGCCTTCTCCACAGAACCTGTAAAGAATACAGGGAAGGGAACTCCTCTTGGATTTTATCATGTCCAGAATGTAAGTAAGACTTTATATATGTTTTAGTATTGATGCAATCATGCTTGATCATGTCAGTACTTGTTACATGCAGAATTCTGTGAAATGAATTAAATGTGAAAAATTGTGAATGTATTATGTTTGAGTGGTGCATATGTTTGTGCACATGCAAGGGCCTTTTTTTTTAGGAAGGTCATTCCGGTTCAAGAATTAATTACTTTTAATTCAATCTTGTATTAATTAATAAATTAAATATTTTTTTAGATCACATTTTGTAGCCTGTCTTAGATTCATGGCTTTCTTAGATCATATTTGCAAACAAACAAACAAACAAAGAAAAACTGGCTCATGAGAAAAAGGGGCTAGGACGTGAATTATTTTTAGTTTTTTCTACCCCTTACTTTTCAGTACCATCTACTATTATAACCAAGACATTGAGATCATTGTTGAACGATCAGTTTGATGATAATGCTCAAATATGTTTGAGGGGTATTAGGTAAGGTACGGGGCTTTCAATTTTCTGGTGTAACATTTTAAACTAATGTTTTGCGTTTTGCATGCCCTTCATCACTACAGTGTATAAATCATATTTGTCACAACAGAGTAAAGAGTATAGTATACTAAATCAAAAATAAATCTGTATTGCTACATTATTTATTTGGTGTTATTTGGTTGTGTTTTTCAGATAACTGTCTCAGTGACAAAATCCTTCCTTGACTACCTGAAGACTCAGCCCATAGTGTTTGAGGTTTTCGGACATTATCAGCAGCATCCCCTTCATAAGGATGCAAAGCAGGAAGGCAGCAATTAGTAAGTTCTTTTTGCTTTCCTGTTTGTAAGAATACATGGGGTCTTGTAATTTTCAGATATTTGGCACTACTTCATTTCTCCAGCACGAATTTTGTGTGTATATATGTATTTGTAAATTGTTCAGATTTTAGTAACTGCAGTGATAATAAATGCAAAAGTTCTAATATTTTTCAGGTAAAATCTGTAGGTTTCTGATCAGGTAGCAAAAGTGTGTAACCTGCAAGTTATTAAGTGACACTACTTTCTTAACCAGTGCTTTCGCCGATGCTGCAGGGGTAGTGTCGTTACCTTGTAATCAAGGGGTCCCGGGTTTGACACCCGGTGGTTCGGATCCCTCTTTAAACTGTAGGTCCAGTCCCGATTAGCCTTACTGTGCAAGAAAGCACCAAATCAATCAATTACCCAGTGCATTTTTCTTTCAGTAGTCATACCACCACTTTTTTTTTTTTTACATTTGATCATTCATGAAAATACCACAATATTTTGAGTAGATCTTATGAGAAACGCAATATGTTTGCATTCAAAAATATTTCCATGTTAATTTTTATGGTTTTATTGTAATTAGGGATGGGACCGATTAATCGGTACTCTATCGGTATCAGCCGATATAGGCATATCGGTGTATCGGTAAAATTACCGATTATTTTACCGATCCGATATATCGATAAATATCTTATAATTTAGTGCAAAATTCTGCCATTTTGTTGTAATTTTTATGGACGATCTCGATGCCCTACTTTCTAAAAAAGTAATTGTCTAAATATTCAACTTCTTTTGCAATGCAGTCACCTCGAAACACACGTTTGTTAAGGAGATCAAGGAACATTTCATGTTCTTCAAGTACCATATCTAATTTTATATCGGATCGGTAGAATATCGGTTATCGGTATCGGTAAATACTATATCGGTACTTTATCGGTATCGGCCAAAATTTCATATCGGCCCATCCCTAATTGTAATATACACTGTAAGACATATGTCAAGAAATTGCTTTTTGGAGGTATTTATTCATATTTGGGAAATGAGAGAAGCGGTAGTAGATAAATGCAAAGAAACTAGTACTCACTTTTTCTGTTTTTTTTCTTAGTTCTATTAATTTCAGTGGTCACTGCCACCATCCTCGGAACTTGTTACACTGTTGCTTGGCATGCTTCTATTGAAAAACGATCATGCATATATTGTCAGTTGTAACTTTATGAATTAGTCCTCTTGAAGTAAGCTGATGACATTTAGAGGAGGTCTCAGAACCCGATACTCCTGTCTTAAATTCACCAATGAATATAATTAATTTAACAAATTGACACATTTAAAGTACCTTGTAGATCATTTTTGACATGTACATATGAAGGATTTTTAATTTAATAACCAACTTGTATTTCAGCGTTCGCCCGCCACCCAAGAGAATGCTTCCCCCGTCAATACCTATTAGTCAACCTGTGAGATCTCCTAAACTGGGAGTTCTACCATCACCAAGCACTAGTCATGTGCATGCTAAATATGATGTACTTGTTTGGTTTGAAATATGTGAGCTTGGTAAGTAATCAATTGCCAAAAAGGCTAATTTCCTTGCTGAGAATTCTGTCTGTTGTTTTCAGTAGATCAATGGCTGTTTGAAACATCTATTGTGTTCAGATATACTAAATAAAAATGTTTAATAATAATGAGTTTAATACTGAAGAGAATATTTGCATTTGTAGTTTCTCTACCGTACATGTACTGTAGATGTAGACTTGCCACTTGTGTTCAGTAGAAAACCATTTGGGATTCAATGGATTTCTGAGAATACAGAAGAAAAAAATCACATCCGTTGTAGGTTCGATCTCCACCATTGGCAAAAGAAGAAATTTGTTCATCTGAAGGTTAGAGAAGAGGTGCTCTCTGAGAAACATAGTGTTGTTAGAGTAAATATAGTAAAAAACACTAGACAATGCTCAATTAACATTGCATGCTAATCTAAAACCATTGTCACCAACATTCGGAGAACCATAGTGTTAGGCAGTCCCTCGCCGTGGCCATGCAGTGTAAGGCATCAGCCTTGGGACTCCAGCTACGGGATGTGCACAGGTTCGAGTCTCCTGAGGGAAGCGTAACTTTTCTCCTGAGATTTCGTCCTGTGTATGGGACCGATGGCCACCCACCATCGTTTGAGAATTGGAGAACTACGAATGAGTAGCGTAACCCGGTCATCGAAACCTACGACGACGACTCAGGGATCTTTGTGCTGACCACACATCACCCTGTACCTTGTTGAATGATCTCCCACCTTGGATGAATGAGTGAGTAGGCGCTGGCAATCGTTAGGTAGGCCCAGGCCCTCAATGGGTTGTTACACCATGGGTTATTATTAATAATAATTAGGGCCCGGGACTTTATGTTATAACATATTTTTCAATTGACTTCGGATGTATTATTGGGGTGAGATCTTTACATATCTGATGAAAATCAGCCGAAATAGACAAACTTGACAAAGCATATTTTGACATATTTCACCAATTTCGCATTTTTACAACATATTTCTTCAATTTTGTTGTAATAAGACATATTTCTGTATAATTTCGTAATTCTCTTGCACATAATCGGTTATTTCATAATTTTTTCTTCGTAGCTTTAGCACAACAGATAGTTCATATTGTCGATGGCAGGATATGGAAATTACGGAGGAAGAAAGGTGCCGTCTTTTCTTAGTACAGAACAAAAATGCCCTAACTTTTTTATCCCACCAACAATTGACAGCGGTGCAAACATTATTGAGTCAAAATGTTCAAAGTCATTGTTGCACGGGAAGTAAAGAAGTTTCGTTCTCATTTCTTTGCCTTTTTCGCTTTTCACAAAAATCAGTCAAAAGTAAAAATAACATTCAGTACATTACAGCCTACTCTACTCTATCCGGTATGGGAGAAATTTGAGAGTACTGTTGTACATATTTTTGACTTTGCTAGGAATATTTCTGCATTTTTCTGTCATATTTGTAATTTTTCATGACATATTTTCCAATTTATATGACATAATTACATACATATTTTACAGTTTTATAGGACATAATGTCCCGGGCCCTAATAATAATCATGGAGATTCAATGCCGAAAAAAACCCTGATGATCATGTATTCAAACTGATAACTGCTTTAAAGTTGAGTTACTTCTTAAGATAGAGTTCTATTAACTAATTCATTAAGATATATATCTGACTTCAGTAGTATTCATTAGACAAACAGTAGAAATTCAGTTCATGTACTGTTTTTCCAATGCACTTCTAAATCACTGTATCAAGTGGTCAAGAATCAAACTATCTATTCTTGGGAGTCAATAAATAATTTTATAATTTATTGTAGCTAGTATTATTCATTAAAATTGTAGTAGCTCTACTGTTGAAGTACAGTAGAGCTACAATTGGTTTTCATTATATATCATAGTACACATTAGAAGTTATTTGAAATCAGTAGAATTTGTCTACTGTAAACAGTAGAAATTTCTTGCAGGGAATCTAGAACCATTGTTACTAGCATTCAGAAAACCATAGAATTAGGCAACAAACATAATGTAATCTATGCAAAAGTCTTGTGACTGACCATATTCTGTTTCTCTTTAGCTCCGAATGGGGAGTATGTGCCAGCTGTAGTGGATCACAGTGATGACCTTCCCTGCCGAGGCCTGTTCCTGCTTCATCAGGGAATCCAGCGCCGAATCCGAATCACGATTGTTCATGAGAATGCTCCAGAGCTCAAGTGGAAAGATGTGAGGGAACTTGTGGTCGGTAAGTAAATTTTGTAACTAATACGGCTGTAACTGAGCCAGTATTGACACAAATTTAACCAGTGTTAGCGGTATCTATGTAAAGAAATATTAGTTTTGACACCCGTACTGGTCACATTTCCAGGTGGCGGCTGGGAAACAATGAATCAGCGATCAGTTGAATTCTCTTTGACTGGCATTGGGCATTTTTGAGTCACAAGGCACTGAACGTTGCTGGTGGACGATACAAATGAGCATCGGATACACAGCATGATGTCAAACATACTGTAAAACGGAGTGCTGTACTGTAAAACGGGGGAGAGAGAGTTGATTAGCACCGTTACATGATAAAAGTTGTACAATAGTACACAAAGCATGGAAAATCACTGCACGAACAAGTTAATAAAAACAAGTGAGAAAAATAGACATACGCGTGACAACATTGCAATGGGAGAGTGATGTTACCCCTACAGTTTTTACTACGCAACTGAGGTTGTTGACACCCATGAAGACACACACCCCCGAAGTCGACTTGGGGACAGGTTGAGCTAATTAGGTCAGTTGCCAGTTAGGCCTGCGATAAGGTATAGTACTGACTGATGTCATCTTGCAATCCAGGGAACCTTTATGTTTGTGCAAATTTGATGAAATGATGATTTTTCATAGCAAAATGTCATTCTAAAACTGGACATCTTTAAAAATATCAAAAAATACTCTGACTATTGCATAAATTGATAGAGCAATGGAGTGAAATGCTAATTTTTAATTTTTGTACATAATATTCTTAATCTTCCGGGTTTCAACACAACAAAATGCTAGAATTTAATCGTACATTTCCTTCATTTTAAATGTCTTAGCCCCAGGCTCATGGACAAATGTATTAAACTTGCAATGTATTTTTTTTTTTTTTACTTATTCTGTAACATTTATAATTATTCAGATTAGTTTTAACATGCTGAAATATACAAGTATTGAAGGTGATTCTTTCTGTCCATCTAGGCTCCAAGATCGATAGATAGATGCCTGGATATATGAATGTATGGAGGAATAGATATATGAATGTACATATGGATGGATGGATGCTTGGGTGTATGAATGTATGGATGTGTGTGTGGATGGATGGCTTGATTGTCACACTTGTTTAATAAACAAAATTCATCTAGTGTGCATGTGAGTGGAATGTAAATATTAAGAAATAGAAATGTGAAAGAAATTATGAGAAATAGTTTTGTCTCAGCAAGAGAAACTTTTCTCAGCTTGAATATCAACTTTCCTTCAGTGTAGAAAAACCAATGAAATAAACCCATTAATGTGTGTGCACGCACACTTGCTTTAACTATGTCATCTTGAGATAAGAGCAAAGATTTGCCATGTTTTCATTACTGTTGTCTGAGAAGTAGACACGTGACAAATGTATTTTCTTCTCAGGCCGCATCCGAAACACGCCAGAATGTGAAGAAGAAGACAATGATAACTCGGTCTTATCTCTTGGCTTGTTCCCTGGAGAATACGTTGAGTATCCAGGTGATGACCGCTCCATGTACCGTTTTGAAGCCGCATGGGACAGTTCCCTACACAACTCTTACCTCCTGAATAGAGTCACACCAAACGGAGAGCAAATATTCATGACCATTTCAGCATATTTGGAGGTGAGTTAGGTTATTCTACCTCTCCTTCAAGGTTAAGTGCTAGAGTTAATGAGCTGTATCTTTACAGGCAATCTTGGCTACCCTGTCTAGAGAAAGATAGAGATATGTTTCCATCGTTGCCACCTACTTGTCATTTGTGTGGTTGACAGCTCTTGCTAAGTAAGAGGAGAATGACGCTCAGTGGCTAAGGCAGCCTGTAGCTCCTCCCATTCCTACATTCAACTGAGGTTCACCTGTAAAGATACAGCTCGTCAACTTTAGAATTTAGAAGTGTCAATTAAATGCTACTATTCTAATTAGAAATTTGGGAGTGACTGCAGTGGTAGAAATGTGTATGTACTTTATTTAATAAGATAAAACCAAGTTCAGTAGTGCATGGTATTCAACCAGAGGCAGATTCTAAAATTACATGTAAGGTATGGGTATTTGTGTACAGATATGTAAAAGGTAAGATGTGTACATATCTTGGGAAGTTTTCAAACATTATTTACTACATGACAGAGCCAACATCCATGACAGTGTGTCAATGTAATACATTATGAAGGGAGAGATCCTATGTTCAAACCTGGTTCAAGCATGGACATATAATCATCCATGTAATCAATTCATCATTCATCTGCATCATTGTGATTTACATGAGAGGTAGAAAGGTAGCATGGCAGCAAATAAGAGAAGTGAATTTTGTCACAAATTAATAGATTTTATAGTATTTTGACTACCAACAGAAGACTTCCATGAAGTGCATAACTTCTAAATACTTTCCAATGAACATTATAAGATGCAGGCAAGCTTTCATAATGTGTCCACATTCTGAAGATCTACATAATTCGAGAAGACCTCAGGAAAAATGTGTTTGAAGTTTTGTGGGATCCCTGGATTTTGATGTTGATTTTTATGTTTTTCAACATGGGCATGGACATCCGGAAGGAAGGTTGCATAGGGGGGTATATGCCCCCTGAAAGTGAATGCTAACCTATACTTATATTTGACACATATAATTTCATTTCAGTCACAATAATTTATTAACTATTATAAGGCATTGCAGGAACATCATAACTTCAGACAGAAGGAGCATTTTTTTTTTTTGGGGCAATGATATTATGGATGAAAATATGTCTTGTTTGCTCGCTGAAGAAAAATTATCTTCCTTGTCCCTCCGTGCAAAAAAAAAAAAAAAAAAAAACTCCTGGGGGGCATCAATGAACATGGGGTAATATATTCAGAAGGTTTGTATCTGTTGCCGATCCACTCAAGAAGTGAATTCAAATTTAAAGCAGTGTGTAATTTTCTTATATTGTTTTGTTCATTGACTGATTGAATTATATTATTTTACATCATTTTTTGAATTAGATTAATTTACATCTTTTTGGATTAGGTTAATTTACATCACTTTTTGAATTAGGTTATTTTACATCACTTTTTGAATTAGGTTATTTTTACATCACTTTTTGAATTAGGTTATTTTACATCACTTTTTGAATTAGGTTATTTTACATCACTTTTTGAATTAGGTTATTTTACATCACTTTTTGAATTAGGTTATTTTACTCACTTTTTGAATTAGGTTATTTTACACACTTTTTGAATTAGGTTATTTTACATCACTTTTTGAATTAGGTTATTTTACATCACTTTTTGAATTAGGTTATTTTTACATCACTTTTTGAATTAGGTTATTTTACATCACTTTTTGAATTAGGTTATTTTACATCACTTTTTGAATTAGGTTATTTTACATCACTTTTTGAATTAGGTTATTTTACATCACTTTTTGAATTAGGTTATTTTACATCACTTTTTGAATTAGGTTATTTTACACACTTTTTGAATTAGGTTATTTTACATCACTTTTTGAATTAGGTTATTTTACATCACTTTTTGAATTAGGTTATTTTACTCACTTTTTGAATTAGGTTATTTTACATCACTTTTCTTCCACTTTTGGTTAATCGCACCAATGACGATGTGTGATGATATGACGAAATAGATGAACGAACCATCACAAAGAACATTCCATGTCCAGGGTGCGATATGAACCTGGGACCCCTTACATCGTACCATGCTGTACTAACCACTCCCATCATGGAGGCTAGCTTATATTCTTTGTTGCAACTGTGTATGTTGAAAGCTAACAAATTATAACTTGGTTTTGAAATGGTCTACCCTTGTTTTCATATTTCAATATGCATAAATTATTTTCAGATTGAGAACTGTGGACGTCCAGCCATTGTTACCAAAGATCTGAGCATGATTATATACGGACGAGATGCCCGAACAGGCCCACGTTCGCTGAAACACCTGTTCACGGGCAATTACAAGAATGCCGAAGCCAATCGTTTGTCAGGTGTCTATGAGCTAGTGCTGAAGAGGGCCTCTGAAGCAGGTAGCCCAGGTTTGTTCAGTTATTCACCCACCCCTGTCCCTGGTAGTGGTGCCTGCTCACCTTTTGCCACGCCTGCAAAACAGCATGTATGTAAATGCAACTTTTATTCCCATAGTGTTGTACTTCCTTGGCAAATTCATTCAGTTTTTTGTGCTTTTTTTCATTATCGTTTCTTCTCTTAACAATTTTTCTGTTATAAGATTGTTTGATATTTTTAGGTAACATCATTGATATGAAATATTTGTTTTGGAAAGTGTTTTTGGCTTATTAAAATGCTCAGTTTTTACTTCGAAACGTTGTGCAATTCAGTTGAAATTTATTTTCTGATTTTTGCAATTTCTGGTTTCTTCCTCAAGATCAATGAAGATATACTTAAAGGTTTATGAGTGCACACCTGATTATTTTTGCATTTAATTTTCATCGTTCTCTGTTTGATTTTTTGTTTTTAAGTCCACTTTATGCACAGTAAGGCTAATCAGGACTGTACCTACAGTTTAAATTTGGATCTGCACCACTTGTATCGAACCCAGGACTCCTTGGTTATAAGGCAAGGACATTACCACTATGCCATCAGGGAGGTCCCTCATCATTTTCTGTTTTTTTGAATGCATATCTGAATGTTTAGCACTCGCAGCTTTGGTGCAAGTGGTCTGAGGTTCAATCTCTGATAGGAGCTCATCCTCTAGAAAGATTGTGTTGTAAGTCACTGAAATATACTCCTGTAAAAAGGCAGAATTTGACTCGATGTACTGACTTCATATCACCCAATGAAAGTCAATTGGTAGGCCCTGGCCCACAGTGAACTGTTGTCTAGTCTAGAATTGAGCTCTTTGCTCTTCATCAGATATAATGGAAAATCAGGAGCATAAATAGAATATTTCTTTACGTGAATGCAGGTCGTTCATTTTCATAGCAGTTCTATTATTATTTCACCTACTCCCAATGTAGCTACAGAGTATAACTTAATGTCTAATAGTTTGTCGCACATGTTCATCATTAATCATATTTCCAAGGAGAATAAACATAGAGAGAGCTTCTTGTGAACAATAGTTAAATAAAGTTGATACGACATGGTCAACATGGCAGCTGTTGCGTAAATATTATTAGCAATGCTGTTGGTTTATGCAAAGTCAGTCATGAAATATGACAGAACAGAATATACCATATTATGCTTTTATAGTCTGAGCATTGTTCCTTTTACTAACGTTTGGAACTGATAGAATGTTTGTACATACATATTTATTAAATCTATAGATGTGTGTATACATTTACAAAGAATTGTGTTGTGTTTCAAAATTTATACTTATTGAGGGAAATTAAAATTTGAAAGCTAGATAATATAATTTATTATTACTATTATTATTTTGATGCTTGTTTCTTCACAATTAGTGCAATATAGTTTTTTAGTAAGTGATTGAATTTAGTAAAAAGTAAATGTAAGCACTGTTGTAGTTTTGGGATTGATTTTCTTTACATGTAAAACTTTGGCAAATAAGTACATACTTAAGTAATTTTATTCTTCCTATACAATAGTGGTTCTTTAAAATAATTTGGTGACTGCACAAATAGTATACACGACCTTGTTTATTATTTCACAGCAGATAGATGCTTAATGCACAATAGAAAATTAATACACTTTGTGTAGTCATCAGAGTTGTAATATCTTTAAAATACCACTGGAGGAATAAAATTCAAACTTGCCCATATTGCCATGTAGTTGCAGTGAATTGCATGATAATGTAAAAATGAAAAAATGTTATGATATTCAAAGGCAGGAAATCTAAATACAGTATATTAGTATAATATTATGAGTGAAATTTGCCAAATGTGTCACTTGGTAATTGAATTCAGCTTTTCACAGAAAAATTTCAATAAGGAAGATTTGATCAGCTACAAAATCAGTAAATATAACTTTCTCAAAAGCTTTGTTCAATTTTATCAAAAACCGAAGGTAATGTCTGTATTTGATTATGTAATACAAGTGTTACTTAAAACTTGATTGATGGTGATGATGTGGAAAGGTGATAAGCAGATATTGATGAAGAGACACTTAAGGGAACGCTAATTCCCAGGCCAGGACTCGAATCTGGAACCTTTGGTACTGAGATTGTGAGTTTTTCACTCGGAATGCTTGTAACCTGAGATGACTTGAAATACTTGCAAAAATAAGCTTTGCTTATAAGGTGGAAAATATTTCTGTTGTAAAGGACTAAACTTAGAAGGCCTCATTTTGAGAATTCCTAGCCAAGTGGGACTTATTGTCAGTGATGAGAAAAAAGTTGAGTTACAATTAGGGCTGAGTCAATACCGATGTTGATGTATTGGTATCGGAAAGTATCGGTTAGGATGTACGAGGTACATCCAGAAAGTAAGTTCCGAAAGTGCCCCAAGATGGCACGAGTGGTCAGAGCAGGACGTGCTTGCGCAGGAGTGGAGGAGGAACACGTAGCCATAACCTGGCGCAAGCGCAGTTGTGTGGAGTCAGTGGTGAGAGAACTGTAGTACATGGCTGCGTGCATACAGTCTCCCACCAAGTGCGAGGTACGCGCGGTAATGAGATTTCATGCCTGCCGGGGGATCTCTGATGCTGACAGCTTCTTAGCGTGAAGAAACCTGATTATCGCGCGTACCTCGCACTCGGCGGGAGACTATGCGTGCAGCCATGTTTCCCGTACTACAGTTCTCTCACCACTGACTCCACACAACTGCGTTCGCGCCAGGTTGTGGCTACGTGTTCCTCCTCCACTCCTGCACAAGCACGTCCCACTCTGACCACTCGTGCCATCTTGGGGCATTTTCGGAACTTACTTTATGGATGCGCCTCGTAATTACCAACACCGACTAATACTTCTCCAGCATTCTCGCATTTCACGGGATCAAAAAATACGATGTAATACTTTTGTGGCATGAAATTAACCTGGAAATATACTAAATTCAAAGTTTCCACGAATTTTGCACCAGTATTGTTGAAAACTGTGATTACATAACATATATTTTAATATTCTGACGTAATTCTTGAGTATTCTAAAGCAAATTTCTTGTAAATTGGTACCTATGATTCGATTGGAATACTTACATACATTTTTTTTATATAACTATATCTTTAATCAAACTAAAAATAAATGTCTGATGAAGGGTGCATGTGTTCTCCTGAAATGTCATAACAAAAAACTGTGTTTTTATGCTTGTAACAACTGTAGGCTACAACAGAAATAATACTTACATACTGATATTAATCAATATTTTCATCAACTTTTAATTGTTACAAGTTTCAACAATTACTACCACTGGGAATTGCTAATAGCATTGGTATCAGCTCATGAATTGTCAGCGTCTTGAAATGCACTTACATAGGAGTCGGCCTCCGTGGCAGAGTGGTTATCATAGCATGTTTTGATGCCAGTGGTCCTGGATTGAAATCCCAACCTAGGCATGGGTTTTCTTTGTGAGTGTCCCTTCATCAATTTCACCATATCATCCTCATTCCCAAATCAACCAATCAATGCTCTTATGTAGGAATGTTTAACTTTATTTTCAGATTGTCATTGCTATTTATGGGATAGATTGTTGGTTAAATATTCAGTTTGCTTGAGAGAAATATGTAGGAAAAATTAACTTGTATTTTCTATCTGAAAGTTGGGATTATAAGTAGAGCTACATATTTGTGGTGAATAAGAGATCAAGTTTTCGGTAAAAAAAAACTTGGCATATTTCGGGATCAAAAGCAGTATATAAAATAGCATTTTGGTGTTAAAATTCTGAATGAAAACGTAAATTTGATTTCAAAACCGCTTGTTACACAAAATTAACATTTCACTTCTAATAGCATTCATATAGTTATCAGTAAGGTTAGGATTTTTATGACCTAAGAATCACAAAAATATGCAAATATGCTCTTATGACCTAAAAGTTTTACAAAATATGCACTATAATTTGAAAAATATGCCCTTATAATTGAACTGTTTCAAACATCAATATCTAACATATGCTGAAATATTTTCACATACGTACTATATTTAATTCACTTTATCGGCCATGAGTTGCAATGCACAAGGAATACTTTCCGTAAATTTTCCAATAAAAATTAGAAAGATTTTGCTGCAGTAAAAAAAAAAAAAGAACTCGAGTGAAGATGGGAGTAAGAACGAATCCACTTCGAAAATGACTGCATATTTCTTGAAAAAGCGAAAATATGCTATATCACGTAGAAATATGGCTAAATATGCCAAAATATGCCTTTAAAAAGCATCTTAATCCAATTAGTTTCTTCACAATATGAATTTCTATATATTTAGGGAACACATCACCCTTATCAAGAAAAATATGCTAAGTCATGAAAATCCTACCCCTAGTAATCTGTGTGTTAAGTTTATTACTGTGTAAAGGAGCCCATTTTTGCTTCTCAAATATTTACAGCAGAATTAATAGGTGTCATGTCGGTAAATAAACCCTAAATTTCATGTTTAAGAGTTTATTTTGGATTTTGCATCATTTCGTGACTAAAACATTCCAGTCAACACACTAACGTTGTGGCAACATTAGCCCCTAATATACCTAACGTTGCTACAATGTTCAGTGTATGTTGATACAACTTTGTGTCAACGTTTAAGGGTTATTTATTTCAACGTTGCTGCAACGTAGGTTGACAACTTTGTGGCAACATATACTGAACATTATGTAGCAACATTAGGTATGTAAGGGGCTAACGTTGCCACAATGTTTTTGCAACATTACGTTGCTGCCTGTGTAATTTACAAATATAACAACAATGCATATTTAAAATATGGTTATTTCGCCTGGGTTAGCTATCACCCAGATAGCTTGTTGCAAGCTTGCATCCAGCAATCTGATTACCAGAAATGGAAGTTGCAGCAAGCTTGCCAAGGTATTTTTGTACACAATACATATGAATAACAGCAAACACCCTTGTTTGTAACACCACAGTTACACAGTAAACTTTTCCTGCTTTCCCCAAAATAGGCAATAGTTAGGCTGGAGAGTTCAATGAAGTAACCAATCTCTAACTATACACTGGTAATCAATCATTTTCTCTTTACAGTAATTAGCTCCCGATATATAGTCTGGTATAAAAATATTTATCATGGGAGTTTCACTTGTATTCACCACATTTCATTTTCTGATCTTCCTTACAACTTCAATATTCACACATCTTTTGAAGGATAATAAAACACATTTTTTTCATGAATTATAATCAAGGTTATCCTTATTTTTGTTACTAAAACTTGTTTGTTTTGCATTTGAGTCACACTGCCATCTAGTGTACACTGCAGGAAATATAAGCTTTGGTGGACAGTGCACGCACAAATTCAGATTAAACAAAACACTCCAATCTGACGATTGTGGTGCTCATGGTGGTGACCCTCCAAACTAAAGTGCATTCAGTGGAATGTTTTTTGTAACATGGGTGCAACGTTATCACAACGTCGTCTCTACATACAACATTCATCATAAATGCAACATGCGTACAACTTTGTGGCAACGTTAGTGTGTTGGCTGGGATGGTAGCAAAATGCACCTCACACCTTTCAGAAACATGAAAAAATAACATTACAATGTGTTGTTTCACATTTCATGTTTTCATCAAAAATGAAATATGCATGCTCCTAATTATAAGCAATTATTCCCCTTTTTCTGTTGACCTCAAAATAGAGTTCCTACCTTTAAATATACATGAAACAAGAATGATAGGTACTTGAATGAAGCGATCGAATGTTGTTTGTGAAATCGCAATTACTAACACAGTGGCACTCTCCCTTCTAGGTGTGCAACGCCGACAACGTCGTGTCTTAGATACAAGCTCAACGTACGTCAGGGGAGAGGAAAATCTTCATGGATGGAGACCTAGAGGAGACAGTTTAATTTTTGATCACCAGTGGGAACTTGAGAAACTCACTCGGCTGGAGGAGGTTGCAAAAGTTCGTCATCTTCTCCTTCTTCGCGAGAAGCTAGGAATTGACAAAGTTCCTTTGGGAAGGGCTCACGACATTACAAAATCAGAGAAGGTAGGTTTTAGTTAAGGAATTTATTTACTATCTGCACCAGTCATGAAAATAGTAAAGCTACATTAATTTACTAACGTAATTTCACTCTCAGACGTTTTCTATTCACTTTTCCTCATTTCATTACTGGTCTTCAGAATTTTAAAAAAAACATTGTTTACGTAACAGTAAGTTTGTTAATTGCATGCGCGTGCACTCCGGTACAGCAAGGCCAGCAGTGGTGGCACACAACATAACTGTTACAATTAATTCTTTAACTTTTGGTTTCTCATTATTTCTTCCGGGTTGCCTCAACAGAATATCAACCTGCAAGCCTCCAAGGTTCGTCCTTTTCCGATATGGGGCCATCAACACCCTTTCGCGGCATGTTGACAAAACATCTGTGAAGTATCACTCTGTCCATCCTTTACTTATAATGCCACCAGGAGGCCGAGAAATCCCCCGACGACCTTGAAGGATCGAATGGGAGGGTAGGTTGTGTTGGGGCAAATTTTGTTTTCCAACCAGTAAGCTTGAAAGAAAGCCAGAGTGCCATCGGATCACTCTACTGATGTCCTCAGTCTTGCAAACTGCATGATTAAGTGTCCATGTGTACTGTATACTGTCAGCGATGTAGCATATCCACCAAGCTAGTTAAAATGTATATTCATAAATAAACTATAAAGGTTCAAAACGCTAAAATATGATAGCTGGCATACAGATGACATATGTGAAGATAAACGTTTCCGAGAGTTCGGTCTATTAAGACAGCTAACATGTCCATGGACACATCTGCCAAATAGAGTTGGTAAAACTCGCTGGCCGCGGTCACACTTTTTCCAAGCACTTTGCGAGGTGAAAAGTTACGGTTTTTCAGGCAGGTGAATTTCTATCTGTTTGCTTCAAAAACATTAGTGTTGGTATTGTTTACTATTTACTACGGAAAGAACTACATGGTGCTAAAGTGGATTTGTGAATATTGCAATGTGTGAAAATCTTGAAAATTGTTTCAATCATCCACGATCATCTGTTGCATTAAATACGTTTGACAACAGACTTAACTGAAATTCGAAAAAATGAACAACTGCGCCAGGACATTCATCGTTGCCCTTAGAGATGTTATGGAAACGGTACCAGGTAGAGGGCTCATTTTTCCAGTATAACGTACCATGTAGAAGCAATGAATTCTTGATTTTCTTAATTTTTCGGGATCTGCTTCCCCAACGGAAAATGTCACCGCATGCCACTGGTTAATTGTATATGCATATGAAACAGTATTTGGAATATTACCTTTTTAAAGTACTGGAAAATTTATTGCAAACAAATTACATGCATTTGACGATCATTAATTGTAATAAAAATAAATATATGTAAACTTGTGTGTGTGTGTGTGTGCGCGCGCTCGCCTAATCTACAATTATTAACATCTCTATGCTGGGAGGAACCAGGCAACGTCGACGTCTACTGTGTTTCAAAGGCAACAGATCCCGTTGCGGTAGCACTGGCAGAGACGATTCCATGCAGGTAAAACAGCGATAGCGAAAGATCAGGTGAGGCCAGGCCAGCTCGGTAGCTCAGTGGTTAGAGCAATGGCATGGTATAACAGAGACCTGGGTTCGATTCCTGGTCAAGCCTGCATTTTTCCCTGAAAATTTCTACGTTATATGAAAACTTGCATGTATTTTACACAGAGGAGGATTTGCCATTAGGTTATGCTAGGCTATAACCTAGGGACCTCAAGTCCATGGTGGGGGGGGGGGGGGCACACAAAAATGAGATGCTGAAGGGGCATAAGTGGCAAAGACGATCGACTATTGAAATAAAACAGCATTCCAAGTCCTTTTGCTTACTCTTTTCATGAAAGATTGTAGAAGGAAGGAGTTTCTAGCATTTTAAATAACTTCTTACATCATTACCCTCTTTTCAGTACTGTGTTTTAACGGGGGTTGAAATCTGTATGGCAGACTGCATAGGAAGCTGCACAAGGTCACGTAACAATGCTCGAATATAAATAATTGCACCTAGAAGAAATGAATGTAAATATTTTAAATGCAAGCAATTCCAAGTCGGTTGCATTTAATTTGTGCCAGTCATTAACTTCTTTCTTTATTATTTTGAATGATTCTGTTATTGGTGAAGTGTTAGAGACTTCAGACCATTTGTTTTCTATAGCCTTTCCAATGTTGGCAAAAATAAAACTTAATTTCAGTAGAGAGAACTGCAGGAAGTTACAAAAATTGTACTCCTCTATGATTAAATAAGATCTAAAACTGGATATTGTGTGCAAGTGTATAATTCTTTCAATTGAAGTATTAACTTTGTTGAAATTTTGCTTGCAGGAAGTTTGTAACATGGTAGCAAAGGCAAACAACGAGGGTCGAGCAAGTCCCGTTATTTCTCCAATGATTAAGACTTCAAGCAAAGATGTGTATGAGCCATGGGACATGACAGACCGAGAAAGGGATTTGACTACTAAATGTGTGAAGCTCATTCAAGGAAGGATACCAAGCAAGGTAGGCTTACAATGCTTCATTATAAAAAAAAATACATTTTTTTAAAAAAGGTGTGGCAATGCATCGGGCAATTTTAAATACTCCACAGTTAAGACAAAATAATGCATACAAAACATACACAATTAAGAAAAATGAACTAATTTATTGACTGCAGAAGAAATAACAAAGGAAAATACAAATATAGTCCTTACATTGTGATGTATTTGAAAATGACTTAACTACGATGACCTCCATTTCGTTCCAAACACACTATACTGAACGCAACTGGTGGCTGGGAAACAGCAAATCAGCTATCAGTTCAATTTTCTTCGACTGAAATCTGTTATTTTCGAGTCACAAGGTACCGAACGTTGTTCGCGGGATGAAACAAATAAGCATTGGGTCCACCACATGTTGCCAAACGTACCGTAAAGCGCGAGAGTCTTCTTGGGCAACAATATTGCCAGCACCAGAAATCAACGGGGTTAATGGATAAACTACACACGTGGTCCTACACGAGGGAGTTTCACACACAAACACACTACAAACATGTAAATAGACAACTGGCAAAAACAGAAGTACGCTTGCCAATGTTGCTTCTGGAGAGCGATGTGACCCCTTCAGCTTTTACTTCGCAACTGAGTTTACCCCCGAAGACGATTGGGGGACAGAAGGGGCCAGAAATGCCGTCAAGGTCAGCCACCAGTTGGAGTTGTGTTCAGTATAACAGTAAGGTAGGAATGTGAGCCACCTCTTCTCGGATCCGATCTTTATGTTCATTGAGGATTGGCTGGAAGACTTTTCATTTCTATTGTTCCCAAAGAAAATAACCACAAGTGGACAGATCTGGTGATCTAGCAGGCCAAGGAATATTCCCATTGTTGTTTTTGTAATACCTTTTTACAGCAAATGAGCGCTGTGACCCATTCTACAACTTCATCATAACTAAATGGTAGATCAGGCTCTGCAAGATGATGGTAGTCACGTATTGCCTATGAAGCATCAACTAGCTATATCCAGTGTTGCAAAATTGCCCGATTCATGCCACATCCTGTACATTCCTGGAAGTAAAGTTATAGCTAGATAAAATAAAATTGGAAAGCAACACTATTCCCAAAGCTATTGTCAGCTTAAGAAAAAAAACTTCTTGAAAATTATAAAATGATTGTTGTTTTTCTGACATACTGTGTATTGATAAATACACCCACAAATGCATGAAATTTACTCAATTTTGGAACTTTTTTCTTTTAGGAGAGTCCAGTTTCGAAGGAAAATGACTCAACACCTACAGAAGAAATGTCAGAAATGAACCAAAGTCTCATGTCCAGCATGATCTCAACAGGATCACAAGAGTAAGCCTTCGCTTTCACTTCTGAATCCATCATCACAACATTAAGAAACTATAAACTAATTGTGGAGCCAAAACTGTTACCATTAGAAATAAAACTAGGGAATCTCAAATATTCAGTCTTGAATATGTCTACATTAAGCTTCATGCCCTAAGAGCATTCTTCATTTTAAACATACTTTAGTTGCTGGTTATCTAGTATAAATTTTGAGATTAAAATTATGTGTGCATGTAGAAGCCAGTGCTGGTTCAGTAGCTTAGAAACTAGAAATAAAACCTTTTTTGAACACACTTTTTGCTAGGGATGAGACAGATCAGTTATTATTACAGTAAAACCTCGTTAATCTGGACTAATGAGGGGATAAGTTGACCGGTTTAACAAAAATCTGGATTAACTGAAATAACCTAAAAGAACAGTTGAAAGTGCATTAAAACTGTTTATAGCAACAAAACACATTTATTATGGTGTATTTAAAGGGCATAGGCCTAAATACACTATACAGTACAGTAAAATGTAAAGCAATACCCATATTATGATGATGTACTCGATGGACCTAGCTCTGCATCTCTCGAAACTCTTGCTGTAGAACTTGGTTTGGAGTACATGTCTATATTTTGTTGAGAAAGTTATTTTTTTCCCTGTCCAGATTAAGCGAAGTCCGGCTTATCGGGGTCTGGATTAACGAGGTGTTACTGTATTTATGATTTGCAATTGGCTTACAGTCAGTGTCAATGTGGAAAGCTGGGGTGATGAGTTTGGGAAATAAAGGGGATGCTTGTATGTTCAATATGGAGACGGGGATGCTTGTATGTTCAATATGGAGACATTGCAGTAAGTGGGGGGATGCTTTATGGAACGTTTCTTGACTGGGGGGAACCGTCCCCAGTGTTCCCCTGCTTCAAGCACTAGTTACAGTTAAGCTTATCAATTACTTTCTTCTAAATCTCTAACTATGTGCCGTTGTGGTCTAGTCAGTAGGGTGGGTGATCTAAGGTCTGAATTGTGCCGGCCTTTTCCCCACATAAAGCAGCTCTGGGGCACTCAGCCTCATCTGAATAGGTGCCTAGATATTGCGGTGTATCATCACATACGAGACAATCAATATTTTTTTCCGATCATGATATCGGCGATATATTGTCTCCATGATATATATTAGGGATGGGACCGATTAATCGGTACTCTATCAGTATCGGCCGATATAGGCATATCGGTGTATCGGTTTATCGGTAAAATTACCGATTATTTTACCGATCCAATATATCGATAAATATCTGATAGTTTAGTGCAAAATTCTGCCAGTTTTGTTGTAATTTTTATGGATGATCTCCATGCCCTACTTTTTTAAAAAGTAAATGTCTAAATATGCAATTTCTCTTGCACTGCAGTCACTTTGAAACACACATTTTTTTTAAGGTCAATGAACCTTTCAGGTTCTTCCGGGACCATTTCTAATTTTATATCGGATCGGTAGAATATCGGCTATTGGTATCGGTAAATTTTATATCGGTACTTTATCGGTATCGGCCAAAATTTCATATCGTCCCATCCCTAATATATATTAATACGAAAAGAAATCGATGCGAGATAGAAAGTAAATAGAGAGAAGACAGCGTGGTCAACCAATTTTGCTGTCTCGGGTCTCACTAATCATCTTCGTAAATGCCCTCTGTTGAATCTGAGGTCCTGACCAGCACATCATTTTACATATATACCCTGTCTGGTGTGTAATGGCAACCAATCAGAATTCAAAATTAATGAGTTAACACAGTAGGAAGCTACGGATATATGCTGAAAAGGAAATACCAGCTTACATTTGCTAAGGAATAGCATTTATTTTATGCTGAAACCGTTATAAGTATTATTATGCACAATACGAGGGGATATCAAAAAGTAATTGAGTAAGTTTCTTACAGCCAAACGGAAATGTATTTACAAAAACTGAAATATACATTTTGAAGGTTGAACATTACTCTACTTTTCCACATAACATCCATTCACATTTATACATTTGTCCCACCGTGACACCAATTTTTCGATGCCCGTGTGGTAGAAATTGTTTGGCTGGACACGTAACCAACGGCACACAGCTGTCACAACTTCCGTGTCACAGCTGAAGTGTTTGCTGGCAAGGTGTTCCTTACAGATGCTCCTTTACCCCAAAATCAGCAAGAATGACACCCTGGCTGTCCCAGAAAACAGTAAGCAAAACCTTTTCTGCAGACAGGGTTGCCCTGAATTTTTTGGGTGGGGCCGATAATGTGTTTCCATACCATACTCTGTTCGTTCAGGAGTGTAATGAAAAACCCACAGTTCGTCCCCGCTAACAATGCAGTCGAGGAATGCATTTCCAGCCCTATGGTACCGGAGCAAATGCTCAAGACTGTATCCCATATGGACCTCCATATGCTGTGGTGTGAGCTTTCTGGGAACCCATCTTGCTGACACTTTGTGATAGCCAAGTTCTTCGTGGATGATGGAGTATGCACTGCCATATGAAATGCCCACTGCATCCGCTGTTGTTTGAATTGTTGACTGCCGGTCCTCCTGAATCAATGCCTCCACAGTGTAACGTCCAATTTTACAAGGTGCTTTTATTTTTAGTTAAACTGGGGCGTTTTTGTTATAACGTTACCTCAAAGGCCGGGATCTGAAATTTTAGGCACCTTGGGACAAGTCACAAAATCACGTGGGTGGAGGTTAATGTTACGTTGTTCGTAACACCTCAAAGTTACTCTGAACTTCACAATCCTTGTCAGCAATTTAAATAAAGGTTGGGAAAGACAAGGCAAACACGATGACGTTTTGCAAAATACTCAGTCCTGAAAAACAAAATAAGTAGTAATGCTACGAATTTTTCCAAAAATGCGTAACGTGCCAGAGGAAATAACTTACTACTTAGTATCAATTACTCCTTTACCATAAATCACAAAAAAAAAACACTAACTACCAACACTTCCATTTATAGTGCATGCATGTTGTCGAAGACCATGGGTGAATTAGGAAGGTAATGAACGCAAATTATGTCAAATAGGCAAAAGTCAAAGTTTAACAATTAACGTAATTTATTCATGCATTCCAAAAGATCAACAACAACAATTTAGAACGTAACCCCCTTTTTACGGTTACAGCAACAAGATCATGTATATAGCGTCATTAACAAGCTCCTAATTTGATTAGGGCAATATTCCCAATTTTACGTAAAACAACGACTTGTGCGATTGTTAACTCATATTAATTACAATACATTTGAACAATAATTTTTCTTTTATCGCGTGTATCAAAAAACGCTTGCATTTTAGAAATAACAGTCTTATTCAATTAGTCAACAACAATGATATCAAAAGGACACTGCGTTAAGTCTACGCCAATAATCTACAATTTATATTTAACTCACGTTTCTGCACAAGTTTTAATCACCTTTTAATTATATTGGCTTAATCAAAAATGGTTCTTACACCTTTACAATAAACCTTCGATTATTGTGACAATAGATTCATATTAAAGAAATGTGCAAAGAATTTACAAAGAACCTTTTTGAACGTAGAAGAGAGGCTCTCCCTAGATGCTCATTCTCAAATTAAATAATTTGTTATGCCTCGTACAATTTTTGCCAGCAAATCAACCCAATCCCAGAATGATCAAAAAGGAGGTGGGGCAGGGAAAAACGACGTTGGCGAAGTCTTCGTCGCGATTACTCCAAGTATGACTTTGCGACGAATTTAGCAAAAATGCCAACTTTCTTCAAAAAGGCAAACGCTTTGCAGAACATTAAGCAGGGAGCAGTTTTACGCAGGCACATTTAAATTTGTCATTTTAAACTCTTTTTGTGTCCACACATTTAAATTGAGCGACGCATATCACAACCACGTGGTAAACCAATGTTTTTACGACGATTTTTTTTTTTTTTTAAGATTTGCAATTTCGCGAACATTTACAAATTGATTAACAAAGGCTTATTTCTGCAACTTGACGCACTCAGTACGAAACTTACATAGTTCGTCGTCACGTAAGAAAAAAATATCAGGTTCGTATTTTTTGTCGCACTGCTATTCACCACAAAATACTACAAAAAATTCACTTCTGCCTACCTTGTTTTGTGCGTGTTCGCTTTTCTTAGTCCTGGGAAAGGATACGACTTCCTTCACTGATTGGCAGACAAATCCCCGAGAATGCATGCACGTCTTGGTTGGAATCACATGTAATCCATTTTGTCGATTCCCAATATTACTCCCAATGCTGACTGTCAAATGGCCTTTTTTAATCCACGCGTCCATTTATCAACTGGTACCAAATTTAAGAAATAGTAGTAGCCTATTTTATAACAAAGGCTCTCGGTCTATATTCCACGAATAAGCTCGCCAATTCATCGCGTGTTACAAATAGTAAGTCAGAGCGTCAAAGTTCAAACTTCATTTCACCGGAGCATTTTGCAACGTGGAGCGCGAGAGAAAAAAAAAAGTTGTTGCTGGTACCGAACGCAATACACGACTGGCCGCTCTACACACACAAGTCTGCTCACTTTCACTTCCGTGTTCCTTCGGGTGATCCAGGTGGCGTGATTTACGACTCAATAACTCGCAAATAATTAGTGGAGCCATCTGTCGTAAATCTTGGGAATTAAATAATGAGCGATTATGTATCGCGTATTTTGAGCGGAGCATTTTTTTTCAATGTAAAGTTGGAAGTTGTAGGAATTTTGCGAATTCACTTGCAATAAATCGCTACAACAGCGTCAACATTGCTCTGTGTGTGGGATGTGCGAGGCCGTCCAGAACAGGGTTCATCGAAGACATTTACACGCCCTGCGTTGAACTTTGCACACCAGTTACAGACACAACTCACGATAGACTTCAGGTGGTTTCTGTACCTTTGACCACAGAAACCGAATCACACTGTGCAGCTCAACTGTGTTGAACGTCTCAAGCGTAGGTGCCATTTTGAAACAACTGCCTCTCAGCATGTGCAAGGTGCACACAACTGCTTGCCATCTTGTGGGAAGTTGGCAAAATACATGTACTTCCAAATGTATATTTCAGTTTTTGTGAATACATTTCCGTTTGGCTGTAAAAAAAAAATACTCAATTACTTTTTGATATCCCCTCGTATATTGATAAAACCAAGAAAAAACAAAAGTTACAATATCAAATTTTGCATTGGTTAACAAGACTCCACATTTGGTTAAATCCCATCCAAAATTTAGAAGATATTTATATCACTATGTCTTTTTCCTCAAAACTTTAATTTGAGACATTGCATTATTTGTATGCTTTCTTGATAATGCAGATGAAAGCAGATAACAATTCTGTGCTTCCAATTTAAACTTGGCACTTTTCATACATCTTTGGGTTATTTCACAAGTTCCTTTTTTTTTTTTTAAAGATTATGCCATTATCAAATACTTTATAAATTCAGTTATGAGAAAAAATGCCTCTATATAGTTTAAACGAACTAACAGTTGGGCTGAAAAGTTTGTAGGCTGACTCATAGATGGCGTTACTAGAATTAAATCCATGTGATTTTTACTTAGTACTAACCTTCAAAAGATACGTGTATAAATTTCACAGCTGCTGGATAATTAGTTCGTGAGATATAGCATTGTGAGTGAAGCAGCTTTTGTTATTGTGAAAAAATGGATAAAAAAGAATTTCGTGTGTTAATAAAGCATTGCTTTTTGGCGAAAAAAAATACTGTTGAAGCCAAGGCTTGGCTTGATAAACATTATTCGGACTCTGCACCAGGAAAATCAACCGTTGAGAAGTGGTTTGCTAAATTTAAACGAGGCGAAATGAGCATCGAAGACGATGCACGCAGTGGACGCCCCAAAGAGGCTGTTACCGACGAAAACATCAAAAAAGTCCACAAAATAATTTTAAATGATCGTAAAATGAAGTTGATCGAGATAGCTGAGATTATTACATAGTGTTGTTGGAGCGTTTAAAGGATGAAATCACGAAAAACGGCCCCATTTGAAGAAGAAAAAAGTGCTGTTTCATCAAGACAATGCACCGTGTCACAAATCAATGAAAACGATGGCAAAATTATATGAATTAGACTACGAATTGCTTCCCCATCCACCATATTCTCCAGATCTGGCCCCCAGTGACTTTTTCCTGTTTGCAGACCTTAAAAGAATGCTCGCTGGAAAGAAATTTAGCACTGATGAAGAGGTAATCGCTGAAACTGAGGCCTATTTTGAGGCTAAAGAGAAATCGTACTATAAAAATGGCATCGAAAAATTGTATGACCGCTATAATCGTTGTATCGCCCTCAAAGGCAACTATATTGAATAATAAAATCGAATTTTGTCAAAAAAATATTTTTTACTATGTTAGCCTACGAACTTTTCAGCCCAACTGTTATTTGAGATTAACTTGTAAGGTATAATCTTTTAAAAATATCAATAATTGTACAAATATGAATCCATTATTAATTTCTACATTTGTACTTATTCTTATTCCATCATGAGATCTTTTTACAATGCCACAGACCACTAGTATCAGAGTGATTAGTTCCAGAAAGATTTTTTAGCATGTGTCATCTTCAATTGTTTTTGTGTTATATTTTAATCACTAAGTGCTTAACAGCCTTGATGTTAGTGAAGTAAATGTACATATTTGCTCTGTTTGTACATATTTTGCAGAAATATTTTCGTTTTTAAAACTTAAAATAAATATTAAATTTTTTGTGTAAAGAAAGCTTAAACATTAAATTTTAATTTGTGGAAAAGAGTATTGGACAAATGGTGACCGTTTATGTTTCACATTCAATTATTCTTGAACTAAAGTTTTCGATCACTCACCGAAGCAGGATCCTCCCTTACAGACTGGCGCACACAGTCAACGTTTCCGTTCAATCTTGACGACCTTGGATGTCCCGGCAGTTTACTCGTCATAGTCCTTCCAGTGTTTTCAAACTTTCTCACCCAATATTTAATTAAATTTGCACTTGGAACGTCTCTCATTCCTGCCAGGTTGTAACGATGCCGGTACAAACGATGCACAACAACATAAGAATCATTATTTTTATAAAACACACGAACACAAAAAGCATGTTGCTGCCCCATAAAGTGCTCCATGGCAACTAAATATTAACAATGTTGCCAAACATTAGCGATCTATCTCATTTCTCCGTAATGTGCAAATTGCCCCAGAGGGCGGATTCAAAAACGAAAATATTTTTGAGACACCCTTTATATAACAATATATTTATCTAGCAATTACCATTACCATTTTTTGCATGTTGTTACAAAATACCAAGAATGGCATCATATTTATACACTGAACAATCTTAAAGAGTTGACCTTTGTATATAAAGACCTTGATGCCAATGCAAATGTACACAATTTCAATAAATTTAATTATAAATTTGAATGTTTCTTATCTTGCTTGTGTGAAAGAACACATGTTTAAAGATATTGTTTTTTTTTTATATTGTAAGTCAAAAAATAACTGTTATAAATTTCAATTCAAAATATTGCACAATTTGATAATTTTGTACTAATATACAAATTGACCTTTTTAAACATCCTATTTATTAGAATTAGTTCAAATAGTAATTTCAGACACATTTAAATTTAGAGTAATCATATGACGAAAACTATTATTATTGCACAAAAGCCTAACTATTTCAAATCTTAATATGACAATATATTAAAATTATTGTCAGAATATCACCAAATATTGTGATGATATATTGCCAATATGATACATATCGCCAAATATCTTGATGATATATCACCAAGAAAATATATATGTATATATAATATATATATATATATCACAAATATCATGACGATATATTGCCTACATGATATATATCGCCTGGACAATTTTTTCCAATATCTAGTGCCTAGGAGCAACCCTGGTGGGTAATGGCAGCCAGAGCATGGTGCTGATCACATCCCCTAAATGTGTCTTCACGGCACATTGCTATGTGCACGTGGAACTTTACATTTTACTCTAAAGCACAGAAGAACAATATTGAAGTAACAGTCTAACGCAGGTACTTTATAAATTAAGATAAGTCTTCTTTTCTCACTAATAAACACAACCTGTTCTAACTGCATAGTTCTGTATTTTTATAGACTTGTGTCACCCGAGAAAGCACGGCCAATGATTCCAGAGCACTTCTTCTTCTCTGAAACTGGAGGCCGTACCAGCCCTCAGATGACATCGCCTCAGGGCGGAATGACTTCACCCTCCTTAGTTCTGTATGTCCCCGAGATAGAAGAAATCAGGATTAGCCCTGTGGTGTCACGGAAGGGTTATCTCAACATCTTAGAAGAAAAGACTAACGGGTGGAAGAAGCGTTGGGTGGTATGTTGACATCTTGAAACTTTCATCAGGCAATTGATACAACAGTAGACATTCTCTTTACCTTTGTTAGTGTTAGGGCTGAGCTGTTATAGGCTCCCCCACTTATATAATAACCTGCCTGTAAATACCGATATTTTCTTGTCAGAACAGTTTCCGACAATCGCTAAGAATGTACGTGTAACAATTTCTTTTTTTCGTCTGCCATCTTGTATTGTCTTGTCTTGTTGTTGTTATTTTTATTTTTACTTTCTTCTTGTTGCTACAGTTTCAGTATAAAATGGTCTTTCAGTACTGTATCTGAAACTTTAATTAAATAAATAAATAAATATATTGGCATTGTAACATATTTTTCGGCATATAAGATGCACTTTTTTACTGTAAAAATAGGTCTGAAAAACAGGGTGTGTTTTACACGTCAATACTCAGGTTACGTAATCTGAAGAGGCCTAGCATTTCACAAGTTTGTGAATGGGTCAAAGCTTCATGGGGTGCTGTGAAAACTAAGACAGTGGTTAAATCATTGAAGAAGTGTGGCATTAGTAATTCACTGGATAGTACAGAGGACAATTTGTTGTATGAGAACTCAGATTCTGATTTAGAAGAAGTTTAAAGAGACTTCCATGTAGCTCTGGAGATAAGCAGAAGGTTACCAGAGCATGGTGCTGATCACACCACTTCCAAAATAGCAGATACCCTACCCCCACATCCCTCTACATATGGCTCATGGAGAACTTTACCTTACCTTCCATTATATCTATTGTACATCACCTTTTTGCCTATACGTGTTATTATTATTATTATTATTATTATTATTATTATTATTATTATTATTATTATTATTATTATTATTATTATTATTATTATTATTATTATTATTATTATTATTATTATTATTATTATTATTATTATTACTTGTCAGAAAATTGGTTAGTTTACAAAGACCCTTCCTAAAATCTATTTCTATATACATAGAGTTGATATCACTGTCTGCCAATCAGTTGGCCTCAACCTAAATTTTCAGTACAAGTATTACCACTGAGAGATTTTCTTAACACTTTATATATTCAGTATCAGAATGGTGGAAAACACCTAATGAATATATTTTTTTCAGGTTGTTCGCAGACCCTATGTGTTTATATTCCGTGACGAGAAGGACCCAGTGGAGCGTGGCTTGATCAACCTTGCAACCGCACAAGTTGAGTACTCCGAAGATCAACAGGCCATGGTTAAAGTGCCAAACACTTTTAGGTAAAGGATAATTGTAGATTCCTTTTATGTATACAGAGTGGTACTCTCATTGAAGATATTAAGCACATTACAATGTTCCATGTTAATGTGGAGTTATCAGCTGTGAACTTACTGAAACACAATCTTGCATGGTACAGTGTGTCTCAGAAAAGTGTAACCGTGTATAAATGATCAGAAAACCTTTAATATTAATGATATAAGGAGACAAGTTGTATTAATTGGAGAAGACACTCATCAAGGTTGTTAAAGGTCCAGAAATTTGAAATAAATTTAATTCTAGTACAGGAGAGAAAACCAGCAACCATAAACGGGTTATGGACCATAAAGAACCTTTTTGTTTAAAGTATTTCAATTCGGTCCAGAAACTTTTTTTCTCCAGATCAATTTAAATGCAGTCCAGAAACCTTTTTTCTGTTACAATTTAAACACGGTCCAGAAACCTTTTTTTTTTCAGATCAATTCAAATGCAGTCCAGAAACTTTTTTTTGTATCAATTTAAACACAGTCCAGAAACCTTTTTTCCAGGTCAATTTAAATAATGGTCCAGGAACCTTTTTTCTATATCAATTTAAACATGGTCCAGGAACCTTTTTTTTCCCAGATCAATTTAAATGCAGTCCAGAAACCTTTTTTCTGTATCAATTTAAACACGGTCCAGAAACCTTTTTTTTTTCCTGATCAATTTAAATGCAGTCCAGAAACCTTTTTTCTGCATCAATTGAAACACGGTCCAGGAACCTTTCTTTTTCCAGATCAATTTAAATGCAGTCCAGAAACCTTTTTTCTGTATCAATTTAAACACGGTCCAGGAACCTTTCTTTTTCCAGATCAATTTAAATGCAGTCCAGAAACCTTTTTTCTGTATCAATTTAAACACGGTCCAGAAACCTTTTTTTTTTCCAGATCAATTTAAATGCAGTCCAGAAACCTTTTTTCTGTATCAATTTAAACACGGTCCAGAAATCTTTTTTGTCCAGATCAATTTAAATGCAGTCCAGAAACCTTTTTTCTGTATCAATTTAAACACGGTCCAGGAACATTTTTCCAGGTCAATTTCAATATGGTCCAGGAACCTTTTTCCGGATGAACGTAAATATGGTCCAAGTTCCGTATTGAAATGAAACAATACGAAACTTGGACCGAATTTAAATTGCGCAAGAAGAAAGTTTAGGGTCCTGTTACGGAACCCAATAAAACCCTTTAAAATTTATGGGTTCCTGGACCTTCAACAACTCTGATTTTAGATGCATTCACAATGGGCAAACTTTTTCACCCAAAGAGCTTGTAAGGTATGCTCTACCTTTGAAGAACCCTCATTTATAAAAGTCACTTGGGATTATGGGAAGTGAACAGAGGTCATGCCCAACCCTGAAAACTTGCTACGAAAAGAGCCAGTGCCGCATGTGGAAATTCCTAGCTAAGGGGAATGCTTGGTTGAGTTTCGGGATAGGTGGGGTGATGCTTCTATTGATCAACATGGAAACAGTGAAGAAAGTGGGGAGATGCTTGTATGGATCAATGTGGAAACTGAAGCAAGTGGAGGGATTCTTATGCAAATTATCCTAGATGTGGAGATGCTTTATGTAGAATTTCTTATCTGGGGGATATGCACCCCCTCCTCCTCACTTCGAGCACTGAGGAGGACTCCTAGCATTCCAAGCCCAATTGAGGGATTCAGAGCATAACAGGTGTAACTCCACTTTTCATGGAAATGCATATGCGTAACTTAGAAGTGTGAAGTATCAACATTTCAGTGCTAGAAGTAAGTATCTCCTAAGTTTCAAATTTTTGCTCATAGAGACATCACTGTGTATGTGCTCCAACAGCTAAACATAGTTGTAAGTTATTTAAATGTGCCTCTTTCTCAAAACTGTCTTGAATTGAGTTACACCACCCCTCAATTGTTCGTTGGAGTGTCAAGGTCATCCAACTACAGATACAAATATGGCTGAAGACCAGAAGGTGGCCATACATTGATTGGTTAGTGTCTGCAATGTACTAAAATTGAAGTAAGTCTTGAAGTTTTCCTGGTGACGAATGATGAAAAGTTTTCACTTCACTTCTACCCTGAAGATGAGAGTAAGGTTAGCTCCCGAAAGCTTGGAATTCTTTCCACAACTCACCTGGTCAATAGCCAGAGAGAATCTTTTCACCATAAAATTTTATTGTTTTCAGAGAAATATATAACTAGTGGCAACCATGTACCACATGGCTGTGTAGATACAGGATGCTAATTGCTGTTTTTTAGAGTTTGTGACATTAAAATGAGGACATAAGAAGTGGAACGTTACTGAGAAAAGTTGTAATATAATTAAGCCTTGTTTCCATATTAAAAAACACTAAGTTGCTGACCAAGGCAGTTTATTAAGATTTAAAAACACTCAAGATGTAATGTTTCAACCCTGTATCAGGGTTTTCCTCAGACGAAGAACTAAACTAAAATTTTAGTTACATTGTGTTTTTACATCTTAATAATCTGCCTTGGTCAGCAACTTAGTGTTTTTTGAGAAAAGTTGTTGTCCTTTTAAAGCTTGACATCCAGAGACGCAGAGAAAAGCGGCAAAATAGTGCAACAGCCCCTTTCCGGTGTCTCAGTGGGCCATAACCTTTAAGACAACCTGCAGACTTCTGTCACGGAAATTCCCGCTTAGGTTGCATGTGTTACCCTGTAGTGGGCATTACACCATTTGATTTCAATAGAAGCAAACAACAGAAGTTCTGTTGCCGATGAAAGCTTTTTACTGTTGTAGAATAAACATCTTGTGTATTTTATCCTGATTCGTGGATTGTGTCTGGTTCAATCCCCAGTGGATGCACATAGTGGTTCAGATCCCACTTTAAACTGTAGCTCCAGTCCCAATTAGCCTATCTGTGCTTAAAGTGAAAACATAAACAAACATTTACTTTTGTATGATTGTTCATAACATTTAACTAAAGAATTAGTTTTGTAAATTGTTCACCTTAGTCAAGAATTTTACTCTTTAATTTTTCAGTGTGGTTACCAAACACAGGGGTTTCCTGCTGCAGACATTGGGTGATAAAGAAGTTCATGATTGGCTGTATGCTATTAATCCTCTCTTAGCTGGACAAATCAGGTAAGGCCATTTTATTATGCACTATTAAGATACTGTACGTCGTTCATTGAAGCTAGTCTTGTGCGATGAACATTATTAGGATTATTTCTTGCTGCACTTATACACAGAAATACCAACATGCCCAAAGCAAGGTTTCCATCCTGTCCTTTTCGTTTTCACAAATTCATCTCCATTTCTCATGAGATGATGAGATAATAATAGTAATTTGAAAAAATGCATACTCGGGATTAGAAGAGAACACTTGTTCCGATTGGGTACATTGCAATTCTAATAGAAAGCAATAGAAAACAATAACAAACAACAATCCTCAGTATGTGAACACTAACATACTTGTGAAATGTAGTAATACTTATTTTGATCAAGACAGAAGTTCTGTAATACGAATACTGTTTACATGCCAGTATACATTGAGGTAGTATTTTTATAATTCATATTTTAAAATATTAAAATTACTTTATGTTTGGTAAATGCTTGATACCAGAGATAGTTTACATTACTTCCAGTGCATTGTACTACACATGCTGTAAATATTATTTATATACAGGGTGATTCTGAAGTCCAGTTCCATAGGACAACTCTGTTATTAGTGTACATAGTGAGAAATGGAAAAGAGGAATAACCCACAGCGCAACAGCCCATCGAGGGCCCAGGCCTACCTACTGACTGCCGGCCTCACTCCCACCTGATCCTACACGAAAAAGAGAGAGAGAATTCTCTTCCTTTCTTTGCTCTCCCTCTCTCTTGCTTTTCCTTTCTTCATTTTTTTTCCTTCTCTCCTCTTTCTGTGGGGGGGGGGGGGCAAGGACACTTTCATCTTCTTCTCATTCTCTCTCTCTTCCTCTCTCCTCTCTTCTCTCTCTTAGGAAAGAGAAAAGAGAAAGAAGTGAGAGAGAGAGAGAGATTTCTCTTTTCTCTCTCTCTCCTCTCTTATTTCTTTCTTTCTTTCCCCTCCTCTCTTTTTCTTTCTCTTCTCCTCCAATCCCAAAAGCCATTTCTTTCTTTCATTCAAGGAGAGAGAGAGAGAGAACTCTGCTTTCTCTCTTTCTCATTTTACCCTTTCTCTCTCTCTCTTATTTCCTCTATCCGAGTAACCCGAGAGAGAGGCGAGGGGAAGAACTCTTCTTTCCTCTGTGGAGGAGGGGGTAAAATGGTGCAGGGTAAAGAGTTAATTCTTCTTTTTTCTTGCGAACGAGAGAAAGAGATGGAGGGAAACGGAGGAAAGAAGAGAAATCCCCCCCCACTCACTCACCAGGGTGGTTGATCATCCAACCAGTTACAGGGTGACTTGCGGTCAGCATGGTGAACCACCAGTCGTCATCGTAGGCTTCCATGACCGCGTTACACTACTCATTTCTACCTCCTCAATTTCCTTACGATGGTGTGGCTACCGTTCCCATACACAGGCCGAAATCTCAGGAAAAAAGTTGTTACGCTTCCCCCAGGAGACTTGAACCTGCGTGCATCTCATAACCGGAGCCCAAAGTCTGACGCCTTAGACGACAGGACGGAAAAGGGGAAAGTTGTTGGAAATATGTGGGTTTCATTCTAAAGAGCACTTGTCCAAGCCTCAATGGTATCCGAATGTTGCCACGTGGTTCATCTGGAATACTGTATACCATTGCAATACTCTATTGTATTGGGTAAATTAAGAATTTATAACAATAATTACAGGCAAAGTAAAAATTTTAAAAAATTAACACATCTTTAGCCTTTTTTTTATGGTAATTGCATCTTTCACCTCACGATCAATATTTGAGGGCCCACTGCCACAGTGTACTACTGGGATTTTGAGTGTACACTGCTGGTTTTGCCTGTTTGAGTGTTATTCACTAGAGCTCTCTTTCTCAATTCCGTATGCTATCTAGCATCGTCCGTATGAACTATTTGCTGCTAGAGCGAAATCCTCTTCCTGTAACAATCTTATGTGCAAACTTTGAAGCTGATTTAAGTTAAACTTGTATAAACATTTTTGTGTTGTTACAGATCTAAGCTGTCCCGAAGGCGGCCTATGATTCAGACCAGCGCCACACCAGTCACCACCACCGGCCAAGTAAGCATTCCCAAATGAGCAAGCTGTTAATCAACCAAAGAAGTTGTATGTGGCTAAAAAAAATGCAGAAAACTTCTTTCAAAGATGATCACTCCTTGTACAAAAGTCATCCATGGCTTGAGTGATAAGAGTGTTTAATAATGCGGCTATATTAGGATCCAAGAAAATTTTTTTTAGTGACAAAGTATTCCATGAGAAGTGATTATCTACATTGGAGTTTTGTACAAGGTTCTAATACTCTGTGTAGCGCAGCAACATATGAAGCTTCTCTTTAAAATGAAATTTAAAAAAAATCCTTATAATCTAAACAGAGATGCATGATGGGAAAAAAATCAAATGGCTGATATTTTTGAAAGCATTTAGTTCATGATCTTTTGCTTGTTTACTCTCCAGATCTTTTGCTTGTTTACTCTCCAATCTCACACTTCATGTTGCTGTATTATAATAAATAATAATAATAGTGTACTTTGGACATATTGATGCTGTATCTAGTCATATTGTGCTCTTCACATGCTTTGTTGTTTTGTTGAGAAAGAAAATTTGTTCCTGAGGCTGAAAACAGTTCAGGAAAGACTGCGAACGCAAACTAGCATTGAAAGAAAGTAATTTTATTTATTCGCTTGTGCATTGTAATTGTACATATGTAAGAGTGTATAATGATTATGATCATCTATGATGTTTAACAAACTTATATAAAAATGGCAAAAAAGGAGCGAAAGATATTAGTAGCATAAAAATGATTTCTGAAGTACCTTACTTTCATTTAGAGCAAGGTAAATTTTAGAGAAAATTTGGGGAGAAGAGAATTACAAGAGAAAAGTCATTATAATTGTGTGTATGTTATGTAAATTCACAAATATATATACATATTAATTTCCAATAATTTTTAATTTTCATTTTTAATGCAACTATAATGCATAAATTTGTATTATGGTCCTTATTTATGTGCCATTTTAATAATCTTGCATTCTTTATTCTTCCATTTTACATTTCAGTTAATCATGTTTTGCATTAAGAGAAAATCATTTAAGGAACATTGCATACATGGGAATTGTTGGGGCAAGATAATTACATTGTGACTCAACATGTGTGAATGGCTACAAAATATTTTTGCACTGAGCTAGGGAGTGTTATCCACAATAATTAATGGGGATAATTATGTTTTAAGTAGTACGAGGCTGCTCTATATATATACATACAGACACACATGCATGTATAAATCTATAGGAAGAGCATTTGCCAAAGACATTTCTTTTTGTAAGATGATTTATGTAAGAGGTTTTTGAGACAGCCAATCATAAGTGAGTTAAATCTCATTTTTAATGTATTGGCAAAGGTCAGTATTTTTTCAGCGACTGCAATTTGTAATTATTGTAGTAAGTTAAGTTAATTATCACAGAATAATGGAGTAAAACATTCTTGTGTAATATGTCAAAAAAATTTCAGTAAATACAAATACAATTTGAAAATAATTCCAAAGATTTACGTTATGATTTTGAGATTTTTGTAATGTGTAGATTTAAGTAAAGAGCAAACGTTTTGAATGAGTGAAATGTAAATACGGTGCTTGAATTGCATGTAGTCACATAATTGAATATGTATTGACAAAGTGCTTTCTGTCTGCTTGAAAGTTTCAGGTTATTTTTTATTTCCAAAAATGCTGGTCATTTTATTAATTTTTTTATGTACAGGTAATTTATTATTGTTTTAAAGTGAAGTATTTATTTGTTTTTGAACTTCTGAAGCTCTGGACAGCTCTGTAAGTGGAGTAAATAAAACTGTAAAATACAATGTTTATTATTTCTTACAAGTTGATACTCCTAAAATTCCCACAGTGTGTGTACAATTTCATAAAAACAAAATTCTCTGACTCATCTAGGTTTTCCAGACTCATTCGTGCAATTTATGTACAGTTGAACCTGAGTTATATGTATGTCAAGGTGAAGAGAAAATACTATGTATAACTGAGAATTATTTACGAATCAGATTTAGATACCATGTCACATCATTATTAAAATACTATTAGTTTTATGTGGATTAGCGTCAAGCATGTAACTTTCTGTCTTTCTGTTCTCCATGGCCGACCATTAGCAAATGAAAACATTCACCGAAGGAATGTCTGTTCTGTTTTTAATATGGAGCACAGCAAACGTCCTCTATCAGCACACGTGTGTACTTTCGTCGCGATTACATACAAAAGAAAATGCATCTCATGTTCTGAACAACTGCGGCAAATCTTTCTCCTCCGATTTCATGCCATCTGTGACACCACATTAGTATTTCAGACAGTCGCCATATCCGCCTATCCTGTTTCATATTTGAAACTCTCATTCTGCTTTTGTGTACAATAAATGTATACTCAACTGTAATTTATGAAAATTTGTACGTATAACACCAAATTACAAATAAATGCATTACAAACAAATAAGGTTTAATTAACATATTTTTAAATTATATATTGCCGGGACTTGCAGTAATTTACATTGAGTTATGTATAAAACGGTCCCAACTGTATTTAAACATGTGTGTAAGAAGTTCACTGTATTTTAGCTAAAACGCAATATTTAGAATTCCATGTAACCAAGTTTGAATATTCACTTCACATGTTAACAGTAATAAGGAAAACTGAACAGAAATTGGCTGTTTTAACTAATGGTTAACAAAGGATTCATTTTTTAATAAAAAAAATCATAATTATAGCATAAATAATCAGTCCACTGCAAAAAAGGGGGAGTATATTCTACCAAACAACACAGATACTTGCTTATGCTGACGATATTGTGATAATATCAAGGACACTTGCAGATCTTAAAAGCACTTTTTTAAAGATAGATAGTAAATCCAGAGAAATAGGACTATTAATTAATGAAACTAAAACAAGATATATATATATATATATATATGAGAATGTCCAGATCGCCAGCCAGACGAAACTCTCTGGCTTTGAATGTAGGTACATATCACTTTGAAGGAGTACCCACTTTTACTTACCTTGGAGCTCTTCTACATAACAACATAGAAGAAGAAGAGATTGTTAACCAAAGGATACAGGCTGGAAATAGACAGTATTATGCACATATAGAATTATTTAAGTCAAAAAACCTCTCTAGGAACACAAAATTAAGACTATATAGGACACTTATTAGACCAGTTATAGCATACGGTGCAGAATCTTGGAAACTTACATCTAAAGCAGAAAGCAAGGTAATTTGTTTTGAAAGAAAGATATCACGTAAGATCTTTGGCCCCGTTAGGAATGAAGATGGATCCTATAGAATTAGGAATAATATGGAGTTAGAAGGATTGATTCAATATGAACATGTGGTGAGATATATAAAATCTCAACGCTTAAGATGGGCAGGACATCTGATGAGAATGGAAGGGGATAGGCTACCACGCCTGGTATTCAATCAGAAATTGTGGGGAACAAGGCCAAAAGGAAGACCGAGGGGAAGATGGATCGATGCGGTTGAAGATTTGAGAAGGATGAATATACGCAATTGGAAAAATGTAGCTCAAGATAGAACGAGGTGGAGGAAGATTGTTTGGGATGCCAGAGCCCACCAAGGGCTGTAGAGCAAAAGAAGAAGAAGAAGATAGCATAAATAATACATAACTAAGAAAATTTAGTAATATCTGTATTAATCATAATATTGACCAAACCCAACCCAAACATTGCAGCAAGAAAGTGGTAAATTCCAATAGCCAATTAGTATAGTAGATTTCTGCATGAAAATACTTCAAAACATTGTCCCTTTTCATAGAGTATTTCATGCAAAACTTCTACTGTAACTACCAGTAATGCTCTGTATATCAAACTGATGTATAGTTTGTCCACAACAATTTTAAAATTTCTGATTTGTCCTATTTTTCTATCAAAAACCTACTTTTAGTGTACTACAAACATATTGATTTTTTTCAGAAAAACACATTTCCCCGACTTTCCCGAAAAAGTGTGAGCCGAGGTGGTCTAGTTAGGGCATCTTAACTGGGGTGACCCGGGGTGGGTGATCTAAGGTCGGAATTTTTCCTGCCTTGTCCCTGCATAAAGTGGTTCTGGAGTCACCCAGCGACAAATCAGCGAGTACCTGGGAGCAACTCTGGGGAGTAAAGGTGGTCAGAGCATGGTGCTGATCACCACCTCCAAAATGGTCAAGAATGTGTGAGGCCCTACCCCACATCCCCTAAATGTGCCTTCATGCCACATGCACGGGGAACTTTACCGTTCCAGAAAAAGTAAATTTCATGACTTTTCCAGACTGGTAGACACACTGCACTGTAGTGTGTTCCAAAACAAAAGCATTGAAATCCCATAAAAAAACTTAAACCCATATCTCCTCCCATTGCTAACACCATGTACTCCACCGAAAAGAACAGAATTAAATGCACCAGAACTCCAGAACTCAAGTTCACAAGAGAAGTGGAAAAGGAAGGTAACATCGATATTTTGGGCTGCACACACAAATGAATAAGCAACAAATTTCAAACCACCATTCACAGGGAATCCGAGCTTTCACATAGCCTAATGGTGAGCCTTACTTTTGTGTGAATGGTCCTGAGTTTGATTTCCAGCGGGAGCTCCAAAACTTCAGTGTTGATGCAGCATTGTGTGGACAATCGGGGAGCAGCAAAACTGAAATGCAATCAAACACCCTAGCCAGCCATACCCAGTTCCCTTCCCATACCATGCTACCACATCTTTGACCACCTAGGTGCTGTGGAGATATTTTCAGTGGCATATCCTGGAAATGTTTGCGACATTGCCCACCATAGGCCAAAGTCAATACAAGTTTGAAAAAAAGCATAAACCCTAGCTGGGCCAAGAGTGGCACAAAGTGCAACATGTGAAGTTTTTCTCTTAATACTTGAAAAATTATGTAAGTAAGGAACATGGAATTAATCGTCGCCTTGTAATCAAAGAATCCCAGGTTCGATACACGGAAAAATAGAGGGATAGAGAATGATATCACATATAATATCAGATATGTTGCAAATTGTACTATGTACAGTGGGATCCATAAGTATTACCAAGCAAACTGTCCATCACCATGTTTACTCCCTTTGTTTTATGCAATGATAGCTTCAAGATCTGACACAAGATACCAAACAATCTGCTTACAAGCTCTGAACCTGTATACGTAAAAATACAGTCCTTAAGAATATGTACGATGAAGATAAAAATCAACGAAAATAGTCATGCACAATTTGCTGAGCAATACTTATGGATCCCACTGTAGAGATTTATTTTCCACATACAGTAGAGCGTCGATTATCCGAACGTCGGTCAACCGAACGACCGCTTAACCGAACTGTGTACTCGCTCGTACCTGTTACTCTCCCACCCTACCGTCCATCATCCCCTCACTCCCAAACCAAGTTTCCCACAGTAGTCGCCGCACTAAGCCACCGCTGGCGGAACATTGCTTCTAATGGGGCCTTCATAAGGCGCTGCTGACCGGCCAAGCCGCCAGTCGCTGTGTTTCAACAATCAGCACACTTCTGTCGGTTTGGCACTGGCTGTAGAAGTAGCGGCAGTATCAAAGCTGTTCACAGCAACAGCTGCGCCAGCTTAGAGTTGAGGCGTGCCGCTCCGCGCAGTTTGAAGGATTGCGCGCCCCCAAGAAGAGCTTCTCACGGTGCAAACATGTAGAGTTCGATTATCCGAACAAACCAGTTTTCCGAACACCCATGTCCCCCAATTACTTCGGATAATCGACGCTCTACTGTATATTGCGGAACTCAAAAAAGTATATAAATTACTGATGTGTAGGGACATTGAATTTTCGCAATGTGCAAAATCTCGAAATGTGAAAAAAATATGCAATTTTGAACATTCTGCACGTAACTACACCCCCAATGATGAAATATGCATGAGTGTGCTTTTCCACGAAATGAATGTTTTTCGTGAAATAACCATGAAATATCATCAAATTAAGTAGAAAACATGCAAAAACCAGCAATCGAGGTTGTGCGCGCAAACTGTCGATTTGTAACGAAACGTTTGCCTAAAGTTTCCTACCACTTGCAGCTGAAGAATGTTTTATCTTCGATCACATCAGGAGAACGATGCAAATTGGGATTTCCCATGCACATAATCTGAGTTCAAAAACTTCACTCCCTGTCAAGCTGCATTCCTTTCTTCCCCCGAATGTCTACTTAACTTCCAGTTTCATTGAACTTGCTATCTGTAGCAGAGATAAGATTAGTCTGTTCCTACACATCAAGGGGAACAATGGTGTCATTTGTGTTCAGTCATGAATGAATTTTGTTTATCATCATGTGATTTTCAACATGTGTTTGTGTATGTGCAATAGTGATTATTTTATTTGTTGGACAGCAAGGATATCCTTTAAATACATACAATGAATAAATCACTTGAGATATGCAATTTTGAAATGACGTGATTTTGTGTTGATGTTTTCTTTTTGGTTGGACAGCTAAGTACTTGTGTATGTGTACAGTATATAAAAATGAAGTAGTTTATCAATTTATAGCTCTTTTGTATGTTGTTTCCTCTCATGACGAAAAAGTGTGTGCCAATTTTTTTTTTCCACCGCTGATTTAACATTTTATTTACCGCTCTCCTCAGTTTTTATTTACCATAAATTTGTCTCCCTACTGATATGATAAAACAAAAACCGTATATTGGGTACATACATAAGAATTTATTTAAGAGCATTTCTCACTTTTCAGTTAAATGTGCATTTATACATAAATTTTTACAAGCTGCTATTGACACTACACATTTTGTCATATACCAGCATTAAAAACAATTTGTTTATAAATTTTTGATAGAAAAATTGCCTAAAGAATGCTTCACATTAACAATAGAATGTTATAAAAGCCACAACAGCCTTTTCACTATGACACAAATTATATTGAATTTTAGTAACCTATTCACAGATATGTTTGTTACAAAAAGTTCTCTTATTAAAGACAGAACTTCACAACCACTTGAAGTGTAAATTATACAATAACTTTACATGTGTACATTTATTTAAAAACTATCACCGTTAATTACTGTTCACCGCTGTAATTTTATCAAAAGTTTAATGGCTCGTGCATTAACACTTTTAAATAAGCCTTGTGTATTTTTTAATAATAACAAAAGTACATTATTGTACATGAAGAGCAAGTCAATGTACTAAATTCAGTATGAATTTTCTATTTTCCAGCACATACACACACAATGTTCTTTTTCTACGTCCGCCCTACATACACAATGACACATTAACATTAAAAACAGCTGTACAGAAGACTTACAGTACACAATACAGGCAGTAATAACAATATAAAGTTTTATAAAAAATTATCATTATGCAATAATTATTATCCTCTTTGTACACATTCTCTCACCCTTCGATATATCGATGTTCTGCCTCCAGCTTTCCTTTGAAAACATTCATATTATGGATATTTACATAAATTGTAAGCTGCATTTTTCTTTTCAACAATAATTACTTGGCCACCAGAACTGCAAGTACTTACTTCTAAATGCACAGGTACCATTCAATTATATGCATCAACTGATCAGATACCATTCAATTATATGCATCAACTGATCAGATACCATTCAATTATATGCATGAACTGATCAGATACCATTCAATTATATGCATCAACTGATCAGATACCATTCAATTATATGCATCAACTGATCAGATACCATTCAATTATATGCATCAACTGATCAGATACCATTCAATTATATGCATCAACTGATCAGTCTCTATCTAACACTTGGCTACAGAAATACATTTTAGATTAATTTAAGTTGTTTTTTCATTTAAATATAGTTGCTCGTAACCACATGGTAAATACATACTAATTAGGGGAGGGGTGTCTGAAAGGAAAATTTGAAAGGCTGATACATTAATAAAATTATAAACAAACTAACACTCACCTATAAATAATAAAAATATTTAAATTCTAATGTTTGGCAGCGGTAATTTTCTCATAACAGAAGGAAGAGCTTGTTTTGTCTTCCATCTGTTAACAAACACTTTGATAATTTATTGGGGAGTATTTTTCAATTTTATTCATATTTAACAAAAGTGAAGAATCAGTATGAACACCATTCTTACTGATTGAGTAACAACTGCAATTTCATATAAAAAGAAATGTTTATGTACCTATATATGTCTAGATATTGTTAGAATAATTTAAACAAGAACTCTTCTTTCCTCTCCCATTCGTGCCACATGGCCTGCCCACCTAAGTCTTAGAGTTACAGTTAGAGTTTACAGGATTGTTGTTGGGAAACCTGATGGTAAGAGACCTGTAGGAAGGGCAAGATGAAGATGGAGGGATAACGTAAGATGGGCGTAAAGGAAATTGGTAGGGATGGAAAATATTGGATTGATCTTGCCCAGGATAGGGACAGATGGCAGGCTTGTGTCACTGCAGCCATAAACCTTTGGGTTTAAGAAGGCTAGAGAGTTAGTTATGTACCTATTGTGGTTTTTAGGTTGTTGTTTTTTTAAAAGATGTTTCTGCATTTCTGTCATCAGTTAGACTGTAGTCAACTGTCATCCAAGCATGGAACTGATGTAAACTTTACACTATTACAGAAGTGCAACAGAATTACACTGCTGAGCTTAGAACAAAGACACAAAAGCATGCATGTGTAGTATACTTCACAGTGCTGCAATCTCGAATTGCATATCTATGGGTAAGACTGGCAGTCTTTAAAAGAGCAGAAAATGTTGTCACACACACACACACACACAAAAAGGAAACTTACAAGACATTCAGTATGAATAATATTGCAAGTTCAACACTACCACAATGAGACAATGTTTGTTTACACAATAATTTAACATACATAATTTATACCATACATATTTTTGTAATATAAGGATAAATTTCAGCTTGTCAATAATAGTCAGAAGGGTTGAAAGTGTTAAATAGTAACAGATTCTCGGCCATGAATAGACAATCACAAAAGAAACTTTTCTGAGATCTCAGCCTGTAACTCTTGTAAAATTAATTGGCAAAGCACTAGTGTGAAATTACAGGGTTCTGCATTTCATTTAATTCATTGTTTTACAAGAATTTACTTTGCCAGTGGTCTGACTATGATGTCATTTGTAATATGCGCACATACAATAACAATTAGGATCTTCCATATAACATTTGAATTACATGTATGCATGTCCACACACATACACACACAGAGATATAGAGCCAATTTACATTATATCGGAAATAGACTTCCATCCCTTCTATGTGGTTGTATTTACAGATATATATTGCTGGCTGAATGCTGTTTTGGCATATCTCCACTTCTTGTTGGAGACGAGTTGAAGTTATTGTGTTCCACACATGTTTTAATTCGTCATATTCCGAAGCGACGTATCTAGTTGTCACTGGCATGAATTATCAACAATAATAAAATGTTTATGCAAATCTTGTAGTGCATTCCAAATGCAGATAAATCAAATTTTAATCAGCTCTCCTGTGAAGTTAGTGTAGATGGACATACGACAAAATAGTATTCAGCCTGCAATATCTTTTCTAGTTAATATTTATTATGAAACAATGAAAGAATTTGGCATAGATGAATTGTTACAACAATCAGTTCTTTTGTATATTATCTAAGGATTCATTTACTGAAATACAATATATATACTGCTGGACAAAAAAAAACGGACACCTTCATATTTGACATCTGAATTGCAATTACTAAAAAAAGTACCCTCCTCTTTGAAAATCCTAGCCACGCAACTAAGTCGTTAATTTTAATTTGTTTTCAGTTGAATATATTCATGTTTTCTTATTTCCAATAATTTCTGCAACATTTAGTTAGCCTTTGAATCAGAAAAAATTCAAGTGTCCGGTTTATTTTATCTGGCAATGTAGTTTAGAAGGAAAAAGAAATTGTACACATAAAATTAATTTATTACTTTAAGTTTTTCATTGTATAATTACATGATAAAACATGTGTATGAGTGAGTTTGCATGTTTTCAAGAGGTTCTAAGCTCAAAATACCCGACTGGAGAAAATAAATTATCTATGACTAGTTACGAAACTCTTGTTCTCTTATGTGGAGATTGGTCCTACAGGTTAAAGTGCAAACATAGAAAAAATCAAGCCAACTTGCCTCTCTTTCCTTGTGTACCTGTTTGACAAGCCAATGTTGGTTATTCATGCTGCATGAAATCATTACATTATTAATTAGAATATTTCTATTAAACAAATTACAGAAATAGTAATGAAAATATCTATCCTTAATCTAATATTTTCCTAAAACTGCATACAAAATTAAGTATTTTCCTTTCTTTTATATGAAAACATACCGTATAAATAAAATATTTCCTGAAAAAGTGTGATAAGTATTTGACTAACATCTTGTTGCTATTGATACATCTTTATTGTCTTTTTAATGGAAGGAAGACTGGAAACAAGCTACTTCCTCTTTTGGACACACGAAGCTTGTTGATGTTGCAGGGCACACACATAATGTATGCAATGAAGACTGGCCTACACTATTACGAAGGTAATTGTTGTGCGAAATGCTTCTGATTTTAACTCAAAACTGGGATAATTTTCTTAAGGTTTCCCTTTAGGCTGAACTCAAAGTAGGTGGAAATTACAACGATTACTTTGTTCTTAGTTTATCATTATTCGCAAATGAAAACATAGTGCAAAATTAGTGGACATACATTGCAAATTATAACTAAAAATACTGAACACTGAGCTACATAGATTTATCCATTGAGAAGTGTACGTGCAATATTGATTTGGAATGTAAAACAGGCAGTAATTACGTTTTGGTTACTCTCAATTTAACAATTTCATACAACTAAAATAATTTCGACTCCTCCACAGTACATTGTATCTAAAGATATCTGTTTGGCGGTTACGCGGAGATAGGTAATTAACTCTGATAAACTAACTTTTCAATTTTCCACATAAATTTCTTCTGCGATCGATTTAGCCACCCATCTGTACATGCCTGACGAAGCCACCGGACAGGTGGCAAAATCGATCATGAAAGACATTTACGCGGAAAAATGAAAAGTAAGTTTATCAGAGTTAATTTCCTCCACAGTACGTTGCACTGACTTAAAAAACGTTCACTGTGGTAAACCAAGCTGAAAATTGGGTTGTCAGTTTTGTACTTGAGGAACAGTAAATAAAGGGTATCTCAAAAAAGATAGAACATCTTGAAACAGAGGTACAGATAAGAGAATAAATAGTGGCAAGAGATTTTATCATGGAAATGAACAGTCTAGAGGAAGCCATTACATATATATATATACCACTGAAGACATGGGTAGGTTTATTTCTTGAAAATTGCTTCCAGTAGATGACAATCTTTTCTAAGCAAACATTCCTGCAGTCGTTGAGGAACATCTTGCATAGCTCGATGTTACATGACCACAGGAATCTGGGTGATTTCCTCACAGATCCTTTCGACTACCTGCTACAACTGAAGAATCGCTCAATTACACTGAATTGAGATTGCACCTTGCTCAAAAGTGTGTTGTTGCTAATAATACATAATTAGAAATGAAGAAACTGCACCCTCATAGTGTCTGCACATGCTACAAAATTGCTTCGACTCAAAAGCACTGAAATGATACCACAATTTGCATCATTCATCTCTTGAAAGCAGGTCTATTAATGATTAAGGAATTGGGGACGAAACGGTGTAAAATGGTTAGGTATCAATTTATAAAACTTGCCAAAATTCAGAATTATGCCTTAATCACACGAGGCTAGATTTCCTGCTGGACTTGGGACTAGTTGTGTGGTACTGGCTCAGCTGCTAGTTTTCACCTCACACGATACTTACTACCGTGCTTGTTGCTATACTTTTGTTCCCACAAGACATTTCACAGAGCAGACGAGATAAAAACACGGATGAGCGATTTGAAGCACGTTGTAGGAGAACAGAACAGCTATTATAGTTATTAAAAATTAAAATTAAAACAACTAAGAAAAGCATGGGCTAGAAAATGGCTCAAAAGGAAGTACGGTAATCAAGGCGTACACAACAAGCTTTTTAATTATCTTGGATATGTATATTCATACATGAGATTCGCATTTAATACACTGGTAATAAGGATATTCATTATCAGATAATAACATTTGTCATGTACAAATCTCATCGCTTTGGATAAATTCCTAAATATTAATGAACATGAATGCACCTCAACTCTGCCTTTTCTTCCATTGAGCAGTGAACAAAAACACACACACACAACACTCAGAAACCACAGATGAAAAACATTTCTCCATGACAAACACATTGTTTTCACATGGCCAAACTTTTCCTCTGATCGACTGTTACCACAGAATTTTGCACAGAAGCCAGTTGCAATTAGAACACCGTCTAGCTAGTCTTTAAAACCAGTCTAGCACCCAGCCCAGCAGCCACCATTTCCAGTGCCAACTAGGGCATTCCTACTGGAAATTTGATATTTTGAGATATGCATTTTAATTAGGACAAATTTGAAACTGTCTCCATTACCACTTTTGAGAACTTCAATAAATGATGAGTCCATTTTGCGATACAACTCTATATATATTTTATCAACATTCTGATGTCATACACATGTATCTTAGAAAATGGCATCAAAATGAGAAAATATGAAGAGCTGCTCTTCACTCAGACCAAAGTTCAGAGAAGAAAAATTACATTATTAATATTAAAATGTAGTGATCATTGATATTATGAGATATGCTTTTCAAGTTGAAGAACAATTGCATAATTTGAACTTCCAATCTTTCCCATGTACCAGGTTCAGGACTTCATATTTGCTTTGTACCTGTACATGTTTGAGGTTTTAAATCCAATTTATGTACAGATAGGCTAATCGGGATGACCTACAGTTAAAAGTGGGATCCAAACCAATATTAAACCCAAGACCCCTCGATTATGTACCTACACATGTGCACTTTGTAGCACACACATGAAGTATATTATGCAGTAATTATTTAAGATGATCAAATGAACAAATCATCAAGTTGTGCGTGCCTAAAAAAGGATGGTGTCTGTTAGAACAATTTCCGATTCCTCATGAACATCTTGAAGGTAGGTTGAGTGAGTGGCTGGACAAGAAGTCCTACTTTTATTAAAAAGCTCTGTTCAATACCCGGTGGAGGCACAAGTGGTTCGGATCCCACTTTATGCACATTAAGGCTAATCAGGACTGGACCTACAGTTTCAAGGGATCCAAACCACTAAGTGCCTCCACCATGTATCAAACCCGGAACCCTTTGATTACAAGGCAACGATGCTACCACTGTGCCATCGGGGAGGCTCCTAGTTACCATAGGAGCACGTCTGCATGAAATGAAATAAAAGATGCAATTTGAGTAATTGATTTGGTTAATTTCACTTTGCTTTTCTACCACTTTTGACTAATCACAAAGATGGGACTGCGTGATATGGTGGAATTGATGAAGGGACACTCACAAATAACACCCATGCCAGGCCCGGGTTCGAGCCCTGGGCCCCTGGCGTTGTAGCATATTGAGACTGGCTATCTATGTAAAGAAAAAAGCAAGGAGAAGTGCACATCGACCAACGGGGTCCCATAACCACAAGGGGCAGCGATGAGCTTGGCATGCCACAACCAACAGTACGACATATTTTACGGGAGCAAATGAGAATGCAGCCCTAACAGTGCTTCAAGGTTTAGCACCTGATGATCACTATCAAAGGAAGACTTTCTGTAGCGAACTGCAAGAACTCTTGGTGGAAGATGGGTTGAAAAAAAGTGGTAAAGAAATACATTGTTTCTTCACTTTAAACGAATGGCCACTGAAACCACCACTAACAAGCTGCAACGAGTTTGGACCAACATTGACTATCATGTAGATATCAGCTCTGACGATTGGTGCACATATACAGAAAAATTATCTTTAAAAAAAATGAAGTTTTCTATGAAATAAAAAATAATTATAGTCATATCTGAAATGCATGACAGTTTCTTAAAATCCCGACGATCATTTTGATTAACATTGTCAAGAGAAAGATCCCCAACTCAACCTTCTGGACTGCCCTATACATTTGCACAGGCACTCGCACTTCATACTGTACATTCTAATTGATTTTAAAAGACCATTATAATCTCGAGGGTTTTCTTTTTTAGTTTGAGTTTTTGTTTTTAAGTCCACTGTGTGCACAGATAGGCTAATCGAGACTGGACCTACAGTTTAAAGTGGGATCCAAACCACTATGTACCTCCACCAGGCATCCAGCCCAGGTCCCCTTGATCCCAAGATCAGGGAGGTACCATTGAAATCATATTCCTTCCAGAAATAAAAAGTACTGATAACACCTATATAAAACTGTTGCAATGCTTTTAATAGTACACAAACTCATATTAAATATTTAAGGAAGAAAATGCACAAGGAAGCATTTCTGTGTGTAACTAAAAATTTACTAATTAAGTACTTTAAAAGATAGCAAGCAAAGATGACTTTTGAGAAGATAAAGCAGAAATAACAATGACAACCACATTATCTCAGCAAATTAAAGTCGACATAGCACAAATATGCCAGGAATATTTGTTCCTGACGAGAAACATGTTACAATAGAAATTGCATGATAAAAGGTGTGTTTGTATTCTAAATTTTCACAACCAAATGGTAACTCTAATTTGTTTTATTGGCAACGCTGAGAATGGAAGTCAAAAATCCTGTGACTATCCTCATTTTGTGCTTTTTGTTCATGAGTTGGTAAAATATATAAATTCTTTCAATATCAGTTGATGCATTTAACATTCAAGATGGTTAACAGTATAACAATCATTTTGTTTCTTTTTCTCCATGCCAACTACTGGCCTCATTCTGAAAATGAGGAAATGGAATTTGATACTCAAGAATGCAGTAAAACAATCTTGCATCTTTCCAGTGTTACATTTAATGTTCTTGAAATAAGGTCAACACAAATGGACTCATTTAAAAATACAAAATCACTTCAATGTTTCATTCACAGCAATCAAAATGACTACCATGTTGAAAGTCAAATCTTAAGTGTCTACAAACTGAAAATAACCGGAAATTAATAATATGCTTTGCCTTCAGGTAAAAATAATTAGCGATGTAATTTAATCCACAAGCTACAGAGTACCTTGCTTTTTACAAGTGGCTGAAACAGACAGCAGATGATGATGCATGTTGTTAATATACAATGATCTCCATGCAATAGTCAAATATGTTAGATATTGTACACCAATCACTGTCAGATTAGAAATTTCCACTTATTTTAAGGGGACATATGGCTTTTCTTTAGCTGATCTCTCACTGTGATCATTAAAAATAATTGAATTTTTTTTAATCATTTAATTGAAAATATCGATAGAAGATAATCTCTCTTTCCCCTTATGTTAATTGTAGATAGTTTTTTTTATTGTTTACCTGGTTATGAAAATGGCTATACTTTATATTCATCACACACAAAATAAATTAGCCAATCCAAATATTTCCAATATGAGAATGTATGCTCATGACAGGGCAGTCAGGAATCAACAGCCTACTTATGTAAAAACATTGTTTCGTTTCTTTCGGCACACACCAAATATTAATCATTACGTAATTCCAGCGTATACAATTTGAAGAACAAGTATAACTTTCTATTCGGTATGATACAATTAACAATAACTGAAGTTCTTCATTTGTGAATTGTTCTAATATTTTGACAATAGCCCTGACACTATAATTTGATCAAGATTAACAACGATCAGTGCCTGTTCGACAACTATCTGTTTGGGTACCACTAATTCCATTGCGAAATTATCCAATTCAGTTTTCTAATTATATATTTTCATAGGTCACAATACCAGAAATGAAGGTCCCATTGAAAACTGAACCCAGGATCAAATATAAGAATATTACATTGCCTGGGGAGTCACGTTACCACAAGGCCGTTATCTAAAGTAATGCATTACATAATTCTATCCAATTATTTGCAGTAAAATATATCTCCATGTACCACTGCTTGCGAAAGCATCGAATGCTGTTACCTGAGAAAAATCACACAGATATCTACAAAACTTAAAGATACAAAAATGCTTTACAACCTCGGCACTCCTTCATGTTGTTACCACCACGATGCATGCTATACCGGTTCCTGAGGCATTTATTTACATATTATTGTCATGTAACATCACAATGAGTACTCAAATCTGCAATATTAGAAGAAGAGAAGAAATATTTTGAATTCCAAACATGCCTTGTTTTGTGTGGCATTCTTTGTTAGCTACCAATCAGCTGCGGTTCTCGTATCTGAAAATACAAAATGAAATATAACATTAAAATGTATCTACTGACATTTATGAAATACATACAGAAGGACAATAGGTCTAAGTAAGTCATGTCTGGATGTCTATGTATATTTTAACTTAAACATTCATCTTGACAAAACACACGGCCATGAAATTAAGCAGGTAGCAGAAGTTCACGATGTCGTCACATCAAAGCACAACCCCGTGTTTTCGGAGGTTTAAGGGAACAAAAGATCTCGTTGTAGAGTTGGTCTTTGTAATCCATGTGATACAAACTGACAGTATTTGCTCGATAGGTCAGGGATGACACAAAAGTGTCCCGGAGAGAGGTCGGTCTGACGCTCGAACTAAACAACGCAGCCCAGTTGACGTTGCCACATAGTGCGCAGGAACCAGTGACTTTTGTCCCGCTTTCGCTTTTCTTTTCCCATATGTGGCACCAGTGCAATTCTGCCCAGCCACGTAGTTTCATGGCTGTGTGTTTAGTATGTCCCCAACCGAATATGAATTGCATCATTCCACTTTAAACTGTAGGTCCAGTTCTGTTTAGCCTAACTGAACATAAAGACAAAAAACCTTCATTGCAAATTAGGTATATCCACAGCTTCCATTCTGTCAAATTATATTTTTTTCACGAGGACCCATCTAATATTTAACCATTAATGCCGAGGATCCTAATATATTTTGAAACATTATCTTCTTGATTTTTGCTCTGTTATGTTCATTGGATTATTCTCTTTTACATAATTGTTATGTTCTTCAGCAGTATTATTATATTACTAACCTTTAGTGGGCAGATGGGATATATTCATTAATATATACCATGGGTGGTAAAACTAAGTAAGTAACGGAGTCTCTAGCCTTCTTAAACCTGAAGTTTTATGGCTGCAGTAACACAAGCCTTTCATTTGTCCCTATCATGGGCAAAATGAATCCAATCTTGTCCATTCTTACAGATTTCCTTTAGGTTCATATCAACGTTATCCTCCCCTCTTCAAAACTACACATGATATTTCAGTTCCTTTTTGTTCATTAATATACATATGAAAGTATGACATACTTGAATTACAAAAAAAGAAATATCCATTGTTACTAGGATATCATTAACAATCGGAATTTGAAAAAGTAATTTGTTTCCCTCTGCATATTGTGGGATAGATCTGGGCTAAAACTCGTCAACAACAGCTTTTTTTCTGAGATATATCGCCTTTACATACAATAATGAGAATAAAAGAACACTTTAACAACGTGCCACATTTACGGGCCCAAGAGCAAAGGCCTAATTTTCAATATTTCCGAAAAATAAAGACTCAAAAATGTTGCATAATTTCACTATCTTTTTTTAATTGAGGGATGGTTATTACATATCATATGTACTAAATATTATTAAATTTCTAAATTGGTTTAATTATTTTAAAAAAGCCTGTACACCATGAAAAATTTGGAATTAAACAATCAGAACTTGGGCCTTCATTCATCCCTAATATATACATAGGATAATTGAATTGGCAATTGTCAAACCATACCTCTTTTCTTAATGCAGATAAGGCAGCTTCTCAGGGCTTGTCAGGCCACACGCCAACACATACAGAAGTCCAAAAAAGAAGTTCAATTTTGCAGTCTTTTTGGGAATCCTTTGCATGCTTTCGCTGCGAAATTCTTTCTCCAACTGGAAGGCTGCTGGCAATGTGATCAACGGGAACAGGAACCAAGCTGAATAGTGAAGACTCAGAACTACAAAAATGATGTACGGTGTGAACAGCAGGAACGCATACAACACATGAGATAACGTGTGTCCAACGAGAATTGCTAACGTCACTATTCCAACTTTCTTGTCACTTTCAAGATCACGTGTGTTGTTACTATGTAAAATTGCTTCGGTATTGAGTGCGAGAGGAATGGCATAAAAAATCGTTGCCCACTCAACTCTTCCTGTTTGAGCCATGAAGGAAAAGAGTACAGTTATTGGTCCAAAAATTATCAGTATCAAGACATCTCCTAGTGCAATGTACTTCAATCCAATGCCGCCTGTGTATAGGAACGAACTTGACATGCCTCCGAAATACACCAGAGCTAAGTGTTCCATTTTCGCTGGAGATAAACCAACCAGTAATATGAAGCCTATGCAGCCAAATGCATATAATAATGCTCCAAACGTAACAACTTCATCCTTTGAAAGAATCTCATCCACAAGTATCCGATCGTCACTCTTTTTACTGTCAATCCCTTTGATGTAGTCAAAGTAAGTGTTTACCACATTTCCTGCACCGTGCACTGCAAGTGCAGTAAAAGATGTTGCTATCAATATTAAGAAACTAAAATCAGCACCACTACTCTTCATTGCTACGGCACCTCCTAGCAGCGTTGGCATTAAAGAAGCACTCAGGGACCATGGTCTCAATGCTGACACGTAAGATGATAGTTTAAGTAATTTAGTGGGCAAATGACTCCTGTCTTCAGCTGCATTGCAGGGGAAATTGTGCCCTTTTACACAATTATCTTCTTCATTTTTCATTCTGGATTCTATGTGCAGGGCCTGAAAAAATGAAACACTAAAAACACTATGCTCTGTAAAAAATTAAATATTTTGAAAACAATTTTCATACAAATTTATGCAAAATAACGATGATATGCTTGACTTCTGTCATAGAACTGTTTCTTGTAAATCCATATTTCAAACCTAAACATCCAATATCTGAGCCGACAAACGGATATGGACACAAATATGAATTCCCCGATACAACACGTACCTCATAACATACAAATGCCCATTCTCTGATGTCCATTACAGTAATGTAAAATAACTGATCAAATCTCCATTTAGATATATTTGCACGTTTATTGATCCTGCTGTAATACATTTTGTACTTAGTAGGTATGTAGATGTAGATGGTTATGGGTAAGAGAACAGTACAGCATAACATACACTGACATTTCTGTACGATACATACTATTGGACACTCTGTCCATGAATATGACTTACATCTTAAAGAATAGCGTTGGTAAATGTCGGTCATAGACTATTAAATAAAATGTTACTAATTTAAAACGTCGAGCCGGAATTACATTCAAAAAATTGTTGTTACCGTCTATACAAAACTATTCCTTACCAATTCAAGTTTTAACACTATATTAAGCTCACGCAGACTAGCACCGAGATCCTGCAGTTAAGTTACATACCTCACGTAACACTCCAATGACGTATTTCAGAAGTTCTCCTTTATAATTAAAAAAAATAAAACATTTCTACAACTTTCCCATACGTTACACTATTGAAACCCAAGTTTCCAACTTTCTTCATTCCATTACATTCAGTAATCTGTGGTCTTGTCATCGATAAAAGCAAAGGCTCCTACTCCGTTTGTTCCCTGTGGAGAGAGAACATACTTTCTCAATGGAGGGAGAGGGCTGTCGAGAAAAATTATGACAATATGAAACAGAATTTTATGCATATATTGCATATTTTTACCTCGTGTGCAAGATTCCGAAAAGGATACCAGGATCGGGATGAAAAATTTCCGGACTTTCCGGAATTCAAAACAGTAGTGTAATTCCAAATGTTCGTCATTCCATAAAACATGACAACTTGAAATTTCCCGATTGATCTTAAAAAGGGGAAATGATTCCCTGAAATCAAGTATTGGGCCCCCCCCCCTACAAAGATCCTCAGATAGATAACCGACCGCTATGCCATCTAGGGCGCCTCCAGGATCGCTCAACATGGTAGCAAATGTTGACCTGCTACGTCACACAGTTTTATGGCCTTTCCTGGATGCAAAGTTGAGAAGTAGCGACGTTCCAGCCGAAAACAATTGAAAATCGCATCGCGTTGCATTGTGGCGTCTGCAGCGAAAATGGCAGGGCGTGTTGGGCTGTTGAATACGGTGTCACTATTAATGGATTATGAATCGATGTGATGATATATATATGGATGCTATTTCAAATTAAAGTATGTGGTTAATCTCGAAGTGAAACATGAGTAGATCTAGATCTGTGTCTACTATCTATAGAGATACAATTGGGGGAAATGTTATATTCTTAATTTGAGAGCTTTGGTTACAACAATTCTCTGTGGTTACAATTTTATTTCTCCAAAATAATATGTAATAACCATGGAGGAGTGACATTGAGTGTAGAAAGGTTGTGGCCAGTTTTATTTAAGGATATATGTGTTTAAATTAAAGATTATTTTCGTATAGGAGTGCAAGTTTGACACAACACTCTACCAGACTCTACTTCTTGTGTGTTTGTTTGTTTGGTGTTTTAAGTCCACTTTATGCACAGTAGGCTAATTTGGACTGGGCCTACAGTTTAAAGTGGAATCCGAACCACCATGTGCCTACACCGGGTATCGAACCCGAAACGCTTTTTGTGTGTGTGTGACCGTATTGGTCGTAAACCTTTGTTAAAACACTTATAACATACGCATACGCTACACTATAAGTGAAAGAAAGATTAGTTTCGAGAATGTGCTTTGAAATGGGATCATTATTACTCAATAGTTTCGGCACCCGTGGTGGTGTGGTTCCCTGCCTGGGAATGAATGCTTGTGAGTGTCCTTTCATCAATTTCATCATTCATTCCCATTTTCGCAAATTTGTCAAAAGTGGCACGAAAATGAAGTAAAATAAAACAAATCAATAAATCAACTATTGTTAATAGGACAATAATAAATACGATTTAAGAACAATAGTTTCATTTGAATTTTGTTTTTTATCGTCGCTTTTCTGCTACTTTTGGCTAATCGTGAAGATGAGGATGATTGATTATATGATGAAATTGATGAAAGGACACTCACAAAGAACGACCAGGCTGGGATTTCAAACCCGTGACCCTGACGTTGTAGCCACGGAGGTTGGCTTACGAACAGAAATGTTGAACAGTGAGTATAAATTGCAAAATGTGTGCAAGATTGTATAACGGTGTTCTCACGTTGTTTTCACGCAATAATGTTTGATATAGTTTAAATTATCAATTGCTGATTGTGCTTTTGTAGCTGCAAAAAGAATGTAAATTAAAGCAATATAAATAAACACGTACGAATTGACGTTTATACATGAATATGCCACATTTTTTAGTTGTCTTTATGATTAACTCTGCATGATCATCGTTTAAGTTATTGTAATACCATCCTCCTTCCAATGGATTTTCAAATATCACACGGTGCATTTCTTGATATCACGCTCCCTTGAAAAGTATGTATTTCACCCAGGAAATGGCCTCGATACTTGATGCCAATTTTTCTTGCAAAAAGAAGGGACATGAAGAAGGGACATTCACAAATAATATCCCGGAGTGGTTAAACATCGCGCTACGACGCCGGGTCCCGGGTTCGAATCCCGGCCTGGGCATGCTGTTCCTTGTGACTGTTCCTTCACCATATCATCACTCATCCTCATCTTCGCGATTAGCCAAAAGTGGCAAAAATGCACAGTAAAATAAATCAAATCAATCAAATAACATCCATGCCTATACCGGACCTCGAACCCGAAACTTACGAAGCGAGATAAAAAGTGGTCTCCACCTCAAGCTGAACACATGTTTGCAAGAGCATGCTCATCCGATTTAGCCAAAAAAAAACAACTTAATGTTGTGAACAGTATTTGGGTTCATAACTTTTTTAACTGCGTTATTTTGTTGGTATTTTTAAATATACTTAAGTTGAAGCCAGTGCATAATTATCCGTTGACAGATCACTCATTCTCCGAGAATATAGTGGCGAAAAAGTTATTACTATTTAAGGCTATTGGATGCGCGACCTAAAGGTGTGCTTGGGCTACATAATCGAACTTGCAAATACATTTTACTCCACGCATCTTTTAGTTCCGCCGCGCCATGTTGCAACTAACAGAAGACAGCAGACTTGCAGACGACAGTTGACCGCAGGTAGCGAGAGAATTTTATGTTGAGTGAAGCCGCGGTCGCTCCTTCTCAACAACCAGGTAGCAAGCGCCTCCAGGGTTCTTGCTACTCAACAATGTTGGGTTGCTGAGTGGTCCTGGAGGCGCCCAATGATTATGCAGCCGAAAAACTTGTTATTCGATTCGCCAAAAGGTCCATAAGTGAGACACCGTCAAGTGCGTGAAGTGTTTACCTGTGGTGTTTACAAACTGGTCATCGAAGGAATTTATTTTGCGATGTTTGTGTTGTATTCGCTCACCTGGTTTTTAAGTCAGATGTTCGATATTTCTCGCAAAAACTCTTATGTTAATGTAATAACAGAGTATGCTATTTTCTCTGTGGCGTAATTTGTGTGCGGTAACCCTAACGGATCCTTTTGATGTGCATTATACTTATTTGTAACGAGAGTACAAAATGTGAGTGTTGCTAAAAGTACCGCTAATAGTACCAATTTATCATTAGTAGCAAATGTATGCATTTTGTATTATTAATTACTTTATACAGATGAAATTAGTTATGCAGTAATCAACGCATGCTCGGAGTACAGAGGTCCGTTGACTGTTAGTACACCTTTTAAATAATTTGCAAGTTTGAATCCAGTAAGAGTATCTCATATTCCGTTTAAATTTCATTTCGTTGCAAGTTGGACAAGGTTCATTAAGCACAATTTATACTTGTGGAATTGGGATTGTTTAACACTGCAATGGCACTGGGATACAGTTAGCAGTAGCAGTCCGTACCGAACACCTTTCGGTACTTTTCCAACTCCATGGTGTGAAGCATGGCATGCTGCATGGGTAACAGTAGTATAAGCCGGAGACACATTAAATTCGGTTGTTTTCAAATAAAAATCATTGCTACTTACCTCATATGCACAACGGAAGATTTTTCAAGCTGGCCATAACTTTTTTTCCACGAAAAACACGTTACTTTTAACATTATAATCATTTATTGGTCGTTGCTAATTCGGCGGGCAAATTTTGACTCACGTTGTCTATCGTCACAGATTAGTATCGTCAGCTGATGTGCAGTGTTTCCAAACTTATGAACCGATAAATGCCGCACAAACTATTCACAAAAGGTTTTTAAGCGAAAATTGAGGCTAGACTCTACTTTACGTCCTTATCTGCATGCTGATTGCTTCTTTGCGTTCGTGGTGCGGCACCCGGCATCTCTTCGGGTAAGTACCTTTTTCTTTTTACACTTTCTGTTCACGATAACCCCACTATCCATTCACAGGGTCGAGGTATGCCTACGAGGTTAGGTTAGGCCTGTTAGGTTAGGTTCCATTAGCACTCATTTCACCCCTAAATATGTGCTTCATCATCTAAAAAATACCTCAGTACGTTCAATTGCACATATCCAGACAACATCGGTTTTTCTCGATTTACTCCTTCAGGAAATTTTTGCTCGCTTTGGGATTTACGTTGTTGAATTCCTTATAAAATAAGCTTTGCAACGATATATGACACGTATTCCTTAGGAAAAGGACGTAAACTAGAGTCTTACCTTTTATTGGAAAAAAAAATGCTCACATGTCATCTTGTCAAACTTCCGCGTGGTTGCTACACTGTGAGGGGGTTACCGTAAGTAGTTTCTTCTGTAAAAATGAAGAAATCTGTCCGAACAATAGTAAACTAGTACCGTAGACAGGGTGGCGACAGACCTGGAAATCCGGGAAAAGTCAGGGAATTTGAGGTGTCAAAAAAAGTCAGGGAATTTCGTCTTCATTGACTTTTTAATTTTTTTTATTTAAAGATATCGTTATGGAACTCTGCACGGAAACAGAAAATTGTTATAACTTGGGCACTATGGGAGCAATCTACTTCGGATAAGTTCTGTTTTTCAGCTAAAACATCATAGCATGCAACCGTGTACAATTCAGAACGCCGAACTAAGGAAGGGGCGTTTGGAGGGCGCGACCCCCGAATTTCAAGGAAGAAGTTTGCCCCCTCTTCTCCCGCTATTTGGGACGAAGGCGCGAAGTTTAGTATTCTTTTCAAAGAATGGACATTTCCAAAGAGATTGAAACATGTTTCAAGTTCCTGGGTGCCATACAAATTGAATAATGAGCCAAAATGTTAAAAACTGTTTGGAAATGTGGCATGGATATGTTGCGGAGAAGGGGGAGGTTGGTCATCAATATGAATTTCCCAGGCTTGCTCCAGACCTGTGTCAGAGTTTCCACCCAAACATTAGAGTATGAACGTCCAAAAAGCACATGCATTTCGTAATCAGCACCATTATACCATATGGTATCATCAGGTCAGTACGACCTTACTCTGATGATACCATATAGTATCATTGGGGGAGTAAAGGTTAAGCCTCTAAATATTACGTGGAAAATTCATTGAATTATCATTTTTTCTTGTCCATATGGGAGTAGTAAAGGGACTTGTCAACAGATGGAGGGGATAAGAGCGGGTGGTGCCGCCCGATAGTTATCGGACGTCGTAGTAAGGCATTTTGTTGGGCAAACTGAAGGAACATGGAAACAAATAGGTTCCATTGATACATACGATTTTTGTTGAATATCGCCATCTGACAAAGTATCTCATTACAACATGCGACAGAAATTGCATGGAATGCAACATCCAACAAAATTCGAATGCATAAACAAGAAGAGCTTTAGACTGCAAATATGCTGCTGGAATTTTATTACTCTTCTGGCTCACTTCACCTTATTTAATGTAGCAGTGCTTATGAAGGTCTTCTTTCATCATCCTGACTTATTACTGGTTTCGCACAAGTTAACATACGTTTACAATGACATTGCAATATTCTTAGATATCAAGAAGAATTCAAACAAACGGGATATATATTGAATACTATCACGAAAAAGTCAAACAAATCTGCATTGGTGAACGTTATAAAAATTGGCAAGAGCATGCTCCCAACCTCAAATTTACTGCAACACTAGTATTGCAATGAAATTAACGCCACTCTCTGTCCTGTCTGTTTAAACTTGTGAGAGATGGTCATTAATCTCTCACAGGGTAAGGTTAATGTCCAATATTATGAAACAAAATACTAATAATAAATACGTAAATATTTTAATATCATATTTACTCGATTCATTCAATCATAAAAGCAAATCACTTTCTACAAGAATTGACATTTCTCTGCCAGCCCTGCTAAATTTTCACTTTCCATCTAGTGATTTATATGAGGGGTGGCCAGAAAGTAATTTCCAATTAGTAGGGACATTGATTTTTCGCAAACTCCAAAACCGTGAAAAATGGTAATTGCTGCGAAGTTATGTTTAGGAATGTGCAGTGATGTCTCGGCCCATTCGAAATATAGAAATAATGCGAATTTGGCATAATATGCGAATTGTTGGCGTTTTTAACGTTTTTTTAAAAGAAATGTCCTAAAAAAACGAAAAATTCATGAAATCCAACATTCTTGTCTTTTCTAGGCCATGTTTGTGTACATAGAACATGCAAGTTTTCCAACATTTTACTCAAGAGTAAATTATAGAGTTATACGAACATGGAATAATTCCGACAGACACATTAATTTATGTATTTCCCACGATTTTTTCAATTTCTATCAAAACGATTTGCATCACAGAGCAAAGTGGCAGGGTTCTAACAGGAGATCGAGTGCATATCTACCGTCACACGGGAGGCCACATCTTCGTATTTGTCTCACGAGATATGTTTTGAATTACCAAGCCAAGTGCGCACCATCGGCATTTGTCGAGCGAGTAATAATGGAGCTCAGTCGTTAGGGCATCTGACTACTATGCGAGAGACCCGGGGTCGATCCCCTGCGGTGGAGAACCGGTATGTTTTCCACCTATTCAAACTGCTCCGGCTCCCACTCAGCATCATATGAAGCTGGTACCTTAAGAAAACTTTGAGGGATGAAGGTAGCCAGGAGCATGGTGCTGATCACATCACCCCCACCTTCAACCGTGATCAAGAAAGTGTGGTGCCCTAACTCCACATCCCTATACACCTCCATGGAAAAGTGCAGGGGAGCACTTTACTTTTACTTCCTCAAAAATATGTTCCAACATATCAAACTGTCGCGAAAATATGTAGACCATGTGACCTACAATTTAGAATAATAGTTTAAAAGCACAACAGAGTATTAAGTTTCGGTATATTTGGCAGATAAATGTTCTAAAACAAAAACGCGAATTTTGGGAAACGTAACACTAACAAGTCAAAAAAAGATAATACCAATTTTGGGTGCCATAATATATCGGTATCTGTCACGTGAGATTGATTGATTTTAATTTTTTGGGTGCGTCGCCACTTACGGTCGTTATGCACCCTTCAGTATATATGGGGAAAATTCCTTTATCTAAAATCCTTACCTTAAAATTAAAAAGGGGGTATGGAAAATAACTTTCAAGATATCAAAATCTCACGAAGAGGCGTAAGCCATGTAACTTACAATTTGAAACAGTAGTTTAAAAACACCATAAAGGTATAATTTCAGATATTTGCCAGAAAATGCGCTAAAATGAAAATGTGAATTTTGGGAAAAATAGCACCGTATAGTAAAAAATAAAAAAATACACCAATTTGAAAAAAAGTAACAAAATATCAAGGTCCCTACCGATTAGGCATAAATAAAACATGAATATCAGTTGTAATTTATTCCATTAGTAACAGTGAGCCCTAACCTAATTTTCGGCATAATCAGCACCGTTGTTCTGGCATTTGTCGTAGCATGGCACTAAATTTTGTGTCTGACAGCAAAGACTGGGACTATCTCTATCTCAGTGTAGCTGTCAAATCCTTGCCCTGCCAGAAACCTCTTCAGTTAAACCAGGAGATGAAAGTCGGTACATTCAAGGGCAGCGCTGTTGTACAGGGAGTGGTCCAAGATCTCTCACCTTAAGTGATGCAAAGGGCCTGTGTTGTGCTGTGTGGGGTTGTGCTCATTCGATTGGCCTTCCGTGAATTATCTGCACCATCGTCTGACCATACTATCACTCACGACGTCCAATCTGCACACCTCACACGATTGCTGGTGGCTCTGTGCCAAATTGTGAGCGTGCAATGTAGGCTACATCGCAGACGGTGGGAGACTCTATGAGAGCTGCAATCTTTAATCTAGAACTGTCCTAAAACGGCTGCATTGCAACTGTACCAGATTACAGCTACATGCCACTTCTTCCTGCCTGCGTGTGTGTGTGTGTGTCGCTCTCTGACCTCTAGTGCTGCGTATAGGCACCATTGGAGCTTTTTTCAGGATGCCCCTCGTATATGAACTTTCAGAAGCTTTTATTATTAGTGTGTTCCTGTTTTAATGTGTGGTTAGCTAAATCAGGTACCTATACAATGCAATTCTATAAATTCCTTGCGTTAAATTTCTAATACCTACATACCCTTTGCGTCAGCATTAATGGTATTACTGCATGTTGTCAGTTTCACAGTACTCCACTTGGATATACTGTACTGAAGTAGAAATCCCATTGATAATGTAAAGAAATATGACACTTTCTTTTGTTCGATTCAATTGTTTCACTTATATGCAAGAGTTAAGTTGTTTGTTTTACAGAGAAGAGAGAAGTAGGTTTATGCATCGAAAAATGAATCCGCACTCATGGTTGTTGCAAGCAGAGGGTTCCAAACCTCAGTGGAAATATCAACATATAATACCGAGAATGGATAAGGAGACTGATAAATTACAAATTGTATTTCTTAATCATTCACTCTTCACTCTTATCTCATTTAGTTGTAACTTTAAAAATAATCAAGTATTTTATTTTAAACTTACTGCGTATGACAAAATTCCGTAATCCTTCCCTAGCTTGTCAATTGTAATAATTTTCCAAATTCACTATTTTGCAGTGTGAATTCAAATGATAGAGAATAGAGAAATTAAGTCAATTTCATTGAAGATAATATTGGTACTTAACAAATCCATACCTGGATCTGTATGAGTTTATTATTTCAATTTACAAAAACATCGATTTAGTTTAGTTTGTAATTGTCAGTGAAAAATATAAATTTTGTCCTGGAAAACCTGGAAAAGTCAGGGAATTTCATTTTTGCTTGTTTGTAGCCACCCTGCATAGAATTAAAGCTGCTGTTGTGGAAAGTCATTTTTTGTACTATATTCACTTGGACCAAGCCTTCGGATTGTTCCGCTATACGGTAAAGTAACGTGCTAAGGTAACACATTTCCGCAAGCTAAAATCAACTGAAAACGTTAATAAACAACAACTACATCAATCATGCAAAATATTTCACACTCTCCAAGGTGTGTGAAAGGTCAAGGCTAATGAACTATATTGTGCTATATTAAGTAAATAATCATAGAAGAAATTCCAATGTAGTGAATCAATAATGATGCAAATTTGAACTTTGTTTTTTTTTTTATTTGCCTGCTGAAAATTAATGTCTGTATGTATTTTTCTTGTTTTTGTGTTTCCTTTCTGCCTCTTTAGGCTATTCATAATGATGAGGATGACTGATGATTACATGGTGTGGATGAAGGGAGACACACAGTGGTTGGGATTCAAACCTGGAACCTTTGTTATGTAATTCACTCATCCAACAAGGAAACTTCCATGCACTGCCAATAGTAACATTTTTGTGCGTGGGTTGTTTAAGTGTTGCCTCTACTGAGTCTGTAAAGTCTCTGATATAGTTACAAGTAGATCTGTGTATACAGGGTGCACGATTTAATGTTTCCAATTTTCAAAATACCGTTACTAATCTATTGCACCTGGAATGAACATTGTTAAGCACTTTATATAGATCCACCAAGCTTTCCGAAGCCTCGGAAAATATGCAAACTACAGGTTTCTCCATAACTGCACCACTGCTCCTACGCCAGGGTTTCAAATGTCTTGGTGGATCTATTGTCTTGGATTTACAGTTCAGACCTTATTTTTTGAATATTGCAAATCACATTTGTTAAGCTGTTGAGATCAGGGAGGGTACGAGTGTGTGACATTTAACGGCAGTTAAGCAGAACTTAACGATATTGGGCTGATTCAAATCCATGCAAAATCCTCGAGCGGCCACTACACAGTCCTAAGGTTGTTGTCTGGTGTGCCATTGCAGTGCATCGCCTACTTTTTCAAGGACGATAATGGTGCTGCAGTGACAATCAAAATCCCAATGTTACAACACCATGCTAACAATCTTCATCCTGCCTTAGGTGACATGTCGTAACAGGAACATCAAGCCCTGTGGTTTCAACAGTATGGAGCCACATCACACATAGCACGATTGTAAATGCATTCACGCTAATGGAGGTCATCTCAAGTATATAATATTAAATAAAATAAGGTGAAGTGTAAATCCAAGACTGAAATGTGCCTAACATGGTTCATTTCATGTAATTTATTTGCACAATAAATCAGTTTGGGTACTTTGAAAATCGGAAACGTTAAATTCCACATCCTGTAGTTTCAATTACAGAGGTTGTTCGCTTTATATCCAACCATTTTCGATTCGGTGCTGCCACCTGGTGTATCATGCTGGAACTATGGGTCTGCTGGCGGGAGCAGTGTTGTGTCTGACCTTGTAGGTGTGTGAATGTTATCAAATGATGCCGAAAATCAACCGGTATTGTGAGGGTTACGTAATGGCCCTTTTCCATGCTAAGTTTTCATACGTACGCATTGTGAAACAGTGTCGGGAGAATGGGTTAACACTCAGGGTGACTACTGCGAAAGATATTGTGGCCTGTTACACACAACAGGCTCTCCTTGCGAAACATTCACCCATGAAAACCACCAGGAAAAGGGCTGCAAGCAAAGTGTCACCCGTAGTGCGAAGGGGGATCCGTCGATTGGTGTGCCAAGAAAATCCCCGACTCAACGTGATATGGCCCACAGATTTCACCTGGCACCGTCAACTGTGAACAAAACAATTCACAAGCGCCTCAGGTTGAAGTGTGTGCGGAAGTCCCGTGTACACCACCTACCACGTCACATTGCCGAACGTAAGACGAACTGCAGGAAACTGTATGACAAGTACCTGGCGGGTTCCAAATGGAAGAAAGTTGTGACAATGGATGAATCATATGTCCATCTTACTGCTGGTGGTCACATTCGGGCGATCACATACCGTGACATTGACGGCAAGGGGCGGAGCAACTTTGTTCGTCAGTGCAGGGAAAGTTTACTTCGTGGCTTTATGGTTGTGACGGGATTTGGATATGAGGGTAAGTTGATGATACGCAAAGTGGACAAAAACGTGAAGGTGAATGCCAGATACTTCCAATACTCCATTCTGACACCTATCTATCGAAGAGACATCCCACAATTGTATGGAATGGACACGAACCAGGTGATGATCCACATGGGCAAGGCTTCGAGTCGTACCGTCAGAAGATCACTACGTTTTTATCAGGAAATGGCAGAGGAATTAGAAATTCGTGTCATTTCGTTTGAAGACATTCCTGTGAAAAGCCCAGATGCCAGTCCAATGTATTTGTGCGCATTTGGACTGTTGAAACGACATCTTCAACATCGCTACCTGCGTACCCTGGATGGTCTATGGAAAGCTTGCAGGGAGAAGTGGGACAGAATTCCCATGCCTGTCCTGCGCCGGTGCTTGCTGCAATGCCGGGACATAGTCCACATTGCTGGGGGTCCAATAGAACATGATCGGTGGTGGCAGCGCGGTATCTCTTAAGGTGAGTACCCGTCAAAAATGGTCGAATATAAAGCGAACAACCTTCTGTATTTCATGTAATGAATACTGTTTTCTTCATGTAAGTCTGTGTATTCATTGATACATTGAAATAAGTCTTGAAGCTTGCCTGATAGCAAATGAGGAACAGATTATCTCGTGTTATCGACCGTGGTAGCAAGAGAGTAGAAGTGAAATATGCACCCTGATTAGCTCGGCTAATCGGTACTGGACTTACAGTTTAAGGGGGAGAGGGACAATTTCCCCTATGTTCTTCTCTCTGAGGCAGCTGGGAGCACTGTTGCCAAGTTAGCTCTTTTGGGACCAGATCTGGCTCTTTCGTGCACTAGTGAACTGGCACCTGCCCCACTATGATGCCATCACTAGCCCCGGCCCACATAGACCAACTTTTGCCACGCGTATACATTTTGCATGTGATGTGATATTATATTGACTGCGTTGTCCCACCCCCTTTCACCTCCACAGCTACTTTTTTATAGCACCTTGGCTGAGGTGAAGATGATGATATTGTTATCCAGTAATCCCTTATTTTCGATTCATACAACCATTAGTGGATTATTGAGATGTGTGATGCCGTCAGAAGTAGACGAAAACTAAGAATAGATTGTCATCACTTTACAATTACCAGTAATAGCAGTGCCCACACCCCCTTGGCAACTAAAATTACTATGGGAGACACTTTATCCAGCCTTCGTAAATCTAGCTCCTTGAAAGTCAACTTTAGCTCAATTTAAGGTGAAATTTAGCTCTTGTATGCACATCAGGTTTGGCAACACTGCCAGCACTGGCAACACTGCCAGGACGGCTGTAGGAGGCAAGCAGAAATGCATTACACTTATGGGAGAATCATTTTATTCGTTTTCTTGTTGATATCAAATTTCCGATGGTGGAAAAAAACATGATCGGGTAGAGGATCCATTGAAGATGATATTTTCGCTAGAAAGAGTCGAAACCCCCATTTGCTTAGCCGTAACTTGAATTTGAAGTTGTCTCTCCAGAAGGAATACATGGGATTCTGTAAATACTTATTCATCATATTTTTGAAACATGGTATCTAGCTTACTTATTAACTTTAAAAACCACTTCCACTTGCAACATGGGGGGGAAATTAATACTCTCAAATTATGCGTGGATTTTCTTTAGTAGCAGTGCCAATTCCGACGATATTTAAATAAATGCATGACTGGTGCGAAATTGTCACACCTCACCTTAAAATGGGATCCAAACCAGTATGAGTCTCAAGTATCAAACCTGGGACCCCTTGACTACAAGGCAACGATGTTACCACCATGCCACCAGTGAGGTCCGATTGAAACTGATTTTTTTTAGTTATGGAGTTTATTGACTTTATTTAACTATTGTTTTGTATTTTCATAAATTTGTATAACCAACGATGCAGTAAAAACCAAAAGCTAATATTTGTTTCTGTTTCTCCAACACAGAATCAGATCAACCATGTCGAATCCGTTAATGCAGCAGTTCATAACCGGACTCAAAAGCAGAAATGCAGATGTCAGATTGAAAGCAACAAGGGACTTGTATCACTATGTAAGTATAATGTTTTGTGTTTGCAGACCTAGTATAGTATATTTCTCTCATCGGTAATTTATGTAGTAAATTCAGATTTTATGATTAGTATCAATAACTTTTGTCTATTCTTTTCAGAATAAACCTGTTTAGTACTTTTTAATTATTTGTATGTGAATGTGTCATTATTAGAGCCTCAAAGTTCAGGCATTTGTTTTGGTTAAAATAGGCAGGCAAAAAGGCATTTATAATGTTAAAAATAGGCATCAAAAGCAAAGGAATAGGCACGATAAACAAAAAAATGGCAAATTCCATTTGTATCCATAATGTCTTTCAAAAAGTTAAGATCTACATGGAAAATACATTTTTAGTTTCATTTGTTGCCTTGAATGCACGTAACCACTACTTTTGTTTTACTTTTTGACATTCATAGATAGTCAGAACGAATGCTTTCCATAACAGAAAATGACAGAAGTAATTGGAATACATGAAAAAGGCTATTGTAACTGGATTCATATCATCAAGAAATGAACTTCCACCTTTAACCCTTCAAGCCGGGAGTTAATTACCCATCAGCCGATGCGAGAGGCGGTAATTTTAAATCACCAAAACAGCAATTTTCGCATAATATCACAAAATTGAACATATATTAAAAACCGTTTGCTCAATTACAATGAAATTTTCAGAACTTTTAAGCGAAACTTCACACTACACAAATATATATAAATGGTGACATTTATACTATAATAACAAAAATAATAATAAAAATAAGAACTTACATGTTGCGCTTACAAAGTACTCCTTCTGTCTTGTGTTCTTGTTAGTTTAGTAGTCCAACGTTGTGTGTTGTGTCAAAAAACAACAAAAAGGGATCAAGAACATTATTGACTGCTTTTTGGGGACCGCACAATCCACAAAACGCAAGTTTTTTTGCTTTGAAAGAGTCGTCAACTTCTTTCCAGTTCCAGGTTACATTCGACGACGCAACAGCTGAGGATGTAATGTTATCCAATTCGCTTTCGCTATCAATGACATTATCTACTTGCTGTTCTGCATAGTTTACTTCACTTTCACTTGTAGATAGAAATGAAGAAATTGAACCTTCACTGTAACTTTCCTCTAAAAACGTACAAATTTCGTCCGCTTCGATGCCCTTTACCTGCCCATGCGTCGCCATTTCTCAGCTTGTTTTTTTACGTAATAAAGTGATGCAATCGCACATAATTTCATGGAATTGGAAGGAAAACCAACAGATGGCAGCACATTGTAGTCTACTCTTGAGTTACATGCATTTTCGTTCATGTGGGAAAACAACAGATGGCAGAATATGCATCATTTCGTCACTACTACACGGGACGTATACGTGTACGTCGAACCGCTTCTAGAAGAACTATGAGGGTCCGTACACGTGTACGTCGAACCGGCTTGAAGGGTTAAGAATATCACAAATTGTTTTCAATATTTCAAAGTCCACATTTGCCCCTCCCCCCCCCCCCTTTACTTCCATCAGCTGCTGCACCGATTCTTCAAAGACTTTCATTGATGCTGTTAGAGTTTCGCCCCTTTATTCCAGCTTTGTAATTGTCTCTGGCAACACCATAATGCACTAATAAGAATATTAAGTTACATGCAGTATTTTAAAGAATCCATCTCAAAATGGCAAAAAGTACATTAAAATTGAAAATAGGTAGAGGCATGCATATTTTGTTTTTGACAAAAACAAGAACTGTGAAATAACATTCTGTAATGCTCATTTTTCATGTTTTTGAAAGGTGTGAGGTGCATTTTCCTACTCTGTTTTGTCCCGAAATGATGCTAAATGAACTGAAAAATGCGAAATAGATTCTTAAACATGAAATTTAGTGTTTATATGCCAACACGACATTTTCTGAAGTTATGAGTTATGCAATTCACAGAAAATTGATTATTTCTGTAAATATTTGAGAAGCAAAAATGAACCTTTTTATACTTTGTGTAATAATTTCAGTTTTAAAATCAAATTTAGGATTTCATTCAAACTTTTAAAACCAAAATGTCATTTTATATACCATTTTTGATCTGATTTTTTACCGTTATGATACCAAAATTGTATTTTATGTACTGCTTTTGAACCCAAAATTGACTGTTTTTGTACTGAATTTTGCTTTTTTATTTATCAAAAATATGTACCTCATTTTGTGATCCTTGTCAACATTTTAACACTTTAGACTATTTGTATCTTTTCCTTTTTTGTGTGTCTTCTCCATTCTCTAAGTGTTACGCTAATACTTCATCCAGTCTCCCCTGCATACTTGATTTCAAATCTACCACAGTCTACTCTCGTGCCCCTGTGTTAGTTCTTTCTTCCTTGTTCTGTATATACTCCCACTGGAACTTCTTCCCCACTCAGATTTAATAAACTTTCATGGGTGGAAAATGATCAGTTAAATTAAGTTTTTCATCATAATATGTAATTAATTTGTCAGTTTTATTTAATGGTCAGTAAAGTTGGTATTTTTTGTATTTGTTTCTGCTTTTTGAAGGGGGGGGGGATACATGATGTCTCCCCAGGGAGATGTTTATTGGTATCGGCCCATATAGACATGTTGGTGCATTAGTTTTTTTGTAAAGTTACCTACAAATTATGCAGATCTGATACATCTATAAATAGTCCATAGTTTAGTGCACAATTGTTATTTTTTTTAGGAATATAAACATATAATTCACATGCCATGGTTTACTACAGTAAATCAGGTTGGCTAAAAAACTGGGAATTTTTCTCAGTAGATGTGAAAAATTTCAACTTTTCCCCCACAATTTCTACAATGTAAGATTTTAATGACCATTTGTGATATTCTTCACTGTTTTGTACATGTAAACACTAATGCCATCTTCTTGCAATGAAAGGAAATAATTTGGCTGAAAAAGCCTATGGCATGCAGAAAATATATTGTTATAACTTTTCATTAACTTACAATATATCCTCTGGTTCAGTTGAAGTGGTCTGGTGTAAATGAACAAAATCCAAAGCATTGCAAGATCATTAATTTGTATGTATCATGTCTTTTTCTTCTTTCTTTTTCATATGTAACTAATTGCATAATGAATTTTATTCTTTTAGGTCATAACAGAGCTTAGAGAATTGTCCGTGGAGGAGTTAGCCTCCTTCATGGATGAATTCAATCATCACATCTTTGAAATGGTTTCTGGATCAGATGTAAATGAGAAGAAAGGAGGAATCCTAGCAATAGGTATGAAGAAATTTCATTTATGTAGAGATGACAGTCATTAATGTGTATTGAATTAATTGAAGAACGATTATTTTTTGCGCTTTTTGTGCATTACAGGATGATTTAAGGGGTTAATTATGACATCTTCATAAAAAAATTAGTTTTTTTTTTTTGTTTTTTTTCTTCAAAATTACGAGGTCTACTGGCAACATTGGTCATGTCAGAGAACAGTACCACGTGTACCAGACATCTATCTATGTTATTCAATCATACAAAGGTAGGTTAATTCTTCTTTGTAGCTACTCAGTGGTGATTTATTCATCATGGAGTTTTGGACTATTAACCACTCCATGATGAAAAGGTAGGTTAGTCTTATGATGAGGAGGAAAAGAGAAAATTACGAAGTCTCACACATGATGCTCTTGACGAACGGTTAAGTTTTGAATACAACAGAAGAAATAACAGAGGTCCAAAATACATGGAACGGGAGAAAGAGCATATAAGGTTGGGGAAAAAAGTTCATAGTTTCAAGATCTGGTTGAAAGAAAACGACATTTTCTTAATAAAATCGGACAAGGAAAATAAACCTGTCCTTATCCGAATTAAGGACTATAAAGAAAAAATGGAAGAATGTTTCAAAGTAAACAATTTCACAGAAACCTCTCGAAACCCTATAACTAAAATAATAAATGAGGTAAAGAAAGTAATTGAAAGCAGTATCACGATACCAAGAGAAATGAAGAAAAAACTCATTGTCAAGAATTCAACCCTGCCGATTGCCTTTGGACTACCAAAAACTCACAAACCGGGAACTCCAATACGACCCATCATTGCAACTTTCACACATCCTGCATACAAACTATCCAAATATTTAGTTGAAAGACTTACTATAATTAAACAACAAACACCATTCAGTGTTAAAAATGCATTTGAAGTGAAACAGAAACTAAAAAATATTGTTTGGAATAATGAGTATCGTATTGCAAGTTTTGATGTTGAAAATTTATATCCTAGTGTCCCAATAGAAGGTGCCACAGATGCATTACACAGATGGCTTATTGAGATGAAGGTTAACCCAGTAGAATCATGGGAAATGGTTCGATGGTTTACTGTATGTGCAAATTACAATTACTTTCTATTTGATGGCAAAATATATCAGCAAAGTAATGGTCTATCAATGGGAAACCCAGTATCCGGAATCATCTCCAGCATTTTCCTTCATTACATAGAATCTCCAATTGTTAATGCGATAGGTGCGGATATCAAACTCTACATCAGATATGTAGATGATGTGCTAATTATCGCTAAAAATGAGAACACCATCATGGACGTATTTAAATTATTAAATGAATCACATCGTCGCATAAAATTCACTTGCGAACCCATGAATAACAATGTAATTTCTTTCCTTGATCTGCAAATTAAGACAACTGACTCAACAATTCAAACATCAGTCCATAGGAAAAAATTAGCGGGGGAAAAATATATCCATGCCAAATCAGAACATTCGCGTATAACAATGGATAACATATTTTTAAATTTTTTCCTGAGAGCACAAAGACTATGTTCTAATGATGAGGATATCAAAAATGAAGAAGAAAGGCTCCTTAATATAGCAAAAGAAAATGGTTTTCACACTAACAGAATAAACCAAATCAAAAAACAAGTTGCAAGAAAACTAAAGGAAAAGAGAAATACAGACAAAGATGAAAAATCTGTTGAAAAGAAATTTGTGTGCATTCCATTCCACAAGGGATTCTCACATAAAATTGCAAAAATTTTTAGAAGTTTTAATTTCAAAATTGTTTTTAAATCACCAAGAAGTTTGGAATGTACATTTAATGAATTCAAAATGAGAAACTCTCTACCAGATGTGGAAACCACAGGAATATATAATATAAGTTGTTCATGTTCAAAAGAATATGTGGGACAAACAGCAAGGAAAATGGCAATAAGATGGCACGAACATGATTTGGACATTATAAATCTAAACCCAAGAACAGGTTTGTCAACTCATATCATCGAAGAGAAGCATTTGATTAAAAAGAGAAGGGTTTTAAAAAGATTAACGGGAAACACAGAGTTGAATGTCTGGGAAGCTTCGTTCATTGCAGAAGAACACTGGAATAAATTAAATAATGAAAATGGTAACATAGATCCAGTATGGAGTTTTCTTTTTCACAAATGGAGTAAGCCACCATCTTTAAAATTTAATGTAACAGAAAACATCAAGAGACTTTGTGAAAACAATGATGAATTTGAATTGCCTGATGATATTTTGGATTCATAATTTAAATAAAAATAAAACAGACTGTTTTTTTCACAGTTAAGTTGCTATATTACAACAATGTAACATTGACAACATCCATTATATAACAGATTCTTTTTGTTTAAAAATTACTAACCATTGTTATAACTGTATCTTTAGTCAAAATGAAAATAAATGTCTGATGAAAGGAGCATGTGTTCTCCTGAAACGTCACAAAGAAAAACTGTTTTCTTATGCTTGTAATAACCGTAAACTACAGGAAAATAATTCTATAATGCAAGCAATGCGTACATACAAGAAAAACTATTAGTCTTATGTATGATAAAAAAAGTAAAAAAAGGTAGAGTGCTTCCCTGTGCATTGCACCATGCCATGAAGGCGTATAGGGGGTGTGGGGGTAATGCCCCACACTTTCTTGATCCCGGTCGTGAGTGGGGGTGATGTGATCAGCATCACGCCCCTGACCGCCTTTACCCCCCAGGGTTTCCCCCAGGTACCCATGTTATTCGACACTGGGTGGGTGCCGGGGCCACTTCCATCGTTTAGAAAAGTTCCCGGATTTGAACCGGCCGGGGGATCGAACCTGGGACCTTGAGCATGGTAGTCAGACGCGTTACCGACTGAGCCACATGATAAATTTAAAATCTTTTATTTCGTCATGGCCACCAGTCCCATACACAGGCCGAGATCTCAGGAGAAACGTTGTTATGTTTTCCCCAGGAGACTCAAACCAAACTGTGTTCCTTAACCGGAGTCCAAAGCATGATGCCTTAGACTGCACGGCCACTGTGCAAGACTGCTGTGAGAGAAGAAATGTTTATTTTGTGTACGATCACGGACACTTCTGAGTTGTAATGATTCCACTCTTACTTTCAATGGAATTGTTACAACCCACAAGTGTCCATGACTGTACCAATCAGGGTGGCTTGATTTAAATTAGGTGATTTTTTTGAAGAAAATCACCAATTTAAGTCACTTTAAATAAGTAATTTATAGAATAATGTACATAAGGATTTTGTAGATATCAGAAACAGTTTTGGTGAATGTACATTACTCTTGTAATCATTTAATGGTGATTATTAGGTTCTAAGATAGGAAAATAAAGGAAATAAAATACATGAACTGATGGTGTGAAGCTCATACGAAAGGAAATGTAAACAAAAGATTTCCCTTGATTTAAAATTCAATAATTTTATGGACAAAAGTAGCAAACATCTTGTGTAGAAAAATATACAAAATACTAATCATGTTAAACCATAAATAGTGTCAATATCATTAAATTGTAAATAAACATGGCAGCTGAAAGTTTTCTAACTATCATTAAAAAAAATCTCCAAAATTCAGGTACAAAGTCTATGTAAATATTTAAGTTAATATTTTAAGTTTTGATTATACTGGGTGATTTTTTTAACCTGAATCATTTGAATATCTTGAAAAGAAATCATCCTACAAAAAAATGTTTCAAATAAAAAGTTGATAGTTTGGAGGGGGAAGTTTAGTGGTGCAACAAAAGAACACCCCCTCCCCCTCTTGTAGGTGGGGCGGGGGCAACTTTGAAATTTCAAATAGAACCCCCTATTTTTTATTACAGATTCGGATTTTACGGAAAAAAAATACATAAATTTTGTCTGAAACATTTTTTTTCGATTCGTGATAGATGGTGCTATAATCGACAAATTTTCATGAGCTGACATGAGGATCATGGGCCACAGCAGCTAACACATTAATTTCATTTTCTTCTCCAGTAACTGTTCTTCGACGGGTCCTTTGTTTAGGTTTAACACTTCCTTCAGTAGTAAATTGATTGACTGTACGTTGAAACGAAGTGAAAGAACACACCCTGTCTGAAACACGCTGAGCATAAACAACGACAGCTTGACAGAGATTCCTTCCAGATTCTCCATACACGAGAACCATTTCAATTTTCTCTTCTACAGTTAATACATCCATTGATATTAAAAAGTATCAACAGCTTAGTCAAATTAATCGCTCGGACCATTCTTGTGATCTAAAAAGCAATGAAAAACAAACAATGATTGAACAGGAAAAGTCTAAAAAGGAACTGTTTCTTGACATTGTTTTTTTTTTTCTGTTGTAGCTTTCTTAAGCATCTTTCACACAACAATAAAAAAAATTAAACAAATATCGAATCTAACTTTTAAATGTTGTAAATAGGCGCATTACCAGCTTAATGAAATCTCAAAAGATTTGTCAAGAATTAGTACAAAGTTCATGCACGAGAATGTTTTATTTTTTTACTTTAAATGAATTGCGAAATGAAATACATTGGTTTTAAAGTGTAAACATTCAGGAAATGAAAATTTGTCGATTATAGCGCCATCTATCACGAATCGAAAAAAATGTTTCAGACAAAACTTATGTATTTTTTTTTCGTAAAATCCGAATCTGTAATAAAAAATAGGGGTTTCTGTTTGAAATTTCAAAGTTGCCCCCCCACCCCACCTACAAGAGGGGGAGGGGGTGTTCTTTTGTTGCACCACTAAATTTCCCCCTCCAAACTATCAACTTTTTATTTGGAACATTTTTTTGTAGGATGATTTTTTTTCAAGATATTCAAATGATTCAGGTTAAAAAAATCACCCAGTATATTGGTGAGCCCAACTTAAGAGTTCAGTATGGGGTTTATGGCGACAGTGTTGCCGCATGGTGCGCAGTAGAAGAGAGCTCCAGCACGCATCGAGCGTCTGCTGTAGTACACGCCACAACAAAAGTTAGTGGTCAACGGGTACTGTTGAATACAAGAATGCATGACTTGGTGGGAAGCTGTTCATTCTTGCCGCTGTTGGTCCAGAATAACGACGGTCCGTGGAGGAAGATTTGAAAATAACTTTTTCTGAATATATCTACTTTTTATACGTCTTGCTGTCTATTTTATCACATGCATCGGCAGTGTTTTTCTTTTTTTTATGCACAGAAAGGCCAATCAGGACTGGACCTACAGTTTAAAGTGGCATCCGAACCACTATGTGCCTCCAACGGGTATCGACCTCGGGATCCCTTGATTACCACTGCGCCATCAGGGAGGCCTCTTTCACATGTTTCAGTGCACTGTTTCATTTGAAACAGAACCGTGTTCTTCATACTGGCATACACCAAAGCAAACCCCTTCCCCCCCTCATCGTTGCATTTTAATCGAGGGATTAGGGTTCGACACCCGGTGGAGGCACATAGTGGTTCATATCTCACAGAAAACCGTAGGTCCAGTCTCAATTAACATATCTGTGCATAAAAGTGGATTCAAAACTTAATTAACCAATTATTAGTAGAGGTGTAAAATAGATGAAGTTCTGTTGTATTTGTGTGAACAATGATTACAGAAAGAAAGAGATATACGTTGGAAGTATTTAATCTAATATGCTCTCGCTTTGTGTCCATCAGTTAACGTTATTGTCTTGCAAGCAACAAGTCTCGGATGAAATTTACTTTTAGTATCTCATAAATCTATTCCCTATTTATGCATTTGCGTCAAACCTTGATTTATTATTTTAACTATCTGGAAAAGAACTGCCCGATCATTTTATTTAATATAATGCTATCATTACTTTTTATAATACTTAGTCATCCTTTGGGAAGAGCAAGTGAACCGGGGGGTCTCCTTCTAGATGTTTTCGGAGAATTACCCAAAATGAGAAAACGAGCACACAAATAAGAAACTACTTGATCCCGCGGAAGCCTATTCACGAAGTTTTGCCTGGCCATTCTCTGCCCTCTTCCGTCTTTCCAACACCTGTTTGCAGCAAGTGGCAACAGGTGGACGGCTGTTATTTTTAACTCCCCAAATCGCGGTTAACACAAGAAAGGAAAGTGCCTTTCTTGAATGGTCTGAATTGTAAAAGAAGGTATAGACCATCAAAACCTTACGTTTCCTCTGCTTTTTGTATATTTATTACTTTCTCCTCGAATGTTAACGGCTTTTGTTTCTGACAGAAACACACATGTTTTGGGGTGGTGATCTCAAAGTAAAAAGCCCATAACAGCCCATACTGAACTCTTAACTTGGGCTCCACTATAGTACATCCAGATTGTTTTAGTTTCACTGGAAGAAAAGTTACTGAAATTATTATTAGTTTCATTAACAAACTCAACAAACATTTCCATTTGAATGTTCATGTAGGAGATAAATCAGAAGTAAATGAAGTACACACAGCAGAACCTTTAGTTCCAGAACCTAACTTGACTGAAGTTAAAGATGCTATTAAAAGGCTAAAGAATAACAAAGCACCTGGCATTGATTTAATTCCACCTGAGTTAATTAAATGCATGTTACTTCTCTCGTCATAAACTTTTGTCTTCTCGTTTAATATCTAAGAAACTAAAAGTTAAAATATACAAAACAGTAATTTTGCCTGTAGTATTATATGGGTGTGAAACTTGGTCCCTTACATTGAAAGAGGAACATAAATTGATAGTATTTGAAAATAAGATCCTTAGGAAAATATTTGGGCCTAAAAGGGATGAGGAGACAGTTGAGTGGAGAAGGTTACATAATTTAGAACTACATAATTTGTATTCATGTCCAGATATCATTAGAATAATTAAATCAAGAAGACTTAGGTGGGCAGGCCATGTGGCACGAATGGGAGATGAAAGAGGAGTTCACCGGATTCTTGTTGGGAAACCTGATGGTAAGAGACCTGTAGGAAGGCCAAGACGAAGATGGAGGGACAACGTTGAGATGGACCTAAGGGAAATTGGTAGGGATGGAAAAGAGTATATAGATCTTGCTCAAGATAGGGACAGATGGAAGGCCTTTGTTGCTGCAGCCATGAACCTTCAGGTTCAAGAATGCTAGAGAGTTAGTTAGTTAGTTCAAATAATTTTTTTAATAAGAATCGTGAATTTTATCCACCGAGTATAGTTTTTAAGTGTAATTTAGGATTGTGTTTACGATTTTAACACCAAAATGTCATTTGTTCCCAAAATGTGTCCATGTTTTTTTTTTTTTTTTACTGAAATCTTAATTTTTTATTCACCATACGTGGCCTTGTTGATGACAATTTTTTCAATAAAACATATATAATGTGGTGAGGATTGTAGTTACTGGCTCATGTTTTTGGGAATAAATATAATAATTGATAATAATTAGACGTACGTGAGTTACTAACTTTTTATGCGAAACTTACTTGTAGAAATTCTGTTGATTTCGGTGGCTTCGTAGCATATCCGTGCGATTAAGAAATATTGACCCTGGCAGATCTTGTCAACTCCTGCTTAGAAATGTGTAGGGTAAGCCTTTCACAGGAAATGGTAAGAACACTGGCCTTTGGCGAGAGGTGACGAGAGGCCAAGCGAGGGTTTAAATATGTCCGCATGAGAGCGACACGAGGTATTTTAATCTGGAATCATCGGAGAAGCAGGAGCTACTGGTCTTATTTCTAAACCGAACAGGGTAAGCTAGTCTACACTAGGGATGGCCAGATCCGGATCCTAGCGGATCCGAAATCCGGATCCGGTTGGTTCCGGATCCTAAAATTTTTCGGATCCGGATCCGCGGATCCGGAATTTTCAGATCCGGATCCGGTACTTTCGGATCCGGATCCAGAATTTTCGGATCCGGATCCAGTACTTTCGGATCCGGATCCAGTACTTTCGGATCCGGATCCAGAACTTTCGGATCCGGATCCAGAACTTTCGGATCCGGATCCAGAACTTTCGGATCCGGATCCAGAACTTTTGGATCCAGATCCGGTACTTTCGGATCCGGATCCGGTGCTTTTGGATCCGGATCCGGAAGTTTCGGATCCGGATCCGTTTTGCCATCCCACATGCGCTTCTTTGGAAAGTAACAATGTGCTTATAACATATTGTTACCAGCTAATATACATATAACAGTTGGGCTGAAAAGTTCGTAGGCTAACAAAGTAAAAAATATTTTTTTGACAAAATTCGATTTTATTATTCAATATAGTTGCCTTCGAGGGCGATACAACGATTATAGCGGTCATACAAATTTTCGATGCCATTTTTATAGTACGATTTCTCTTTAGCCTCAAAATAGGCCTCAGTTTCGGCGATTACCTCTTCATCAGTGCTAAATTTCTTTCCAGCGAGCATTCTTTTAAGGTCTGCAAACAGGAAAAAGTCACTGGGGGCCAGATCTGGAGAATATGGTGGATGGGGAAGCAATTCGTAGTCTAATTCATATAGTTGTGCCATCGTTTTCATTGATTTGTGACACGGTGCATTGTCTTGATGAAACAGCACTTTTTTCTTCTTCAAATGGGGCCGTTTTTTCGTGATTTTATCCTTTAAACGCTCCAACAACACTATGTAATAATCGCTGTTGATGGTCTGGCCCTTTTTGAGGTAATCGATGAATATAATACCATGCGCATCCCAGAATACTGATGCCATAACCTTGCCAGCCGACTGTTGCGTCTTTCCACGCTTTGGATTCGGTTCATCACGTGCAGTCCACTCGGCTGACTGTCGTTGGACTCTGGAGTGTAGTTATGGAGCCATGTTTCATCCATTGTAATATATCGACGGAAAAATTCGTGTTTATTACGGTTGAATATCGGTAAACATTGCTCCGAATCATCAAAACGTTGTTGCTTTTGATTGATTGTGAGCACTCGCGGCACCCATTTTGCACACAGCTTTCGCATGTTCAAATATTCATGCACAATATGTCAACACGTTCCTTTGATATTTTTAAAGTCTCAGATATCTCGATCAACTTCACTTTACGATCATTTAAAATTATTTTGTGGACTTTTTTGATGTTTTCGTCGGTAACAGCCTCTTTGGGGCGTCCACTGCGTGCATCGTCTTCGATGCTCATTTCGCCTCGTTTAAATTTAGCAAACCACTTCTCAACGGTTGATTTTCCTGGTGCAGAGTCCGAATAATGTTTATCAAGCCAAGCCTTGGCTTCAACAGTATTTTTTTTCGCCAAAAAGCAATGCTTTATTAACACACGAAATTCTTTTTTATCCATTTTTTCACAATAACAAAAGCTGCTTCACTCACAATGATATATCTCACGAACTAATTATCCGGCAGCTGTGAAATTTATACACGTATATTTTGAAGGTTAGTACTAAGTAAAAATCACATGGATTTAATTCTAGAATGCCATCTATGAGTCAGCCTACGAACTTTTCAGCCCACCCGATATATATAATATACATACACACACATATATATATATAGTGTGTGCGCGCGTGCGCGATTTGTAATTAATTAATACACTTACGAGGGAGGTCTAAGTCTCCCCCTCCGATTTCCATGAAACTTGCAGGGCCCAAATGAAGAAATACGTATTTTTTTGTTTCGGCAAAAAATTTGTTCTAGGGGGCAACCACCTCTCAAATGTCAAGATGAGGACAAATTGAAGTGGGGATCTGACCCCGAAACCACGTAAATATGGCATAGGAAGAAACAAGGGGCATACGGACTCTCTATACACCTGTCAAATTTCATGAGAATCGGAGGGGGACACAGGGGTCAGATCATCCTCACGTCAATTTGTCCTCATCGTGACATTTGAGGCGGGTTTTCCCCCTAAAACAGTTTTTTTTTAGCCGAAACAAAAAAAAACCACGTATTTCTTCCTTTGGGCCCCTCTATATACCTGCCAAGTTTCATGAAAATCGGAGGGGGACACAGGGGTCAGATCCTTACTTCAATTTGTCCTCATCCTGACATTTGAGGGGATTTTGCCCCCTAAAACAGTTTTTAGCTGAAACAAAAAAACACGTATTTCTTCCTTTGGGCCCCTCTATATACCTGCCAAGTTTCATGGAAATCGGAGGGGGACGCGGGTCCGATCCTCACTTCAATTTGTCCTCATCTTTACATTTGAGGGGGTTTTGCCCCTTAAAACAGTTTTTTAAAACAGTTTTTTAGCTGAAACAAAAAAACACGTAATTCTGCCTTTGGGCCCCACTATACACCTGCCAAGTTTCATGGAAATCGGAGGTGGATACTTAGATAACCTCCCTTGTAATTATTTAACACTGCATATATTATAATGTTTTATTTTAATTTGTAGAACTGTAACTGTAGAACAATTGTATAAATTTTGTATAACATTTCTATCTTGTTATATGTGTTAAAGGTTTCATCCTGGAATGGAATGTCTCACATTTATGTGTGTTTTCATTTCCAATACATTCGAATGAATACATATTCGTTTCAATGGCATTTACAAAATCACCTCTGACATGTGTGCATGAGTGTGTTAGCCGATGCGTAGCAAAGTATTTTAGGAACAACACTTGAAAAAAATTCTTGTTGGACTAACGAAAAATTTCTTTGTAATAGAAGATCATAATACCTTTTAAGTTGTGGTAATATTATAATGGGATTGAGATACGAAACTCTCGGATCCGGATCCGGATTTTCGGATCCGGATCCAGATCCGAATCTTTCGGACCCGGATCCGAAATTTTCGGATCCGGAACTCTCGGATCCGGATCCAGATCTGGAACTTTCGGATCCGGATCCAGATCCGTAACTTTTGGATCCGGATCCGGATCCGAGCGGATCCGGATTTTTCGGATCCGGATCCGTTTGGCCATCCCTAGTCTACACCCTTATCTGCCATTCGCATTGCTCACTTCAGTCTAAACCGAATCATGAGTTTATTTTAATGTAGTTTAGATAATTGTACCTGGCCCGTTCAGGGCTCTCTCTACCATCAATAGTAATATCGGGAGGGGCAAGTTACATCCCTATTTAAGATACCCGCGTTCATGTTGGAACGCTACGTGGTGGATTGATGCGGGTCTTTTCATTTTCTTATGGAAATGAAAAGCGTCATGGCTTGTTTTCTTAAACAGACATGAAAATTGAAAGAATAGGCATCGCTGTTGGAGTTGCGGCTCTGAAATAAATGAAAATTGAAATTCGTTAATATCATGTTAGACTTGTTTCTTCGCGGAAGTGAAGCAACGAGTTCTCAAGCAGATGGTGGCAGAAGAAACCGAAATTAATAGAACTTGTAACAAGCACGGAAAAAGTTAGTAACTCGCTTGTCTAATTAGTTACTGGTTGTTTTAATAATGATATTAAATTTCTTTTCTTTTTCAGTTTGCCTCATTGGTGCAGATGTTGGCAACATCAACACCAGGATAAGTCGATTTGCTAACTACCTCAGAAACCTTCTCCCATCTAACGACACAGGCGTGATGGAGCTAGCAGCTAAGGCTGTGGGGAAGCTGGCTGTGGTTTCAGGAACTCGTGCAGCAGAGTATGTGGAGTTTGAAGCAAAGAGAGCCTTTGAATGGCTTGGAGGTGACCGGCATGAAGGAAAAAGGCATGCAGCTGTAAGTCTGTGTTTTGTTCCTTTCCTCTGTTAAGGTATTCCATTCATAAAATTGAAATTCTTGCAGGACAACTGATCTGCTTTTTCACAAATACATCAGTGCTTCTTAAGATGGTAAAGAAATCAATTTCTGTGTTGCATGCATTCTGTTGTTCAGCATATTTTTTTATATTGGCTGGATACTTTGGAGTTCTGATACTACAGTTAATCTGGACTAATGGGGGAGATAAGTTGCCCGATTTAACGATTGTCCGGATTAACTGAAATAACCTAAAAGAATAGTAGTAAGTGCATTAAAACTATGTTTATAGCAACCAAACACGTTTATTATGGTGCATTTAAAGAGCATAGGCCTAAATACACTATACAGTACAGTACAAATGCTGCGGGAAGCTGCATTTCATCAGTGGTTGACTGCCTTTTCTGTGGGAAGTGTTTTTTTTTTGCCTGTCCAGATTAACGAGGTTTTGCTGTATTGCATTTGAGTGAATTTCATTCACATGTTTGAATGTTTAATCTTTGTGTTGAATAGAAGATTAAGTTAGTGAGTGAGAGAAAGAGCAAACAGGTATCTTCTTGTAATGCTTATAGATTTATATGTAGTAAAGATGTGCTAAATATGGAAATACATATTTACTTATTTTCACCAAAATATGGAGTTAAATATGGACTTAAAATTGTAAAAAATTACCTTTTATGTAGCTACACGAGCTACATAAAATACAGTACACTTACATTCACATTAATTGTAAAACAGCACAAAATGTGTTTTCATTTTCTGTTTCCAATACAATGAATAACAAAATTTAGTTGTAAGTGTTCGAACGTGAATTTCCTTTTCTTGTTACTTAAGATGGATTCATATTGACTAAAACTGTGTTCAATATCGCAAGACGTAATGGGAGTATATTTCAAATTTGTCAGTTATTCGCAAGAAATTTCACCCAACTCTTTCGGTCACACAAGGACATGTAGTTATTGCGCAAATATGGAATATATGTTGAGAAATGTTCTGAAATATGGAAATAATATGTAACATTAATTAAAATATATAAAATATGATCCAAAACCTAATATATGTAAAAATATGGAAAATAAATTGAATTTTTTGAACCTACATGTCATGATGCACATTCATAATTTATGATGTGTGCTACTTAATCAGAACATTCCTTTATTTTCTGTTGATCTTATTTCAACCACATTGCACATTAGTTTCACTATCTTGAATGTAATACTGTTACCATATTCAGAAACTGCAGGATTTAAGCTTTACAACGATATACGTATAACATGATAAAAAAAAGGTAAAGTGCTCCCCTGTGCTTAGCACCACGCCATGAAGGTGTATAGGGGGGGGTGTGGGTGTGGGGGTAACGCCCCGCACTTTCTTGTTCCGGTCGTGAGTGGGGGTGATGTGATCAGCATCATGCCCCTGACCACCTTTACCCCCCAGGGTTTCCCCTAGGTACCCATGTTATTCGACGCTGGGTGAGCACCGGGGCCGCTTCCATCGTTAGAAAAGTTCCCGGATTTGAACTGGCCGGGGATCGAACCCAGGACCTTTAGCATGGTAGTCAGACGCGTTACCGACTGAGCCACCGTGCCCATCGTATAACATGATAGGGTCCCGTAAACATGAAAAATTAATGCAAGTATGAAAAAATCATGGAATGACCCTGTACGGTTTCATGTTGGCTGTCCGAATTATTCCGTGCATAATGCACACCACAGTCTTTGGGGGCAAAAATTATGGAGAAAAGGTCTTTTTTTTTTCTTATCCTTTTGGCATCAGTTCATTGCAGTTCCTTTGTATAGTGTATAGTTTCAGTGTACAGTAACTAGCAATGTAAGGTTGTGTGTGTGTGTAGGGAGCATAAGCTTGAAAAAGTTAATAAAGTGATACATATGCCACAGATGGGGATAAATACCATTGATTTCATATTTTGTCATAATGCACATCTTCCACACCCCTACCTATTTGTAGATTTCAGGCTGTGAATAATACTTTGATTTTTTCCTCTTGTAGGTACTTGTTCTTAGAGAACTAGCAGTTTGTATGCCGACATATTTTTTCCAACAAGTACAGCAGTTCTTTGATCTTATTTTTAATGCTGTAAGGGACCCAAAACCTGTCATTCGTGAGGGAGCAGTGGATGCCTTAAGAGCTGCGTTGGTTGTTACTGCTCAGAGGGAAACGAGGCAAACACAGAAACCTCAGTGGTAAGCAGAATAGTTTGTTTTTTAGTTTTGTTAAAATGAACTTTCAACTGTGAAAATATCCCTTCAGAAACATGGTTTAACATCAGTACATGTGAGCCATTCAAAACGGCCGGAACTGATATACAATGCCATAAATGTCTAATCTTAACTGGTAGGTATTGCATCCTAATCCTGCAAACAAATGTATTCCCACCGGTACCAATGCTTGAATATCCATTCACCAATTTCATCATTTCATCACTCAACCCCATCTTTGCAAATTAGCCAAGAGGCACAAAACGCGAAGTAAAGTAAACTAAATCCATCAAATCCATCCATCACCAATGCTTGAATAATTAAGTCGTAAGGGTCTAGTTTGGTAGGAGACCTGGGATGGATGATATACGTTCAGATTGTTTCCGGCCTTGTATCTGCATAAAGCAGCTCCGGACCTCGCCCAGTCCGGCGGTAAAGGCACCCGGAGCATTGTGCTGATCATATCACCTCCCTTCAAAAAATTGAACCAAGATTGAAAATGTCTGGTGCCCTACCCAGAAGGTAAGTAAAGTAAGAATATCAACATATCTGTGATGTAATGACTAGGGGGTGGATTTATATGCTTTTAAAAGGGTCAAAATATGCACTAAAATTATAAAAAACACCCTAGATATTTGAATATTTTGTTCTATAATATACTTACTGGTCCAACCAATACATCCGAAGCATGCCACTTTGGACATAAATGCAAGAGTTGAAGGAATATTTAGTCCACGTGAACAGCATGGTAAAACACACTTTGAAAATATGTTCAAGTCTTACTTCTATATTCGCATTGTCATTACAAGGTGTCCCATACGTCTGGAACCATAGGAGAAGAACAATACAAGTTAAAGTTAGGAACTTATTATTGTACAACACAGTTAAAGAATGTGTTCAAAGTCCCCACCAGCAAAATAACTTCGATTCTCTCCACCTTAGTCAGTGCCGTGGTTTACCTGTAACAGAAAAAAGGGTAATGTGAAAATGCCTATGGTTTCAGACTTATGAGACACCTGGTATTTAATTTCTTCTAGTGTTCTCCCACAATGAATGAAGCCTCCCATATATTTAAATCTATATCTCCCAATTCCTTTTTAAACCTTTCTTTTTTTTTTAATCATATGTTTCTCCATGGACCTAGTCACTTTGGAGTTCCCTTTTTCACAAGTGTGGTAAGCCACCACCTTTGAAATTTAATCCTACAGAAGATATCAAGATTTTTTTAGAAATAGGAGAACTTTTAATTATATCTGATGATATTTGGAATCCATAATTAATATTTGACAACTTTGTTAAAAAGTAATAATACTAAATTACTTATTTCAGAGTTGAATTGTTATATAAGACGTAAGCGAGTTACTAATGTTATATCTGCGAAACTTACTTGTAAATGTTCTATTAATTTCGGTGGCCTCGGTGCCACCATCCACTTGGGAACTCGATGTTTTACTGTTGTGTTGACGTCCGGTTCCTGTTGTTTCCTTGCTTACCACTAGGGGTGCTGGTGTAGCCATTTTGTCTGCTGCGCGTGATGGGTTTGATCTGTTGTAATAGCAGGAACGAAACATGATGTGCCTGACCACTGTTGTGGTCAGCTCGTGCAGAAAGTGCATAATTGCCTGCGTCGCTTTGATTTTTGTGTCGATTAGGGTGTGCGATGTATGTCTAAATGAAACTTTTTGGATCCTGTGTTTGTTAAACTTGAGGTGCCTTGCTAGTCCGGTAGTGGGTTGGGATTTGCGAGATGGGAACACACCAGCAAAAATATAGAATACATGCTACATACAGTAAAAAATGAAGAAAACAGGACCCCCACAAACAAGCTACACCAAGCAAAGTGGCCAAGTTATCTCTCATCTGATGTTTGATTCAACTGAATGGTTAAGTGCGAGCTGCAAGATTGCAGTAGTCACGTTCTCCCTATTAGAACTGGTCCTATTCAGTGTTGCAAAAATAACCTGATTCACAGCTGCACCCTGTATAAGTGTTACCTGTCAGCGTGTGGAAGTAGCAATGTGGTCGTGAAAGAATATTTTACTATAATATTAATCAAGTCTAACTAGAACAAACATTTAAATCCTCTATATCGTGAAATACATTGTGTCCCAAAATGATTATCGGTGTTTTATAGTCATTTAATTTGCCTTATATGTGGGGTATAAGGACAACGCTTACATGGGAGTAAACAAACAACTCAACAAGTGTACATAGTGTATCTTATAAATGTTCAATGTGAGCACCTTTCATGACACGGCACACGTCCATCCAGTAGTCCAATGCTTCTAAATGCTTTCGTTCGACACACTTGGATGTCCAGAACTCTTTCCTTTGCAGACACATCCAGTTGTTTGAAACGTATTAAACCATTGACAAATGTTGTTATCGGACGGAGGGTCACTTCCAAATCGCAGTCAAAAAGTTCACTGAACTGAAACAGCAGAATCACACCTTGCAGAGTCAATGACACAAAATGACTTCTGCACGAGAGTTGCCATCTTGAAATACATGTACGCCACTATGACTGATGAGAAACACATGATAGGGTAGCAAACTTCCACAGCCATTCTTATCGTACATGTATGGTACAAACATTCACCTTTGTCTGTTGCAATATACCAACTACTTGAAACTCCGATAATCATTCTGGGACACGGTGTACATTTATACCAATGGCCTGGTGGCATACAGAACGTGGATACTAATTGGCACTGTACTTCTCTTTTCAGGTATAAACAATGCTATGATGAAGCCAGTTATGGGTTTGATGACATTTGGACCCGAGAACGTGGTGTCAGCAGGGATGACAGAATCCATGGCTCCCTACTTGTCTTGAACGAGTTGCTGAGGTGTAGCAATGTAGAGTGGGAGCGAATAAACGAAGAACTAAGAGATAAAGTGCAGTATCAACAAAAGCAACAGTCACAGGTCAGCATAAATGTTTCTAGAATCATTATCATTTAAGTTAATTAGATAGTATTTGCTGATAGGTACAAGGAGGTCATCAATAAGTTTTGCCTGTTGAGGTATAATTTGTTTAATAATGGAACGATTGAAACAATGAACATACATAATGTTTGCCTATTCAGAGTTACCCTTCCAAATAGTTCCCATTGCCACGTCCCGGAGAGGGTAACACCAGTCCGGCTTAGGCCAGGGTAAAACATGAGATAATCAGGGCAATTAAAACTGAATGATAACAAGGAATTAAAGGAAGCAACTCGTTTAACCCACTACAGAAGGTATGAACCGACATATATTCTGAAAACGTTGACATAATACATTTCAGACACTTGATTAAATTTCTTTATGCAATTTCAGATTGAGAAATGTTTGCCTTTTTATTCTTCAGCTTTCTTCTTCTATGGAAATTCTTCTGTAGGTTACCATCTTTTATGTATATCTATATGTCTATGTTTCCACAGGCTTATTCTTCTATGGATTGGACTGATGGGCTTCTTCTATGTAAAATTCCACATGCTTCTACTTCTATGAATTAGTCAGCTTCTTCTTCTATGGATTAATCTTCTTCTTCTATGCAAAATTCCACAGGCTTCTACTTCTATGGATTAATCAGCTTCTTCTGATATGCAAAATTCCACAGGCTTCTTCTTTGGATTAATCTTCTTCTTCTTCTATGTGAAAATCCACATGCTTCTACTTCTATGGATTAATCAGCTTCTTCTGATATGCAAAATTCCACAGGCTGCTTCTTCTTTGGATTAATCATCTTCTTCTTCTATGCGAAAATCCACATGCTTCTACTTCTATGGATTAATCAGCTTCTTCTATACAACTTCTATGTGCTTCTTCTAGAGAATTAACTGATGGTCTTCTTCTTCTATGTAATAATAGGTTTCATCTTCTTATATGAAATTCCCCAGGCTGCTTCTTCTATGGACTTCACGGCTTCTTCTTCTATACGGAATTCTTCAGGCTTCTACTTCTATGGACTACTCTGCTTCTTCTTCTAGAGTCTTCTTCTTCTATGGACTACTCAGCTTCTTCTTCTAGAGGCTTCTTCTTCTGAAGATTTTGTGCTTACATCTGCATGTGTGTATTCTTCTCATATTATAACCCTTTATCTGCATATACTTCTGGGATTACAACCCTTTATCTGCTTACATTTATTTTTCTGGGATTACAACCCTTTATCTGCATACATTTATTCTTCTGGGATTACAACCCTTTATCTGCATACATTTATTCTTCTGGGATTACAACCCTTTATCTGCATACATTTATTCTTCTGGGATTACAACCCTTTATCTGCATACATTAATTCTTCTTGGGTTACAACCATTCTACATACATGCGTTACTACCTCAAATAGCTGTATGCCTTCCAAAGGTCGCTGTCCTGTGCTCACCTTCATCCGGGTCTGCAATATATGCGCCTACACGGAAGTGCTTGGGGCTGCCGATGACTTGGCGCCACACCGGGGAAACAACCAAAAGGTCCTTCAGGAAATCTCATTCCTGCTAGAACAATAGAGAGATGCAAAATTGTAATAACTTTCCGACTTCTTTAAGTTCTACATATTATCATATAGGCTATACATGGCCTCAATCCTATTTCATTATTATTCTCAGTTCATAAATTAAGATAAACATAATCGATTCCAATATTCACAAACACTTTCATTCGATATCCATACTCATTGTTTCTATAATCAACATTCCTAATAGATTTGGTGCGTGCTGCCATCTATCGGCCATTATATCGAAGATCTGCTGACTGTTCTCACCATGCGGGCATGTGACACTATCATGTTCAATGCATTTGATCCAGCATTTTACCCAGGTCTCAAAAAAAGTTTGGACCAAATTTCACAGAACACTCCCTGCTCCACCGTTTCAGAGCTGTTTTAACCTTCTGTGGGTCGTTGAATCTCGCGTCACGAAGCACAGACTGACGTAGTTAAGTTCAAAGTGGGATAAACTGAAAATGTGGACAAGACAAGGAGTGTCAGGCCATCAACGTCTGCCACAGGAGTCTCCCTGATGTTGTAGTGGTAATTACCACTGTGGGGTAATGTCATCGTCTTGTAATCATGGGATCCCGGGTTCGATACCCAGTGGAGGCTCATAGTGGTTCCGATCCTACTTTAAACTGTAGGTCCAGTCCCCATCAGCGTAACTGTGCATAACGTTGACTTAAAACAATATGTCAACGACAACCGCCACAAGGTTGATGAGCTCATTCGAGTGTATAGATGCGTCACCATCCAGGAAATTTCAGATGCAGTGCATATATCCTATGGGTCAGCACAGACAATGATTTGATAGTGTGGGATACCATAAAGTCTGTGCTTCGTGGCATGAGATTCGAGGACATAGAAGAGGTAAAAACAGCTCTGAAGCGGTGGGACAGGGAGTGCTATGTGGAATTTTTCCGAACTTTTTCTGAGGCCTGGGTAAATCGCTGGCTCAAATGCATCGAACATGATTGGAACTATGTGGAGGGGTAACTGTGAGTAGAGGACATTGCATGTTCATTGTTTCAATCTTTCCATTATTAAACAAATTACACCTCAACAGTATATTGGTATGTTGCTGGCAATTTTGCCAGTGTAATACAGTGCTTTTACACTGAAAACTAATAAATTAACAAGAACAAGTCAAGATGGTTTTAGGTAAAAACAAGAAAGGTAAATATAAACGATATGACATAAACAAGGAAACAAACAAAGATTTACATATTCATTCGTAGAGATGATCTGAAAATACTTTCTGGAGCGAAAATGTTTATGTTTGCGAGTAGTTTCTTATAGAACTGTGGCAGCCTGTGGAACAGAGAATGCTGTATAAGGGAAAGCCTAGTGGTAGAGTTGTGGAACAGTTGAGCGTTTCGGGTCGATTGAGAGAGATAAATTTACATATTACTGGTGCTTTTCTGCAGTCTAATAATACCATGTTATCCGTAGAATTTAAAACAAAGAATTTTTATGTACAACTCTTATTACGTCTTCTGGTAGGGAAGTTAGAGTGTGTTTTGTAGCAGAATTCCCAGATTGTTCCTTTTCCACATAGAGACAGTGTTTGAAAACTTGTGAACAAATGTAGGGAAACAGAGTCTGTTCTTGATAAGAAGCCAAGGGTGAAACACTGTGTGTGCTTACTGAGGAGAAGATAGATGACATCGGAGCATGCCTGAAACATGCTCCTCAAAAATTCCTCCAAGAAACAGACTTTTCCATTACATCTGCATGGCGAGCTACCAAGCTTTTAAACCTGAAACCATACATTAGAAGAATTAAAAGAAAATATCAGGAGAGTAATTGAAGCAATATTGGAAGAGGAACTGATATGTGTTGGTGAAAATTTCATTTGAAAATGCCGTAAATGTGTGGAAGCAAGGGGACATTGTGACCGCCTACCAATCCTCGTAGCACTTGTGGCAACTGGAGAATCGCAGGGGACCAACTTCCATAATGGGATTTTTACCTTTCAGGCTTAAACCACATACGCTTACTCATGCAAAATGTCAAAAACAAGTCTGGGGTTAGGAATTTCAAGTTTTTATTAACTTTCACATGCAAACATGCTTGAAATTTATTAGAATACAATCCGATTGACATGCATCGCAAAAACTTACAACCACGGCTTCCATTAGCTAAGCCACAGAATATCTCCACACTGCTATTACTCTGTTTTATACAATGCAATTGTCAATATGGCTTTTCTTTACATCGCTGTCAAAGTTATAATTCATACAGCGTGATTGCCATTGTGGCTTTTTTTTACACATTGCTGGCAAAGTTGTAATTTGTACAGCGTGATTATCTTTTTTATACAACATTTTCGACTTGAGAACTTATGATCTGTTATAACATTTCCAACACCTCTTGTAATAAGAAACATACTCATTGTAAGTGTAACTGTCCATATAATTGTACAAACTTATTTCATTACATAGCTAGCGGTTCCCATTATGCGGATGTTGCATCCAGTTTGCCGGCAGATGCGCTTTTACTGCCTTGCATGCTAGCACCGCTGCACGTGTGACTTGACCATGGAAAGCACTGTATTTGTATAAATAGTCTGTAAGTTAGTGTCATTTTGCTGTTAATTTACGATATAAATTTGTAATTCATATGACCTGGTTTTGTAAATGCTATGGATGGATTGACATGATACCTATAAAGCACTGATATCATTCATGCTCTTGACTTTCAACATTTGCAATTTTATATCAGTTGATAAAATATTGATATCAGTAAATTTCATCAGCATGAATGAATATAAATTGTAAATTCCATTTTCTTTGCTAGGACTCTGTTAGTCTTGTACCTCGATTGAAGTCTCCTCTGGTTTCCAAGTCCCAAAGCAAAGGAAGCCTTGTAACCTCTTTGCCAAGTGGTAAGCGACGTGCCTTTTATGAAAGTACAGCTTGTCGCCAGTTGATGATGGAGAATTTTGATGATGTCTGTGCCCAGGTGCTTGCCCAGAGAACCTCTCGTAACCCTCATATCCAGCATACATTGTTGGCCATTTTACCTAGGCTTGCTGCTTTCAATAAAGAGAAGTTCGTAAAAACGTAAGTGTAAATTTGTTTTATATATATGCTTTCTGTCCTAGCATTATTTTTTATAACTGTAGAAAGGTAGACATATACACTGCATTTGCTGGCATATAAAAGCATCCCCTTTTATGTACACATTTTTGAGGAAAAACCTTTATCACTGAATGTTATAATTAACTTACAGTGTTTTAAATATAAAGTAATGAACAAATAACTTACGTGATCTTACTAGCAAATAATACATTTTAATCTTAGTGAAAACCCAGACATTCATGTCCAAAGCTAATTCAAGAGTGACTTGAAACCTCTTCTAAATCAGAATCCGAGTCGTCATACAACAAATTGTCCTCTGTACTACCTTACTAATGCCACGTTTCTCAAATTATTTAACCACTGTTTTAGTTTTCACAGCATCAAAGCTTTGACCCATTCACATACTTGTGAACTCTTCATGCCTCTTCATCTTATATGCCTGCAAATGTGATACTTTTTCATGTACAAGGGCTAAATATGATAGTATCAGTATAAGCATAGGGCCTCCCCAATCCCTACATGTCCAGTCCCATTTAGCCTATCTATGTGTGAAGTGGACTTAATCCAACAATGCAAACATGAAACTACAGTAAAACCTCGTTAATCCGGACTAATTGAGGGGATAAGTTGACCGGTTTAACAAAAGCCCGGATTAACTGAAATAACCTAAAAGAACAGTAGAAAGTGCATTGGAACTCCATTTATAGCAACAAAACACATTTATTATGGTGTATTTAAAGGGCATAGGCCTAAATACACTATACAGTAAAATGTACGGCCACATATTATAGTTACTAGAGTTTTACGAGACTATGCCGAGGGTATTCCTGTGTCAATGCGGCTTTTTCCTGAAAGTCTGCAGGAAACAGAATTTCATCAGTGGTTGACTGCCTTTTCTTTGAGAAGTTCAGTTCTCCCGTGGGCGTTGGTTTTTTAATGCCTGTCTGGATTAACAAGGTTTTACTGTATATTGAATAGCTGTAAGCTGAGTGTGAAATCAGTCTGAGCAATAGTAGTGAAAATAGTTCCGTAGTTTCTGTGCTGGTGCCTCCCCAATGACAAACTTGGAATGTTGTTGTTTAAGTAAGGGGTCCTGGATTTGATCCCCAGTAAAGGTACACTTGTTCCTTTTTTTTATCAAATTAAAGCAGAAACTTCCAAAAACATGACAATTGAGACTGCATGTTTGCATTCTTGATTTGTGACAGTAGACACAAAGCTTTTCCTTCTGCACCCCTCCAGTCTCTCTCACTGTCAGATCGAACTTTCAAGGGTGTCCTAAAAACAGATTTCTTTGCATAATTTAATTCATCCAAACTCAATTTGGATACATTTAAGCTTATCAATTTACAACAAATTTGTATGATTATTTTTTTCCACTGCTGTTGTATACCACTAATCCAGCATTTTTTGGATGAAGTTCTGTTATTAATAATAATAATATTTGGAAGCTTTTCTGATCATACATTATTTTTTTTGGTATTTATTCCAGTCATTTGAATTACACTATGATGTATTTGTTGACTTGCTTGATAAGAAGAGAGAAGGACAGGAGTACTGCTTTCCAGACAGTTGGTTTGATAGCTGTTGCCGTAGAAGAAGACATCAAACCTTACGTACCAAGAATAATGGACATGATTAAAAGCTCTTTGCCTGCAAAGGTAGGTTTACAGCTATTGTAATTCTTGTTTAAGAACTTACAAAATCTAGTTCAATAGTAGGCTATGCACATACGAAATTATTAGCATAATGTTTATAGTTCAGATTCCCCCTCCAACAGCCCGACCCTGTGGCCGAGTGGTTAGCACATCGTGCTGCGATGCCAAGGGTCCCGGGTTCGAATCCCGGTCGGGCTTGGTTGTTTGTGAATGTCCATTCATCAATTTCATCACTCATCCCCATCTTCGCAAATTAGCCAAGAGGCACAAAACGTGAAGTAAAATAAACTAAATCAAATCAAAATCATAGTTTTTCTTGTATGTACGCATTGCTTGCATTATAGAATTATTTTCCTGTAGTTTACGGTTATTACAAGCATAAGAAAACAGTTTTTCTTTGTGACGTTTCAGGAGAACACACGCTCCTTTCATCAGACATTTATTTTCATTTTGATTAAAGATACAGTTATAACAATGGTTAGTAATTTTTTAAACAAAAAGAATCTGTTATATAATGGATGTTGTCAATGTTACATTGTTGTAATATAGCAACTTAACTGTGAAAAAAATCAGTCTGTTTTATTTTTATTTCAGATTTTTAAAACGTCACAAAGAAAAACTGTTTTCTTATGCTTGTAATAACCGTAAACTACAGGAAAATAAATCAAAATCAAAAAAATCCCCCTCCAACACACACATGCCTATTTATGTGACAAATTTTAACCCCTTTACTTAAGGTTTGAAAATGTAAAACTAAACACTCATGGATAACCGTAGGAATCAACAGGCAAATGTGCAATACTGTGACAGGCACGTGGTTGAGATATATTCTTTCTTGGTTGGCAAAACTATTATTGTTCAAACTGTTCAAGATCTCATAATAAAAAGTATGCCACATGTAGCACCTTTTTTTCATGAAGCGTTTGAACTATATTATGTGTATCCTTATTAGTTCATCATGTCAATACAGTATTTACTCATGTATAATGTGCACTTTTTTGCAAAATTTGTACCCCCAAAAATTGTGCTGCGGTATGCACAGAATAATTTAGACAGCCAACATAAAACCACACATATTTTCACTATGTCACTTCGTATAACACATATATATCAAGAGGTACAAGTACAAATTATCAGGTTGGATTTCTTTAATAACAATATTTTTTTTTAAAAAAAAACACTATAAAAGTGAAATGGCCATTTCCAATAATTTTTCATTTTGTAACAGGATGTTTTGCAGCACTGCAAAAAGCAGTGCCGTTCTGTCAGAATTCTAGCATTCACCTCCCATTACACAGGATGTGTATTAGTGGTACACCCACCGCAAAATGACTTCGGACCTCATGTGAAATCTGCCATAGTAAGCGGTCTATGACTTTGTTCTTTTGTTTCGAACACGGATCTCCTCCTCTGTCGGATCTCCTCATTCCTTATTCTATCCCTACTAGTCTTCCCTCATATACTGCTTATTATATATGAGATATACTTGTTTGTCGCTTTTCTCCATCAAAACTATGGTGCACATTATACAAGCACACTCATAAATACAACATATGCAGTTCCATATTATGTTTTCTGTAATACGTAGTGAATAAATGATAATTTATTTTCCCATTGCTCAGGATACCCCTACAAAGAAGAGAGGCCTCAACTTAGAGCCAGCTGTATTTGTCTGCATAACACTCCTAGGCCGTGCCGTAAAACTGATGATCAAATCGGACGTACAGGATGTTTTGGAACCGATGTTGGCAACTGGATTAAGCCCTGCCCTCACGACTGCTTTACGGGAGTTGGCCACTCACATACCTCAGCTGAAGAAGGAGATCTCGGAAGGTTTGCTCCGAATGTTGTCTCACGTGTTGATGCATCAGCCTCTCCGTCATCCTGGCATGCCTCGGCATCTGATTCCACCACCGTCGCCGGCACCACCGGAAACTACGGACGTTTCAAGCATTGTTCTTGCTCTGCGGACGTTGGGGAATTTTGATTTTGATGGTGAGTTTCAGTATTTTTCAGTCATTATTAGTGCTTACTCTTACTGATTCCCACAGATACCAGTACTGATACTTAAAAATTGTAACAATTCAAAATAGTGAATTCGCATTTTTTTCACTGTGATCATCTTCTTTTCTCGTTCTTTCACTAGCAGCTCAAGAAGAGTAGAGATCCACATTCTGACGTCAATTTTTAGCTTTCTGGCTTTTATTCTATATTATGCGAATTCCTTTAAGTAATATTATTTTCCTGTAGTTTACGGTTATTACAAGCATATTACATTTTTAAATGTCTGATGAAGGGAGCGTGTGTTCTCCTGAAACGTCACAACGAAAAACTGTTTTCTTATGCTTGTAATAACCGTAAACTACAGGAAAATAATTCTACAATGGAAGCAATGCGTACATACAAGAAAATCTATCCTTTAAGTAAGACTTGGAGCTTTCCTAGCGACGAATGACGAAAAGATTATCTCGGGCTATCACCTGGTCAATAGCCTGAGAGAATCTTTTCGGAATTCCTTTTAAGTTTCAAGAAAAATCTAAAGTTAGTGATTTTCATGCTTTTATTACATTCGTAAACCAACTTAAAAAGCACCTTGTAATACAGAATACTTCTTCCTACCTTTTGCCATTTTTTATTCAACATTATTGTCACGTTGGCTTTTCTACATATGTCTAAAAAGTTATAAATTTATACATTGTGATATTTTCCGTGCAAAATTGTTAAGTTCAGTTGAGCTTGGGTTTTTAAGTCCACTTTATGCACAGTGGTGCTAATCAGGACTGATCCTACAGTTTAAAATGGAATGTGAACCACTATGTGCCTCCACTGGACATTGAACCCAGGATCCCTTGATGTTACCATTTATATTATGACATTATCGAGGAAGCTGGTACAAAAATTATTTTTATGCATCATTTTACTACAATTCAACAACTTATGATGATCTGTCATCATAAGACACTGTTCCTGGAAGAACAGCAGAAGGTTCTACTGTATTTTGTACCTGCATAAGAATTAAATGTGTTATAGTTGTTTTTATGGTCTTGATAATAATCTGATTACGTTTTGCCAGGTCATTCTTTACTTCAGTTCGTGCGACGATGTGCTGACCACTTCTTAACCAGTGAGCAACAGGAGGTTCGGTTAGAAGCAGTGAGGACATGCAGCAGATTGTTGAGGTTGGCTTTACAGGGTGCAAATAATCGACGTTCAGATACTGTTACTTCCACTGTTGCAGATGTGTTAGGAAAACTTCTCATTGTTGGAATCACAGACACAGGTGAGAATTAGGAACGTCATTTTTTAAACATTTATGACTGACAGTGACATATTTGAGATATTGTTTTGTCATAAAATGATACAAACTCTTAAACATGAAATTTAGGTTGTATCTAAAGATATCAGTTTGGCGGTTACGCGGAGATAGGTAATTAACTCTGATAAACTTGCTATTCATTTTTACGCTTAAGTTTTTTTCAGCGATCGATTTCGCCACTCATTTGGTGGCTTCGTCAGGCGTGGTTCCTTCTTCTTCCGCTTGCACTTGTGGGGGTGCTAGTTCACGCAGCCCTTTCACTTTTTGTCGTTCTCGTGTGGGTGTAGAGTTTCCTTCTGTTGCCGCACCTCGGGGTTTTGGCGCTGCACAAGGCGGTTTCAGATCTTGTCGTCTGCTTTCGCAGAGCAGAATATTCACATCCATCCAACCTGCTCTTCTCCAGCAACAAGTACCCACCCAACCTGCTCCTCCCCTGCGACAAGAAACCAAGCACAGACCCCAAACTTGTGCAAAAAAGCCCGCCTGCACACGCGAACAAACACCACTCCGCGAAAGCAGACGACAAGATCTGGAACCGCCTTGTGCAGCACCAAAACCCTGAGGTGTGGCAACAGAAGGAAGCTCTACACCCACACGAGAACGACAAAAAGTGAAAGGGCTGCATCAACTAGCACCGCCACAAGTGCAAGCGGAAGAAGAATGAACCATACCAGCTGCAGCAAGACAGTTCACACCTGACGAAGCCACTAGACGATTGGCGAAATCGATTGCTGAATAAAACTTACGTGGAAAAATGAATAGTAAGTTTATCAGAGTTAATTAATGAAATTTAGGGTTTTATAATTCTGAGATGAGAATTATCATATGAGTAGCGACAATGAATTTTCATGATGCGCGAAATGTGAAAAAAAGATGCAATTTTGAACATTCTGCACGTAAGTACACCCCCAATGATGAAATATGCAGGAGTTTTATTCGCGAAGTAATGCGAAATGTGTGCTTTTCCATGAAATGAACCTTTTCGCGAAATAACCGTGAAATATCATCAAATTAAGTAGAAAACATGCAAAAACCAGCAGTCGAGGTTGTGCGCGCAAACTGTCGATTTGTAACGAAATGTTTGCCTAAAGTTTCCTACCACTTGCAGCTGAAGAACATTTTATCTTCCATCACATCTGGAAGATGTTGCAAATTGGGATTTCCCATGCACATACTCTCAGTTCGAAAACTTCGTTCCCTGTCAAGCTGCATTTCTTTCTTCCCCCGAATGTCTACTCAACTTCCAGTTTCATTGAACTTGCTAGCTGTAGCAGCGATAAGATTAGTCTGTTCCCGCACATGAAGGGAAACAGTGGTGTCATTTGTGTTCAGTCATGAATGAATTTTGTTTATCATCATGTGATATTCAACATGTGTTTGTGTATGTGCAGTGGTGATTATTTTATTTGTTGGACAGCAAGGATATCCTTTAAATACATACAATGAATAAATCACTTGAGATATGCATATTAGAAATGAAGTGATTTAGTGTTGATGTATTATTTTTGGTTGGACAGCATTGTGTAATAAGTGTTGTTTTTAAATGAAATATATGTTTTTATTCATAATTTTAACACTGCAATGACATTTTATATACAACTTTCGATCTCGAAATATGCCAAGGTTTTGTAGTTACAGACACTTCTTGGTAGTAATGACTACATTGAAAGTTAACGAAATTGTTACAACCCAGAAGTGTCTGTGATTGTACCAAAATCTTGGCCTTTTATTCACCGTAAATATATGGCTCTAGTTATCAGTAAGTTTTATATCGGTCAAACTTTATATCCCTATTTTCGGGCCTTTTATGATTCCTACAAAACCTGTTTTCTTTCAGATGCTGAAGTACGCTATTGTGTCCTGGAATCATTGGATGAGAGCTTTGATGGTCATTTAGCGCAAGCCGAAAACCTAAGTGCTTTATTTGTAGCTATGAATGATGAAGTGTTTGAAATAAGGGAATTGGCCATTTGCACCATAGGAAGATTGAGCACCATGAACCCAGCATATGTTATGCCATCTTTGAGGAAAACACTTATTCAAGTAAGTCAAATATTGTTTGTAGACATATTTTGTTTTGAGACTACATCAATAAATTCGTTATTGAAGAAGAATCAGGTACCCTAACCAAAGCTGAATTGTCACAATCAAAGTGATCAAACTAGTGATGGCCAAATCCAGATAAAATTTTATCTGGATATTGGATACTTTTCTATCTGAATTTCAAATATCTGAATATCGGCTATCCAAATTCTCCAAATTATCTGGGTACCCAGATTGTCCAGATTATCTGATATGTCCAGATATCCGAATATGTGCATTATCTGAGCAGTTTTATCATTATCCGTTTTACAGACTATCCGCATGTTATTTTATTTTGTCATTTTCGTATTTCACTAGGTATTTTCCACAAATCTTTCATCAAAATCGGTTCTATCCAGATTAACCTGATACAGTGGAACCTCGATTTTATGTTTTTCCAGGGACCAACTTGAAGAAACTTAATATGCGGGGAAAATGTAAAATCGGGAGAATTTTAAAGCATTTTGCTCTATTGGGACCATTAAGATTAAATGTATAATGCAGGAAAATGTAATAAATCGGGGTTCCACTGTATTTGGATTATCCAGAAATGGATATCAGATAATTTGAAATCCAGATATCTGTTATCTGGATTTTATGGCCATCCCTACAAGAAACCCATCTTCTAAGGTAAGGAGTAAGTTGTATTTATATGCTTGTAACAAATATATTTGTCTTCTCTTCGCAGATCCTAACAGAATTAGAACACAGTGGAATGGGACGAAACAAAGAGCAAAGTGCAAGAATGCTGGACCATCTTGTGTGCAATGCTCCTCGATTGATCAGGCCATACATGGAACCTATTCTAAATGTTCTTGTCCCTAAACTGAAGGAGCAGGACCCAAATCCTGGAGTTACCACCAGTATTTTAACAGCTATTGGGGGCTTAGCAGAGGTATGTGGTGTAAGGTTTATTTTGAAACCATCTATCATTGTTTGATGTCAGTTGTAAAAAGATATACTTTGCATTAGATTTTTCCAGACCTTGAGTCTCGCTGAGTCTGTAAACATGCTGTGTGGCGCTTTCATGGAGTGTAAATATCCTGGGAATTATGCAAAATGCATAATTGTCATTGCTTTTACAACAACACTATGGGAAGAAATTGATAGTGTGTAACGGAACGAACAAAACAAGTGCAACAAACATATTTTTTCAGCTGGTTACTTCAAGAGGGTCACTATTCCCAATTTCGTTGTAGAGAGATCTCCGTGACAGGGTGGTTAGCACAGCACTCTATGACGCCAGGAGTTCCTGGTTCAAATTCTGATTGATTGATTTGCTTTATTTTACTTCGCTTCCTGTGCCACTTTTGGCTAATTTGCGAAGATGGGAATGTGTGATGACATGATGAAATTGATGAATGGACACTCACAAACATCCATACCCAGGCTGGGATTCAAACCCGGGACCCCTAGCATGGCTGTTTTTTGTGAGTGTCCTTTCAGCATATCATCATTCACCATTCAGACAGTACATCAGAGGTGAGGATGACCCTTACACAATGACGTCACAAAAGCCCCAGCACTTGTTCCAAATTTCCCCAAAACTCATCAACTTCAAAGATTGGAGGGCTACAAAAGAGGAATTTATTATCCAAAGAATTACCAACAATTATATGTACAAAAAAAAATACACAATACAATGAAATAGATTCAGATTTGAAAGACGTGCTATTCTTTATCCCTGAACAACTTAACTCGAATTCCTGTGTAGAAGAACACACTAAATATCATGTGTAGTTTTCCAGTAATACTATGATACGTTTCCTGTATCAACCTCGTTTAGCGAAAATTTTGAATTTTTTCGCTGTCCGGTGAGTGTTTCCTTTCTCCTTCTTTGATTTTTATTTGGCCCTTTTGGCCCTCCTTGCTCCAAATTCCAGCAATAGAACTTATTCTTAATTTTTAAGATATGCTCCTCATGTATGCACCTTAACAAGGGAATCTGATTTTATTTAAGTTACATGTTTGTGCTGAACTTAATACAATAATATTTAAAATGCTGACTTGATTTGAGCACAAAAATAGGTCAAGGATGTTTCCATTCTCCTATATTTCATCGTTTCCTGAGCAAGTTTGTTCCATGAATTTAACAACAGTGGTTATATGACCAGTACACCCAGAATTCCCCTCTCTGGAAGGAAAAACAGTCATTAGTATACCAATTCATGCAACAAATAATAAGTAACTTTTGAGTATGTTCAAAGGATGAAATAGTACTCGGAAAACTAGTGAACACGTTTATTATATTAAACAAATTACACATCTGCCACCAACATGCAATGTAAGATTACTTAGGTTTTGTATCAATACAAGAAAAGAAGTGAAGCTTGTCCTATCTTGTTTAGAACAGCTGATATTTTAATTTCGAGAGTCTTCATGAATTAAGTAATGATAATGGTATAAGATTGATTACTTTTGCAACCTCAAAGAATTTAATTGTGAAAAGTACCACTTTTAAACATAAAGATATCCATAAATATACCTGGTCTTCTCCAGATGGTAAAACTCATAATCAGATAGATCATATTCTCATTGATAAGAGAAGACATACTAGTATAATTGACGTTCGTACACATAGAGGTGCGGACTGTGCCAGTGACCATTATTTAGTAATTGCTAAATTAAGAGAAAGACTCTCAGTGTTAAATCATAAGCAAAAAAATCTAAAAGTTCTAAAATTTGATACAGGAAAGTTTACTGATGAAAGAATTAAGAAAGATTACCAAATTAAACTGTCAAATAGATTTGATATTTTGCAGGATTTAAATGATGATGAAAATATAAATGAAATAGACGTAAATAACAATTGGGAGCACATACGTAATGCAATAGAATCAGCAGCTAAAGAAAGTATAGGATGCCATAAACCGAGAAAAAGTAAGCCATGGTTTGATAATGAATGTCATAATCTAATAGAAATAAGAAATGAGGCTAGACTTAGGTGGTTAAATAACTCTGATGATACAAATCTAAACAATTATAATAGAATAAAGCGAGAAGTTAACCGAACGTTTAGAAGTAAAAAAAGAGATTACTTGAAAAGCAAAATTAACGAAATTGAAACAAACAGCAAAAATAAAAATATCAGAGATTTATATAAAGGTGTAAATGAGTTTAGAAAGGGGTGGCAACCTAAAGTAAACTTGATAAAAGATAAAGACGGTGATTTTCTTGCTGACCCAAGCGATATTCTAAATAGATGGAAGAACTACTTTAATGACCTTTTAAATGTCCATGTAGGAGATAAATCAGAAGTGAATGAAGTACACACAGCAGAACCTTTAGTTCCAGAACCTAACTTGACTGAAGTTAAAGATGCTATTAAAAGGCTAAAGAATAACAAAGCACCTGGCATTGATTTAATACCAGCTGAGTTAATTAAATATGGTGGAAATTCATTAATATGTCAAATTCATAAATTAATTTGTTTAATATGGAATAAAGAAGAAATCCCTCAACAGTGGAAAGAATCCATAATTGTTCCTGTGTTTAAAAAAGGTGATAAAATGAACTGCAATAATTACCGTGGAATTTCTCTACTCTCAACAACATATAAAATATTATCTAACATTCTTTTAACAAGACTAACCCCATATGCTAATGAAATTATAGGTGATTATCAATGTGGATTTAAACGTAACAGATCAACTACAGATCAAATTTTTCACATCAGACAGACACTTGATAAAAAGTGGGAATATAATCAAAATGTCCATCAACTATTCATTGATTTCAAAAAAGCATATGATTCGGTCAAAAGAGATAAATTATATAATATATTAGTAGAGTTTGAAATACCTAAGAAGCTTGTTAGTATGATAAAAATATGCACCAGTGAAACAGAAAGTAAAATTCGTGTGGGTATTAATATGTCTGACAAATTTACAATTCATGATGGGTTAAAACAAGGAGATGCATTATCTCCATTGCTCTTTAATTTTGCCTTAGAATATGCTGTTAGGAAGGTAAAAGAAACTAAAGAAGGACTAAAATTAAATGGTGTGACTCAGTTGTTAGCATATGCAGATGATGTAGACTTACTGGGGGATGATGTGAATACAATTAAGAATAATGCTAAAATATTTTTCAAAACTGCTAAAGAGATAGGTTTGTGAAGTTAACAAAGAGAAAACTAAATATATGCTTACAGGCCGAAACCAAGTGTTAGGTAATAATCAAAATCTAATTATTGATAACAACTCGTTTGAACCAGTTTCCAAATTCAAATACTTAGGAGTAATATTAACAAATGAAAATTATATTAAAGAGGAAATAAAAAGTAGGCTTAATTCAGGAAATGCATGTTACTTCTCTCTTCATAAACTTTTGTCTTCTCGTTTAATATCTAAGAAACTAAAAGTTAAAATATACAAAACAGTAATTTTGCCTGTAGTATTATATGGATGTGAAACTTGGTCCCTTACATTGAAAGAGGAACATAAATTGAGAGTATTTGAAAATAAAATCCTTAGGAAAATCTTTGGACCTAAAAGGGATGAGGAGACAGGTGAGTGGAGAAGGTTACATAATTTAGAACTACATAATTTGTATTCATGTCCAGATATTATTAGAATAATTAAATCAAGAAGACTTAGGTGGGCAGGCCATGTGGCACGAATGGGAGAGGAAAGAGGAGTATACAGGATTCTTGTTGGGAAACCTGATGGTAAGAGACCTGTAGGAAGGCCAAGACGAAGATGGAGGGACAACGTTGAGATGGACCTAAGGGAAATCGGTAGGGATGGAAAAGAGTATATAGATCTTGCTCAAGATAGGGAAAGATGGAAGGCCTGTGTTGCTGCAGCCATGAACCTTCGGGTTTAAGAAGGCTAGAGAGTTAGTTAGTTAGTTAGAGTTTCATCTCTACTTTTGTACCTGGAAATATATTTTATAACACCACATCTATATGCTCAAACGCGTTGTATAACAAATGCAGGTGAACTTTCAAACTGCTATAGTCCTTTGATACAACCAAGATATTTATCAGAATTATCTTGTGTGCTTATAATATACATAACAAATTATGGCAGTACTATAATTTAACTAAATGTAGAAGATCAACATCTTTTGTGCATATGCATGCAACCCGTAAAACCCTCCAGCACATAATATCTTTATCAGCCATGAGCATTTCCATATATGGGCATTTGACCTTGATGCGAGTTGGAAGTTGAAAAATACGAGTAACGTTTGTTCACATTTATACTAAGTTCCTACTTTTCAGAATGTTTTAAACAAGTTTTATATTCATATTATAAGAAAAACTAATTTTCTGCCATCATGTTCAGACCACGTTGTTCAGAACGATAGCTTCGCGATTTTCCTCACGACACACTGTGCACTCGCTAGCATGCTTCAATTATTGATCGCGAATTAGGTAGATCTACCAAACAAGTATGACAACATGAGCTCATGCAACACTTTATGACGAAAGCCAGCTTACCTCCATGGCACGGTGGTGAGATGAGAGCCAGTCACTTTCCATACCTTTTCCTTTCATCCATTTCGATCATCCAGCTGACGCAGCAAATCTTACGCATCCGTCAAACCATTCTCCTTGTGTTCATGGTTGAAGGACAATCTGCTGAAACCATCCATCTGTCGCACGAATGCTAATATCAAAGGATTTGTACCTCTGAATGCTATTCACGAAGCACATCTTCTCCATTTTTTTCTGCGGGAACCGCAGTTCTTTTTTTTATTTAAATTGAAACACAACAGGCGCATGCCCAATTACAGTGTTCAATATGGGATGACACCATTACATAAACAAGAACATAACTAAGAAAATTAACAAGAAATATGAATGACGCAATATACATTTTACTTTTAAGAACAATTGTGAGAAATTAACTAATAGATTATAGAAGCAAAGGGAACACAGAGACAAAACAATAATAAATGACGCTAAACTATTGGATATAACCTTACAAGCTGAAGGAAAACCAAAATTCAATGAACAAAACAAAACAAAACATACAGAGATTCAGCGAATAGATCTAATGTTACAATTACATTTAAATAGGTCTACGCTTGGATTATTCTTAGAAACTGAATTAAATAACTTGCACATCTCTCTTCCACAACACGTTTGTCAACAGCTTGAGTGACACTTCAGTGAATGCTTTTGATAACACTATTTACATTTGTGAGTGCATTAAGGATCCCTGTGTATTCTTAACATTTATATTTTGAATTATTAGCTTTCGTAAAAGTGTAAAGTGTAACACGCTGTAGATTTTATTGCATCATTTTTCGTGTGCAGATTGCAGAACCCAGTCAAATCAACTTCTGACCAAAATGTCCCATTGCATACGCCAACACAAAGCCTTTTGCGTATATACTTTTAAAAAACAAAAGACTTGTTAGACTCAAGTCTAAAACATATTACAGTGATGCTTAATTAACAATGAAATTGATCTTATCATTTAAATAACAGACAGGTGAGACGTAACTTCAGAACTTTCGGTTTCTTTATGCAGCGACCTTTTCCGGTATTAACGAAAGCAGAGATGACTTCATTCAGCATTTACACTCAACCTATCGTGAATTCTCTTAACATTAGGTACGGATCGTGGTGGTCGTTGGACTCGAGTTTCTAATCTTATTCTTTTGGCATACGTGTAAATGCAATATAATAAGTGAGCCGGACCCTGCGGCCGAGTGGTTAGCACATCATGCTGCGACGCCAAGGGTCCCGGGTTCGAATCCTGCTCAGGCTTGGTTGTTTGTGAATGTCCATTCATCAATTTCATCACTCATCCCCATCTTCGCAAATTAGCCAAGAGGCACAAAACGCGAAGTAAAATAAACTAAATCAATCAATCAATCAATATAATAAGTGAACCTTGTGACAATACTGTCATATATCTTCACGATTATCTGAAAGTGACAGAGAAACAAAGTAAAATAAAACCAAAGCAACAAATCAATCACTTATGGTCAAAAACTTACCGTATTTCCTTGTACCCATTTTTGAGGAAAACACTTTATCACTGAATTTATAATTAATTTACAGTTTGAAATGTATAGCAATATGTAGGTCTTCTTTGAACATGTTACTACCGACCTAATCTTCTTCGCCTCACACTGCAGGGGTCCTGGGTTCAAATCCTGGTCTGGGCATGGATGTTTGTGAGTGTCCATTCATCAATTTCATCATATCATCACTCATCCCCATCTTCGCAAATTAGCCAAAAGTGGCACAAAAAGCGAAGTAAAATAAAGCAAATCAATCAATTGTCACACACTGCAAGGAAGAAATTGTCTTACTCAGAACAGAAAATTTCCAGAAATAGAATAATCAAAAGCTGAGTATCAGCGTACAAGACACGCCTTTTTTTTTTAGGCCTATTTTTAAATGATAAAAGTGCATCTGGTATGCCGTCAAATATGAAAATTGATTCACAAACCCCATCATAGCTGACTTTTTTTTTCCAAAACGGGATTGGGAATTTTATGGAAAAGTTCAGGACCTTGAGGAACATTTTGCCAGAAGATGTTGACATTATCGTTGCCCAGGTTAAAGTCTGAATGCACTGGACTAAGTAACAAGCTATATTATTATGCTAGTTTAAATTTTTCATAGATATCGGTATTATGAGTGAGTAAGGTTGTGTGGGTTGTTTCAGGTTAGTGGAACAGAAATGCAGCAATGGATGGGAGAGCTGTTAGCCATCCTTTTGGAAATGCTTGCGGATGCAAGTTCACCAGAGAAGAGAGGAGTTGCTCTGTGGGCTTTAGGGCAACTTGTGGGAAGCACTGGTCATGTTGTGAAGCCGTATAACCAGTATCCTACTCTGCTCGACGTCTTGATGACTTTCCTCAAGATTGAGCAGCAGCACCCGATTAGGTTTGTTCATGAATTTATCCTTATAATAGTAATACATATGGCATCTACAGGGCATGGACAAAAATATGGAAACACCATGACATCGAAACGGGTGATATTGACGCAATTTTCCCACTTGAAATTGGACGCGGTTGGACATTCTTTTGTTTTGCGCCGTAAGATAGGGCCCAGTCGGACTTATAGGAGTCGACAGTTGCACTGTAGATAGAGTAGCCATGTAGAGTAACCAAAGTAGCCATGTTATTTGGCGTGTCGAGAGGGACTCTATCCAAGATCATGATGACACAATAGTGTGTCCAGAAAGACATCATCAGATAAACACCTGCGTGGACGAAAATGTACACTACGTGACAGAGACAGACTGACACTGAGAAGGATTGTGAGCATTCTTTTGCATGAAGAATGGTGCAAGATCCCATTATCCACCATCCAGGATTTGTATTTGTCCATTCCTCGGAGACTGCAGTCCGTTTTGGAAGCTAAAGGCGGTCCTGCACCTTATTAGCTACAGCATTCCGGCTTTTCTTCGCAGGTGTTTCCATATTTTTGATCATCCCCTGTATATCTACGTGTGTATGCTTGTGGTGTGTCACTTCATCTTTACTTTCTAGCAGTTTTCATTGGTAATCTTTATGAGAGACTTGATACAGAGTAGTGGTGTTATACAGGGTGTTTCATTTGCTCTCAGCCTCATAACTTTCAAACCAATGAATGTATTGCATTCATTGTTCCAACTGTGAAATTCTGCTAGATTATCGAATGTATGCTGTTTTGCCTTCCTCCAGAAAACATGGGTCTTTCCTTAGGTATGTTTACTTGTGTGTCACACAGATTTATGTGAGGCCTTAAAGAATCTCTGGTAGGGTTTTGACACTATGAATCAGCTATTGCTTCAATTCTGGTACCCTATACTATTTACCTCCACAATGATCGTGTGTTGACTTGTCAATTAGTGTTGGGCATCAGACTAGACGAAATAGCTGATGAATGAACTTCATCGACGGTTCGATAAAAGTTCATCTTTGATGTCAATGAGACTGTGAAATGTACATCAGTTGTTCACTATTGTGTAATAGCAAGCTCACTTAGAAACATGACAACCTGATAGCGAGTGTTGTTGCCATCAGCATTGAGGCATGCTCGGATATGCATATTTCGTATTTGATGGAAACACAAAATGTGCAATGACATGTTGTAATGATCATTTTTCATGGTTTTGAAAGGTGTGAGGTGCATTTTCCTAGTGTGTTTTGTCACGAAATTGTGCAAAATGTGAAATTAACTCTTAAGCCTGAAATTTGGAGGGTCTTTTTTTGTACTGGCACAACTGTTTTCAATGTCTGAATGATCCTGTTAGTTATGTAAAATCTCAGATAATTGATTAATTTGGCTGTAAAAAATTTGAGAAGCAAAAATTGACTTCCATTGCGATTAGCCTAAAGTGACAGAAAATGGCATAAAATAACCTAATTCAATTAATCAATCAAACTCACCATTTTAACACTGAATTGCCATTTTATATGCCACTTTTATCCCGAAATATGCCCAGTTTCTGTACTGAAATCTTCAATTTTTATTCATCATGAATATGTGGCTACTATTGCTTATTTTTATATTATTTCAAAAGCTGTAAAAGATAGTATAAAATTACAAAAAAATTGAAGAATTTAGAAAACAAAAAATAAGAATAAGGTAGACGAAATATTTTCAAGATCTTTCTTGTAGTAATTTGGAATCTTGTGTTCTCTGTTCTAGGAGGGAAACAATTCGTGTGTTGGGACTCCTTGGGGCTCTGGATCCTTATAAGCACAAGATGAATTTAGGACAAATAGATTCCCAAGGTGATGCTACAGGACTTCTGTCAATGACAGATCCAAAGTGTGAAGTTGAGACAAGTCATGGTATGTTAGACCTTGCATTTCTAATTTATGTACAAAAAATACATAATACAGTGTAACCCCAATTGTATGTTCCCATATTATACATTCATTATGCATTCAAATGTTAAATAACATTTTCCTCGATTTTACATTTTCCCCCATTTCAAGTTTTTTTCACCTTGCCCCCCCCCCCCCCCCGAAAATGTAGAAGTTGAGGATTCACTGTATAATTGTTTTATTTCTGATACTTATTAGCTTCTAAACACAATATTTCAGAAATTACTGATTTTATGTATTCATAATAATGTTGGCACAAGGTATAACTGTGCTTCAATTACAAGCAAATGTTTGACAAAAGGAGTGAGTTATCTCATGAAAAATATGTTTACATAATTCTTCGACAATAGCCTTTTAAGTAACTTTTGTTGGTTTCCTTTCCCTGTTATCTAAATATTCACAATATTTTGCGACTACATAAGCCTAGTAGCTAGTAATTTAGGGACCTATTCTGCATATTTTTTTAAAATTGGAAAGGTATTCATTTTCCCTGGTTTTGTGGGGTAAATGACCAGTTGCAGTAAAAAGCAGTTACGAAAGATATTTCATGTACAAATCAAATCTCATATTAGTTCATGTGAACCATTATACTTTTTTTGCCAATATCCATAAAGCACTGCTATTGACTACCCAGGGAAAAAGGGGGGAGAAGTTGTGTAATGTTTCTACTCTCACTGGCTCAACATTTCTTAGAGAACATTGATAATTATGAAAGAGAACAGAACACCAAGGTAAAACAAAAGCAATTATACTCCTCCATCCCAATATGTAGATACTGTATTTTCTTACTTCTTTATCTTGTTCAAACTGACTTATCTGTTGTAATTTTATTATTTTTATTTAATATTAGGGATGGGACCAATTAATCGGTACTCTATCGGTATCGGCCGATATAAGCATATATCGGTGTATCCGATATATCGATAAATATCTTATAATTTAGTGCAAAATTCTGCCATTTTGTTGTAATTTTTATGGATAATCTCCATGCCCTACTTTCTGAAAAAGTAAATATCTAAATATTCATCTTCTTTTGCATTGCAATCAGCTCGAAACACACATTCATTATGGAGATCAATGAAAATTTCAGGGTCTTCAAGGACCATTTCTAATTTTATATCGGATCGGTAGAATATCGGTTATCGGTATTGGAAAATTTTATATCGGTACTGTATCGGTATCGGCCAAAATTTCATATCGTCCCATCCCTATTTAATATTATTCCTTCTGATGAGAATTCTGTCATGTTTTATGTAAATAATTGTTCCCAACAGACTTGACAACAAGTGAAATGCTGGTAAACATGAGTTCAGCTACTTTAGAAGAATATTACCCTGCCATTGCCATTGCAACTTTGATGAGAATCATTCGTGATCCAACACTTTCTCAGCACCACACTATGGTTGTTCAGGTAAGATCTTAACCAGCTTTTTTTTATAAAAGTATGCATTTTATCTTTTTGTGTGCACAGAAAGTAGTGCTGAGTTGAAACCCATGCCAGTGTATTGCATTGGCTGATACTAATGCTATCAGTACTATTAGTTGGATACTATCAGTTCAAATTTAATCACGGACATCAGCCAATACTTTCCGGACTCCAGTTATAGTGTTGAAAATGTGAGCTATTTTTATTTATTTGTAATAATGGTATAGTGATATGTAAGATCATACAAGAGCTTCATATGTTGTAATTTAATGTAATCATTGGCTATTCATTGGAGCAGTTGTGGTCTAGTTGGCAGGACATCTGACTGCCATGCAGGAGACCCAGGTTTGATTCTCAGGGTGGTTGATGTTAGGTCGGAATTTTTCCCACCTTGTCCCCACATAAAGTGGCTCTGGAGCTCACCCAGCCTCAACTAAATGGGTGCCTGGGAGGTAAAGGTGGTAATGATCACATGACGTCCAACCTGGCTGAGATCGATAGAACATGTGGGGCCCTACCTCCATGTCCCTCTATATATGCCTCATGACATGGTGCAAAGTGCACAGGGAACTGTACACATCATGGAACCCCCAGTCGTCATCGTAGTTTTTCATGACCGGGTTATGCTACTCATTCATACCTCCCCAATCTTGGCCACTGGTCCCATACACTGGCCAAAATCTCAGGACAAAAGTTCTTATGCTCCCCCCTGGAGACTGAAACCAGCATGCGTTCTATAGTTCAAGCCCAAAGCCTGATGCCTTCGACTGCATGGCAAGTGTGAGGAACAGTATTGTCCTGTATTGGTGAATAAATATTTACAGTAGTGATATCTCTGGCATCGGTATCAGCTCATCCCTAGTGAAAAGTTAATGTACATTTCCAGGTATATTCGTTATTATTATTATTACAAGCCTTTTAGTATTAATTGACTATAAAAACAACTCTTATAAAAAATCTCAAATAGATATTGTATTTATAGACCTGGCTAAAGCCTTTGATTATGTTAATCATAAATTATTACTTCATAAACTTGATATATTGGGAGTTTCCCTAAGATTTTTGAAATGGTTGCAGAGTTATTTAATGAATAGAACGTTTAGAGTAACAATAGGTCAAACAACATCCAATAAGGCAAAAATATCGTGTGGTGTACCACTTTGTCCGATTTTATTTGCAATTTTTATTTAAAAAAAAAGGCAAAGTGCTCCCATGTGCTTAGCACCATGCCATGAAGGCATATTGGGGGTGTGGGGGGTGTGGGGGTAATGCCACAATTTTTATTAATGATCTTATATTTAGTGTTAGAGAATCATCCTGTCGTTTATATGCCCATGATCTAAAAACATTTAGGGAAATAAAAAAATGGATCGGACGTCTTAAAATTACAGGATGATCTTAATAGAGTAGTACAATGGTGTGACATAAATGGTATGCAAATTAATTTTGCTAAATGCAAACTATTGAGATGTTTGAGAAAAACAAGTTGTATTGTTTCTCAATATGTTATAAAATCTAAAAGGATTTCTATTTGTTCTAGTCATAAGGATCTTGGCATAATCATAGATTCTAAATTGCTATTTGATGAACATAAAATTGAATTCATAATTGGGAAAAGAGAGACGCTGTAGTATATCAATACGGAGAAACTAGTACTCACTTTTATCCGCAAAGCTGTTTTTTTCTTTTTCAATTAATTTCAGTGGACACTACCAAAATCCTCGTTGGAACTTGCTTACAGCAAGTGAGTACTAGTTTCTCCGTATTTATACAATTGAAGTTTGTAAAAGAGCTAAAAAGATTTTAGGTTTCATATTTTTAAATTGAACTTCCTTTAAGGTGAGGAGGGACAATTTCCCCTAGGTCTTTCTTGCTGGGGCAGCTGCTGATCACTGTTGCCAACTTCACTCTTTTGGAGCCAGATCTGGCTCTTTCGTACACTCATTTGATTGTGAACTGTGGCACCCGCCCTCTGCCCCACCATGATGCCACCACTGGCTCCGGCCCATAAATACCAACTTTTGCCATGAGTGAACATTTTGCACGTGGCGTGATATTCGTATAGCTATAAGCTGCGTCACCCACCTCTTCTTTCCTCCCGATGTATTTTTATATATAGCGCTGTGGCTAAGATGAAGATGACAATTTTGTTACCCGGGAACCCTTTATTTTCCATTTTATATTAACATCATTGGATTATTGAGATGGGTGATGCCGCCAAATCTAGGTGGTGAAAACTAAGAATATATTGCCATCACTTTAAAGCTAACGCTAGTAGCAGCACCCCCACCCCTCTGACAACTAAAATTACCCTAGTAGGCACTTTATGCAGCCTTCGTTAATCTAGCTTCTTGAAAGTCCTCTTTAGCTATATTAATGGTGAAATTTGGCTCTATTATGCACATCAGGTTTGGCAACACTGCCAGGATGGCGGTAGGTGGCAAGGAGAAATGCACTAGGCTTATGGGACCATTATTTTATTCGTTCTCTCGGGAATATCAAACATCCGATGACGTAGAAAAGTACATGGACGGAAAAAGGACACGTTGAACTATGTCATAGTAGTAGGGAAAGTCGAAACTCCCATTTGATTAGCCGTAACTTGAAGTTGAAGTTGTTGTCCCATAAGGAATACATGGGATTCAATAAATACTTATTCATGATATTTTTCAAACATCGTGTCTAGCTTACTAATCAACTTGAAAAATAGTTTCCACTTGCAACATGGAGAGAAATTCATACACTCGTGCATACGAAACCCTTTTTTAAATAGCAGTGCCCAATCCGACGATATTGAAATAAATGCACAACTGGTGCGTAATTGTCCCTCCTCGCCTTAATAGAATGGAAACTTTTAGATTCCTATTTTTCGTTTTGGTTCGATCATTAGTGGAATATGGAAGTGAATTATGGAATGTAGCCGCGGTGACTGGCCATGTTGGCTCAGTCGGTAATGCGTCTGACTACCATGCTAAAAGTCCCGGGTTCGATCCCCGGCCGGTTCAAATCCGGGAACTTTTCTAACGTTGGAAGCAGCCCCGGCGCCCACCCAGCGTCGAATAACATGGGTACTTGGGGGAAACCCTGGGGGGTAAAGGCAGTCAGGGGCATGATGCTGATCACATCACCCCCACTCACGACCGGATCAAGAAAGTGTGGGGCATTACCCCCACACCCCCTATGCGCCTTCATGGCGTGGTGCTAAGCACAGGGGAGCACTTTACCTTTACCTTTATTATGGAATGTAGCAGCAAATAGTCACATCGAGAAAATTGAATCAATTCAGAAATTATTTATTAGGTTTCTTTGTATGAAAATGAAGAAAAGTTACATATCATTAAATTATATGGAGTGGTTTGGGGATACTTAATTTAACAACCTTGAGCTCAAGAAGGATAGATACAATTAATGTATTGATACAAGACATTTTGTCAAATAGGATTGATAGTGAATACTTGATAAATACAATAGTATATAATGTACCAAAATATAAAACAAGAAAGAATTCATTATTGTCTGTAAAATTGAAAAATGGTGGTGAATTTATAAAAATATTAATCGATGATTTTAATTATGACTTCCCTTAAAATATTATATTTAGGTATAGGATGTGATTTGCTGTAAAAACCATTATGAGTTAATCCTTTGACATTACTCTTTGTGACATAGTGCTGTATAAGGTTTCTTTTTAACTGTTCTCAGTACTTTAAATAAATTATTATTATTATATAATAGTAGTTTCACCTGAATATATCCATGTTTATTTTATTTCCTCTTTTTATATTTCAGGCAGTTACCTTCATCTTTAAGTCTTTAGGCATCAAGTGTGTTCCGTACATTTCCCAAGTGATGCCAAGTTTCCTGAATGTAGTGCGAACAGCCGATGTCACTTTCAGGGAATTCTTGTTTCAGCAGCTGGCCATTCTTATTGCCATAGTCAAGCAGCACATACGGAATTATTTGGACGACATATTTGAATTAATAAAGGTAAAATATTGTTTTTGTTCATGTGTATCCCATGTTAGGCAAAATTCAGGGTTTTACAAAAGTCCTTCCCACATTTAAATTCAGTATAACTTCATAACGAACAGAGATATTTCAGTGAAATAAAGTGTGTACTTCACAGCAGTCTTGAAAGTTTTACCCGGCAACACTGCATGTCTGGCATCCTCATCGCCACACCTCAAACTGGGCACCATTCACATCGATGCATTCCTGCAATCTCATCCTGAATCTAAAATGCCCGCGATGACTACAGATATCTCTCCTTTAAGATCATCCAGATCCCTTGGCTTTTCCATCTTGACATATTCCCACAGCCAAAAGTCACATGGTGCCAGCTCTGGCGACCTTGCAGGCCATGGGATGGGTCCTCTGCCGCCAATCCACCTGCCTCCTGAATCGATGCCATCTTGGAATTACCTAATCAATGTGCAGTGTTGCCAGATAAAACTTTAAAGACTGCTGTGCAGTACAAACTTACGAACTTTATTTCACTGAAATATTTCTGTTACAAAGTTATAGTGAATTTAAATGTGGGAAGAACTTCTGGAAAACCTGGCATTGAGAGAATATTTTTTCATACTCTTTTTCCATTCTCTGATGTTCCTCATCACATGAAGTTTGCAGGCAATTGCCCAGCTACAGTGACATTCTTACATTGTAATTGCATATCACATGACTCATTATAATTGGATGGACCAGTTTTTTTTAGCAACATGTCCTTATGCTACAGACTATTTTTACAACCTGTCCATATAGTACAAAGTGTTTTTGAGACTTGTACTTTGGTGACCCGTACTTTTAGCGACCTGTCCTTATGCTACCCGGTCTTCCCATATGCTACATAGTCTTTCTGAGACTTTTCCTTTGGAGACTCCTTCTTTTAGCGGCCTGTCCTTCTGCCACCCAGTCTTTTTGCAGCCTTTCCATATGCTACACAGTCTTTCTGAGACTTGTGCTTTGGAGACCTATCCTTTTAGCGATTTGTCCTTATGCTACCCACTCTTTTTGCGGCCTTTCAATATGCTACACAATTTTTTTTTTAGACTTTTTTCTTTTAGTGGCCTGTCTTTATGCTACACGGTTCTTTTGCTGTCTCTCCATATGGTACAAAGTGTTTTTGAGACTTGTTTTTTGGCGACTCGTTCTTTTAGCAGCCTGTCCTTATGCTACCGTCTATTTTTACGACCAGCCAATATGGTACACCCAACGGCGAAAGAAATAGTAGACAAATTGTCCATCACCATTTTCATTCAGTCCGTTTTCCACAATGTGAAGATCATGAATTGAAGTAAAAACATCAATAGGCAGAGGGCAAAATCTGCTATGTATCAACAGAAATTCATTCCTTAAAGCAACACAGGGTGTGGAATAAAGCGCAATTAAAATTGTAATTGACAATGTGCTTATTATTTCTTTGCCGTTGACTGTACAATGTGTTTTTGAGACTTGTCCCTTAACAACCCGTTCTTTTAGTGATGTGTCCATATGCTACCCAGTCGTTTTACGACCTGTCCATATGGTACAAAGTTATTTTGAGACTTGTCCTTTGGCGACCTGTTCTTAGCAATGTGTCCTTATGCTACCGACTATTTTTACGATTGTCCATTTGGTAGAAAGTATATTTGCGGCCTGTCCATATGCTACACAGTCTTTCTGAGACTTGTCCTTTGGCGACCCGTTCTTTTGGCAGCCTGTCGTTCTCTTTTAGCAGCCTGTCCTTATGCTACCGTCTATTTTTACGACCAGCCAATATAGTACACCCAACGGCGAAAGAAATAGTAGACAAATTGTCCATCACCATTTTCATTCAGTCCGTTTTCCACAATGTGAAGATCATGAATTGAAGTAAAAACATCAATAGGCAGAGGGCAAAATCTGCTATGTATCAACAGAAATTCATTCCTTAAAACAACACAGGGTGTGGAATAAAGCGCAATTAAAATTGTAATTGACAATGTGCTTATTATTTCTTTGCCGTTGACTGTACAATGTGTTTTTGAGACTTGTCCCTTAACAACCCGTTCTTTTAGTGATGTGTCCATATGCTACCCAGTCGTTTTACGACCTGTCCATATGGTACAAAGTTATTTTGAGACTTGTCCTTCGGCGACCCGTTCTTAGCAATGTGTCCTTATGCTACCGACTATTTTTACGATTGTCCATTTGGTAGAAAGTATATTTGCGGCCTGTCCATATGCTACACAGTCTTTCTGAGACTTGTCCTTTGGCGACCCGTTCTTTTGGCAGCCTGTCGTTCTCTTTTAGCAACGTGTCCTTATGCTACCGACTATTTTTACGACACGTCCATGTGGTACAAAGTGTTTGTGAGACTTGTCCTTTAGCATCCTGTCCTTCGACGACCCAGTCTTTTTGTGACCTGTCCGTATGGTACAAAGTGATTTTGAGATTTATCCTTTACCGACCCGTTCTTTAGCAACGTGTCTTTATTCTACCGACTATTTTTATGACATGTCCATATGGTACAAAGTCTTTACGACACTTGTCCTTTGGTGACCCAGTCTTTTTGCAGCCTTTCCATATGCTACAAAGTGGTTTTTGGGACTTGTCCTTTGGTGACTTATTCTTTTAGCAACCTGTCCTTATGCTACACAGTCTTCTTGAGACTTGTCCTTTGGCAACCCATTCTTTTAGTGACCTGTCCTTATGCTACACAGTCTTTTTGAGACTTGTATTTTGGCGACACGTTCTTTTAATGGCCTGTCCTACGGCTACCCGTTCTTTTAACAGCCTGTCCTACGGCGACCTGTTCTTTTAATGGTCTGTCTTTTGGTGACACAAGATTTTTGAGATATGTCCTTTGGCAACCCGTTCTTTTAGCAACATGTCCTTATGCTACAGACTATTTTTACGACCTGTCAATATGGTACAGAGTGTTTTTAAGACTTACACTTTGGCCACCCGTTCTTTTAGCGATCTGTCCATATGCTACACAGTCTTTTTATGACCTGTGCATATGATACAAAGTGTTATTGAGACATGTCCTTTGGAAACCCGTTGTTTTAGCAATGTGTCCTTATACTACCGACCATTTTTACGAATTTCCGTATGGCAGAAAGTCTTTTTGAGACTTGTCTTTTGGGGACCCATTTTTTTAGCGACCTGTCTTTTTGCAGAATTTCCATATGCTACAGTCTTTCTGAGACTTTTCCTTTGGAGACTCCTTTTAGCAGCCTGTCTTTCTGCCACCCAGTCTTTCTGAGACTTCTCCTTTGGTGACCCATTCTTTTAGCAACCGGTCCTTATGCTACAGTGTCTTTTTGAAACTTGTACTTTTGTAACATGTCCTTTTAAAGTCCTTATGCTAGTCTTTTTGAGACTTGTATTTTGGCGACACGTTCTTTTAACGGCCTGTCCTACAGCCACCCGTTCTTTTTACGGCCTGTCCTACGGTCACCCGTTCTTTTTAGTCTGTCCTACGGCAACCCGTTCTTCTAACGGCCTGTCCTACGGCATCCCGTTCTTTGAACGGCCTGTCCTACAGCATCCCTTTCTTTTAACGGCCTGTCCTAATACATCCCGTTGTTTTAACGGCCTGACCTACGGCATCCTGTTGTTTTAATGGCCTGTCCTACAGCAACCCGTTTATTTAATGTCCTTTCCTACGGCAATCCGTTTATTTAATGTCCTGTCCTATGGCAACCCATTCTTTTAACAGCCTGTCCTACGGCATCCCGTTGTTTTAATGGCCTGTCCTACGGCATCCTGTTCTTTTAACGGCATGTCCTACGGCATCCCTATCTTTTAACGGCCTGTCCTAATCCATCCCGTTGTTTTAACGGCCTGACCTACGGCAACCCATTTATTTAATGTCCTGTCCTACGGCAACGCATTCTTTTAACGACCTGTCCTACGGCATCCCGTTCTTTTAACGGCCTGTCCTACACATCCCTTTCTTTTAACGGCCTGTCCTAATACATCCCGTTGTTTTAACGGCCTGACTTACGGCATCCCGTTGTTTTAACGGCCTGTCCTACGGCATCCCGTTGTTTTAACGGCCTGTCCTACGGCATCCCGTTGTTTTAACGGCCTGTCCTACGGCATCCCGTTGTTTTAACGGCCTGTCCTACGGCATCCCGTTGTTTTAACGGCCTGTCCTACGGCATCCCGTTGTTTTAACGGCCTGTCCTACGGCATCCCGTTGTTTTAACGGCCTGTCCTACGGCATCCCGTTGTTTTAACGGCCTGTCCTACGGCATCCCGTTGTTTTAACGGCCTGTCCTACGGCATCCCGTTGTTTTAACGGCCTGTCCTACGGCATCCCGTTGTTTTAACGGCCTGTCCTACGGCATCCCGTTGTTTTAACGGCCTGTCCTACGGCATCCCGTTGTTTTAACGGCCTGTCCTACGGCATTCCGTTGTTTTAACGGCCTGTCCTACGGCATCCCGTTGTTTTAACGGCCTGTCCTACGGCATCCCGTTGTTTTAACGGCCTGACCTACGGCATCCTGTTGTTTTAATGGCCTGTCCTACAGCAACCCGTTTATTTAATGTCCTTTCCTACGGCAATCCGTTTATTTAATGTCCTGTCCTACGGCAACCCATTCTTTTAACAGCCTGTCCTACGGCATCCCGTTGTTTTAATGGCCTGTCCTACGGCATCCTGTTCTTTTAACGGCATGTCCTACGGCATCCCTATCTTTTAACGGCCTGTCCTAATCCATCCCGTTGTTTTAACGGCCTGACCTACGGCATCCCGTTGTTTTAACAGCCTGTCCTACGGCAACCCATTTATTTAATGTCCTGTCCTACGGCAATGCATTCTTTTAACGACCTGTCCTACGGCATCCCTTTCTTTTAACGGCCTGTCCTAATACATCCCGTTGTTTTAACGGCCTGACTTACGGCATCCCGTTGTTTTAACGGCCTGTCCTACGGCATCCCGTTGTTTTAACGGCCTGTCCTACGGCATCCCGTTGTTTTAACGGCCTGTCCTACGGCATCCCGTTGTTTTAACGGCCTGTCCTACGGCATCCCGTTGTTTTAACGGCCTGTCCTACGGCATCCCGTTGTTTTAACGGCCTGTCCTACGGCATCCCGTTCTTTTAACGGCCTGTCCTACGGCATCACGTTCTTTTAACGGCCTGTCCTACGGCATCCTGTTGTTTTAACGGCCTGTCCTATGGAGACCCATTCTTTTAATGGTTTGTTTTACGACGAACCATCGTTTTAACGTCCTGTCTTACAGTGACCCGTTCTTCTAATGGCCTGTCCTACAGCGACCCATTCTTGTTAAAGTCCTGTCTTTCGGCGACCCAGTTTTTTTGTGACTTTTCATTTGGCGTCACGTTCATTTATTGAAATATACTTACGCTACCCACTCTTTTTGCAGCCTTTCCATATGTTACACAATATTTTTGAGATATGATCTTTGGCGACCCGTTCTTTTAGCGTTCTTTCCATATGCTACTCATTGTTTTTGAGACTTGTCCTTTGGAAACCCGTTGCTTTACCAGTGTCCTTATACTACTGACCATTTTTACGAATTTCCGTATAGTAGAAAGTGTTTTTGAGACTTGTCTTTTGGGGACCTATTTTTTTTAGCGACCTGTCTTTATGCTACCCATTCTTTTTGCTTCCTTTCCATATGCTACAGTGTTTCTGAGACTTTTTCTTTGGAGGCTCCTTCTTTTAGCAGCCTGTCCTACCACTCAGTCCTTTTGCGACTTTTCCATATGGTACACAGTCTTTCTGAGACTTGTCCTTTGGCGACTCGTTCTTATAGCAACCGGTCCTTATGCTACACAGCCTTTTTGAGACTTATACTTTCGTGACACATTCTTTTAATGGCCTGTCCTTATGCTACACAGTCTTTTTGAGACTTGTATTTTGGCGACACGTTCTTTTAACGGCCTGACCTACAGTGCCCCATTCTTTTAATGGCCTGTTTTACGGATAACTGTTGTTTTTAACGTCCTGTCTTACGGCGTACCATTCTTTTAACGGCCTGTCTTACAGCGTACCATTCTTTTAGCGGCCTGTCTTTCGGCAATCCAGTTTTTTTGCGACTTTGTCATTTGGCGTCCCGTTCATTTATTGAAATATACTTACGCTACCCAGTCTTTTTGAGGCCTTTCCATATGCTACGCAAGATTTTTGAGATATGTCCTTTGGCGACCCGTTCTTTTAGCAACGTGTCCTTATGCTACCCAGTCTTTTTGCGGCCTTTCCATATGCTAGACAAGATTTTTGAGATTTTTTGCTACAGTCTTTCTGAGCCTTTTGCTTTGGAGACTCCTTCTTTTAGTGGCCTGTCCTTCTGCCACCCAGTCTTTTTGTGGCCTTTCCATAAGGTATGAAGTCTTTCTGAGACTTGTACTTTGGTGACCCGTTCTTTTAGCAACTGTTACTTATGCTACACAGTATTTTTGAGACTTGTACTTTGGCGATACGTTCTTTTAACAACCTGTCCTACAGCATCCCTTTCTTTTAACGGCCTGTCCTACGGCATCCCGTTGTTTTAACGGCCTGTACTACGGCATCCCGTTGTTTTAACGGCCTGACCTACGGCATCCTGTTGTTTTAACGGCCTGTTCTACGGCATCCCGTTGTTTTAATGGCCTGTCCTATGGAGACCCATTCTTTTAATGGTTTGTTTTACGACGAACCGTCGTTTTAACATCCTGTCTTACAGTGACCCGTTCTTCTAATGGCCTGTCCTACAGCGACCCATTCTTTTTAACGTCCTGTCTTTCGGCGACCCAGTTTTTTTGTGACTTGTCATTTCGCGTCACGTTCATTTATTGAAATATACTTACGCTACCCATTCTTTTTGCAGCCTTTCCATATGTTGCACAATATTTTTGAGATATGATCTTTGGCGACCCGTTCTTTTAGCGTTCTTTCCATATGCTACTCATTGTTTTTGAGACTTGTCCTTTGGAAACCCGTTGCTTTACCGATGTTTCCTTATACTACTGACCATTTTTACGAATTTCCATATAGTAGAAAGTGTTTTTGAGACTTGTCTTTTGGGGACCGGTTTTTTTTAGCGACCTGTCTTTATGCTACCTATTCTTTTTGCGGCCTTTCCATATGGTACACAGTCTTTCTGAGACTTGTCCTTTGCCGACTCGTTCTTATAGCAACCGGTCCTTATGCTACACAGTCTTTTTGAGACATACTTTCGTGACACATTCTTTTAATGGCCTGTCCTTATGCTACACAGTCTTTTTGAGACTTGTATTTTGGCGACACGTACTTTTAACGGCCTGTCCTACAGCGCCCCGTTCTTTTAATGGCCTGTTTTACGGATAGCTGTTTTTAACGTCCTGTCTTACGGCGTACTATTCTTTTAACGGCCTGTCTTACGGCGTATCATTCTTTTAATGGCCTGTCTTTCGGCGTATCATTCTTTTAACGGCCTGTCTTTCGGCAATCCAGTTTTTTTGCGACTTTGTCATTTGGCGTCCCGTTCATTTATTGAAATATACTTACGCTACCCAGTCTTTTTGAGGCCTTTCCATATGCTACACAAGATTTTTGAGATATGTCCTTTGGCGACCCGTTCTTTTAGCAACGTGTCCTTATGCTACCCAGTCTTTTTGCGGCCTTTCCATATGCTAGACAAGATTTTTGAGATTTTTTGCTACAGTCTTTCTGAGCCTTTTGCTTTGGAGACTCCTTCTTTTAGTGGCCTGTCCTTCTGCCACCCAGTCTTTTTGTGGCCTTTCCATAAGGTATGAAGTCTTTCTGAGACTTGTACTTTGGTGACCCGTTCTTTTAGCAACTGTTACTTATGCTACACAGTATTTTTGAGACTTGTACTTTGGCGATACGTTCTTTTAACAACCTGTCCTACAGCATCCCTTTCTTTTAACGGCCTGTCCTACGGCATCCCGTTGTTTTAACGGCCTGTACTACGGCATCCCGTTGTTTTAACGGCCTGACCTACGGCATCCTGTTGTTTTAACGGCCTGTTCTACGGCATCCCGTTGTTTTAATGGCCTGTCCTATGGAGACCCATTCTTTTAATGGTTTGTTTTACGACGAACCGTCGTTTTAACATCCTGTCTTACAGTGACCCGTTCTTCTAATGGCCTGTCCTACAGCGACCCATTCTTTTTAACGTCCTGTCTTTCGGCGACCCAGTTTTTTTGTGACTTGTCATTTCGCGTCACGTTCATTTATTGAAATATACTTACGCTACCCATTCTTTTTGCAGCCTTTCCATATGTTGCACAATATTTTTGAGATATGATCTTTGGCGACCCGTTCTTTTAGCGTTCTTTCCATATGCTACTCATTGTTTTTGAGACTTGTCCTTTGGAAACCCGTTGCTTTACCGATGTTTCCTTATACTACTGACCATTTTTACGAATTTCCATATAGTAGAAAGTGTTTTTGAGACTTGTCTTTTGGGGACCGGTTTTTTTTAGCGACCTGTCTTTATGCTACCTATTCTTTTTGCGGCCTTTCCATATGGTACACAGTCTTTCTGAGACTTGTCCTTTGCCGACTCGTTCTTATAGCAACCGGTCCTTATGCTACACAGTCTTTTTGAGACATACTTTCGTGACACATTCTTTTAATGGCCTGTCCTTATGCTACACAGTCTTTTTGAGACTTGTATTTTGGCGACACGTACTTTTAACGGCCTGTCCTACAGCGCCCCGTTCTTTTAATGGCCTGTTTTACGGATAGCTGTTGTTTTTAACGTCCTGTCTTACGGCGTACTATTCTTTTAACGGCCTGTCTTACGGCGTATCATTCTTTTAATGGCCTGTCTTTCGGCGTATCATTCTTTTAACGGCCTGTCTTTCGGCAATCCAGTTTTTTTGCGACTTTGTCATTTGGCGTCCCGTTCATTTATTGAAATATACTTACGCTACCCAGTCTTTTTGAGGCCTTTCCATATGCTACACAAGATTTTTGAGATATGTCCTTTGGCGACCCGTTCTTTTAGCAACGTGTCCTTATGCTACCCAGTCTTTTTGCGGCCTTTCCATATGCTAGACAAGATTTTTGAGATTTTTTGCTACAGTCTTTCTGAGCCTTTTGCTTTGGAGACTCCTTCTTTTAGTGGCCTGTCCTTCTGCCACCCAGTCTTTTTGTGGCCTTTCCATAAGGTATGAAGTCTTTCTGAGACTTGTACTTTGGTGACCCGTTCTTTTAGCAACTGTTCCTTATGCTACACAGTATTTTTGAGACTTGTACTTTGGCGATACGTTCTTTTAACGGCCTGTCCTTCGGTGACCCATTCTTGTAACGACCTGTCCTACGGCAACCCATTCTTTTAACAACCTGTCCTACGGTGACCCATTCTTTTAACAACCTGTCCTATGGCGACCCATTCTTTTAACAACCTGTCCTATGGCGACCCATTCTTTTAACAACCTGTCCTATGGCGACCCATTCTTTTAAAGGCCTGTCTTACGGCACACCATTCTTTTAACGGCCTGTCCTGCGGTAACCTGTTTTTTAACGGCCTGTCTTTCGGTAGCCCAGTTTTTTTTGCGACTTGTCATTTAGCGTCCCGTTCAATTTTGACCTATACTTATGCTACCCAGTCTTTTTGCGGCCTTTCCATATGCTACACAAGATTTGATATGAGATATGATCTTTGGCGAATCGTTCTTTTAGCGTTCTCTCCATATGCTACTCATTGTTTTTGAGACTTGTCCTTTGGCAGACGCATTCTTTTAGCAACATGTCAATATGGTACAAAGTGTTTTTGAGACTTTTCCTTCAGTGACCCTTTCTTTTAACGAGCGCACCACCACTGTGCCTCTGTCTGATAGTTGTCTGAGAAAATGCAGTTTTGTCGGACATTCTGAGGAAGCATGGAAACAAATAAGGATGTTTTCAAACCTAAAAATTGTTGAATGTCGTGGTACAGCATTTGTCAGACAAACGTTTAAACTGCATTGATGCATGCAATTTTTTTTGCGGATATCGCTATCCGACTAATGTCAAATTTTGACAAAATGTTTCACTACAGCATATGACAAAAATTACATGCATGCAGTCTTATGGAATTATTTTTAGTTGAATGTCCTTAGACTGCGACATCTGACAAAAATCACATGCATAAACAGAACCGGCTAGGACTTGGATGTTTGTGTTCGTCTGTCCTGATGAAAAATGAGAATTGAGAGAAATTGATAAGTATGATATGAATGTGTAGGGAAGGCTGTCACGTAGGGTTCTTCCTTATAAAAAAAATGTAATAAAATGTGGTAGCGTCGTTGCCTTGTAGGCTAATCAAGGGGTTCCAAGTTCGATACCCAGTGGAGGCACATAGTGGTTCGGATCCCACTTTAAACTGTAGGTCCAGTCCCGGTTAGCCTTATTTATTTTGAACACACAGGCACATGCCCAATTACTGTGTTCACAGAGTATTATGCAAACAAGAAAGTAATACAAAAAGAAAATTAAATCTAGTGAGAAATATGACATTTCAATCTACAACATACTTATAAACATGACTGATTTCATACACTTATATTTGTATACAAGTTATACAGAGGTAATCGGCTTATATACATGTAAATAGTAGTAGTGTAATAGATATATTGAGTAATAAATTGCACATATAAGACACAGAGATAAACATGCGACAGTAAAATTGAAACAGTATTTTATATTAGATAAGGTTAGAAAAAAAATATAGATAATGTCTAATTTAGGGTGAGATTATGAACTAAACAACCTTCATTGTGTCCTGTTTATATACAATGTTCACAGAATACAATCATTTTTAAATCTGGAAAGATCGATACTAGGGTTATTACTAGACACTGAGTTGAACAACTTGCACATTCTCCTCAGGGGTTCCATTTCTGCCATGTTGATTCTTCCATGCGAGATTTTAAAGAGATTATTTTTGGGTCTTAAAATAGCGTTTGGAACATTATCACGACCTTCTTACCTCGGATTTGAAAACTATACGGTCGAGATAAAATTCACATTTATATGAAATAAAAAAAAAAATTAGTTTCAAATCTTTACATGATAAATTATGAGAAGTTCAAATTTTAAAATTTTATATGTTGTGAAATTACTGGCACAAATATGTATTCATTTTTGAGTACTTAAGTAAAATTACCAAGATCGAGTATTAATGCACTATATATTTAAACAAAATTAAACAACTGAGTTTAACAAGTTCTTACATAAATTCAGTACACGTGTTTTATATATATATATGTATATATAGAAGCATAAATATTGATTTGCATTAACCTGTTCGCATTTTACAGGTTTATCTTCAAGTTTGTCACATTAAGTCATTTATTATCAAGATTAATTATTTCCGATCTTGCGTATATTTTACGATGAAAATCGGCACCAAACGTTCGATTATGAACAACGGAAACCAAGACGAATTATGTAAATTTATACGTTCAATACACTTTCCACATTCAGATTATTCACTTTACGTACATTTTCAAACTAGGCCTTTCATTTATGTAGCTACATATTATTTTCCACAATACTTATCTGCGAGCTCATTATGAAGATAAGATGGCTGCCATTTTAACGCCCTATGGATCGATCACATTTAATGTCCTTTTTCACTTATTATATTCTTCACGACTTTTTTGAAGTTTTAAAAAGCGTTACTGCTCCTTTGGTAACATATTAGTAATCTTTCCTGGACAGATCATGTCGATTTACATGAAATAATTCCAAATTAAGTCTTCGAAATATTTAACGACTTCATTTTCCGTCGAGGTTGATCTTTTAGATGAAGCAGTGTATCCGAACTCACACTGTTACAACTTTTTTCACAGTATACAAACTTGCGAATACTTTTCAAGTGACAAATTTTGAATTGTACAGTAATTATACATTAAAATACTTGTAAAATAGATTAGATACAATAAAATAGATATTACAATATTCTATACCATGTTTACGCGTTTTATTTTCATCTTTTACCATTATTTTAAGTTTTACAATTTTGGTGGGAAAAAGGTTATTTACGCACAACTTAGATTTTTCCCTTTATGAGAGTTGGCTATGTGTCCAAGTTTAGGATTACTTCACAACTTTTGGATTACTCTACAAGGCGCTTCTTTACAGCAAATCGTAAGTTTAATGTCGAAAATCAACCAAAATTATATTAAATGGTTTGTACATGTTAGTAATATGTTTTAAATACATGTTTGTGCCCAAATACCTATGAAAGAGCAAATAAAAGCTGCTGAAACCAAACATATGTGCGATTATGCATAATTTTGGCAATTTTCGGTAAGCATATCATTGATCACAAACCAAATTACATCGCTAAGATATAAAAATATTTTAAATACGTGCATTTTACATACGTACTTCAGTTATATTAAAGCCAAAGTGATGCCAATTAATTTTGTACTAATTTAAACTACCAAATACGACCTCAAATCGTAAATTTCAAGTAATAAAATTATTTTATTTTTCACATTATGATGGTACTCATTCTGATACCGTCATAACATAAAAGTTTAATTGTGAGAGTAGAGCTGGAGAATCTATTTTTCCGTTGACAAGTTTGGATAAGAAAGTCAGTCGATGCATGTTGTCTTCTTTTTTCGACTGACAGAACACTCAACATTTCATGCAACGTGTTACCCGAGGTGAACTTCGGAATATTCACCACCAAGTTTAAATAACAGGTACCTGAAAATTATTTTCAAGTTTCTCTATTTTGTCTATTTCTTTCTTGACTAGAGGGTCCCAAACAACTGAGGCATATTCAAGTTTCGATCTCACAAACGCATAGTACAGCAACAAGAAAGTTTTCCTCTCTGAATTGGCTACCCATTCTCATTATGAATCGTAAGTTTCTATGGGCTTCGCTGAGGATACGTGCAATGTGTGAGTGAAAGCTTAGTGATTGGTCGAAAGCGAGTCCAAGGTCGGTAAAGGTATTCTCTCTTAGAATTACCGCAACAAGATATTATATGAGTATTATATCGGACACCTGTTACGCGTAAATGACACTACTTTACATTTCTTGAGGTTAAGACTAACTTTATTATTTTTATTTTCGCACAAATTAAGTAATTTATCAATTTCTTCTTGCAATTGTTACAGTTACCTTTGTTTTTTTTATTTCTTTAAAATATTTTTACATCGTCGGCAAAAATGAGTTTTTCAGAGTTTAGGAGCACATCTGGTAAGTCATTAATGAAAATTAAATATAATAAGGGGCCAAGGTTCGATCCTTGTGGGACTCCATAGCTGTGTAATAAGAGGACCTGTGGCCTTGGTACATGCCATATTGTCGACGATTCTGTAGGTACGAAGCGAGCAGTCGTAAGAGTGGAAGTGAAAGGCTTATGTTGGCTAATTTCATCATTGGGGTGTTGTGGTGGACCGTATCAAAGGCTTTTGAAAAGTCTGTATATAGAACGTCAACTTGTCCTTTGTTATCTATACTAGATGCAATGTAATTCATTAGTTCAACAAGGTTGGTGACAGTTGAGCGCATTTGCACAAATCCATGCTGCTGAGTGGAGAGGATAGGTCTGACGTGAGAATATATATGTTTGCCTATTATTTGCACTAGAAGTTTTGCAGGAGCCGATAGCTTCGCAATTGGCCTGAAATTACATATATCTGTCTTATTAGCAGCTTTCGGAATTGGGCATATTTCTGTTGTTTTCCATCTTGTAGGAAATTTTGGTGTTTTTAAGGCTAGGTTAAAAAGAGTGTGGAGTGGGAACTTAAGCACTTCGGAACATCCTTTAATTACATAGGGAGGAATTGAACCGGGGCCAGCGGCCTTTTTCTGTTTCAGTTTCTTGATGGCTTGCTCGATTTCATCAAGTGAGATTTCCGAAATATTTAACATACTAAGATGCATATTCAAGTTTGTGTTCGCCTGAAGAGTTTTGTAAGAAGACTGTTTTGTTAAATAGACAGATTTGAAATATTTTGCAAATAGATCCTGGATATTTTTGTCGTTGTTTATTGGTTTATCATTATATTTCGTTGGTTTCACTGGTGAGGTCTGTCTGTGATTTTTGATAAACTACCAAAATTGATTCGTATCTTGAGTAAGGCTTGCTTCACAATTGTCCAAGTAGTTTTGGTAAGCTCTAATATCAGATTTTAATTTATTTCTTAAGGCTTTGAACTTTGTTTGGTGATATGCCGCATTCCTTACGTTTCGTTTCCATTTTTTATGATGATGGGATTTGGTTCTCAGGTATTTGATAATTTCTCTCGTGAACCAACATGGATAGGAATTTTTGGAAGCTGTATTGAAGCGCAGGACATATTCATTAAATATGTCATCAATAATTTCATAAAATTTGTTCACCGCAAGATCAATGTCGAATAAAAACACCAAATCAATCAATCAATCTGTTATTAGTTCATTCCAATGTAAAATGGCTAATGCTGTATTTGGAATGTTCTGCTAAATAAATAAATTTGTCATATGCAATATCCGAAAATAATCGCATTCATTGCTCTCTTATTAATTGATGTTCCTTGGATGTCCCAGAATAAGAATTTTTGTAGTTTACGATGTTTGTCGGATGCAACAACCAACAAAAATCAAATTCATAAATGGAACCTTACACTGCTGCACCACTGCAAATATGCTGCTAGAATTGTATTACTCTTCTTGCTTACTTTACCTTATTTAATGTAGCAGTGCGTACGAAAGTTTTTCACCCCCCCCCCTCCTCTAACATACTGTTAACACACGTTTACATTGACATTGAACTGTTATTCCATGACAAGAATCCAGCGAATTGGGATATAGGCTATTCAATATCATCACGATTCACGGCAAAGTGGAACAGATATCTGTATTCGTAAACGTTAACAAAAACAAAATTTGACATGTGCATGCTGCCAACCTCAGTTTTCTGCTACAGTCACATTGCAATTCACCCCCCCCCCCCACTCAGCCCTGTCCATATAAACTCCTGATGATCGTTAATCTGCCATTGAGTGAAGTTAATGTTCAATGTTTGAAATATAATAATAATAAATATTTAAATAATTTTACATAATAATTACTTGAATCAATTAATCCTAAAAGCGTACTTTCTTCAGTAACCGACATTTTTCTGCCAGCCCTGCTAAATTTCCACGTTTCCTCTACTGATTTATACGAGGGGCATCCAGGTAAGTTCCGATTAGTAGGAACCTTGACGTGAAAACACTGAAATAAATTAATTGCTGCAAACTCCTGTTTATGAATGTGCAGTAATATCTGAACACATTTTTCACCCATCCGAAATAGCGAAATAATGTGAATTTGGCAAATATTTGCATTTTTCACGTTTTTTTTTTTTAAATCTTAAACAACTAAAAATAATGCGAAATCCAACATTATTGTGTTTTTTAGTCTTAAAGAAACAAAATATGCCATAATTGTGCCTCTTCAGCTGAATAAAGAGATGAGTCGGCATGTGCAAGGTCGGGAGTGTGTAGGAGTGGTCCAATATATCTCACTTGAAGTGATTCAAAAGAGCCACATGCACTCAGCTCTATGGGGTAGTGCACATTAGATCGGCCTTCAGTGAATTGTCTGCACCATCGTAAGACCATACTGTCGCTCATGACGTCCGGTTTGTACACCTTACACAATTGCGGGTGGCTCTGTGCTGATGTCCCGCTTCTGAGCATGCAAAAATCTAATTACCGTACGTACCATCAGATTCTTGCCTTAAATTTTTAATACAGTACGTAAATACCCTTTTCGCAGCAATAATGGTATAGCTGCATGTTGTCAGTTTCACAGTACATGAATATACTGTATACTGTGAATGTTTGTACTGAAGGAGAAGTTCCATTGATAATGTAAGGAAAGATAACACTTTGTTTTGTACAATTCCAGGGTGGCGACAGACCTGGAAAACCTGGAAAACCGGGAAAAGTCAGGAAATTTGAGGTGTCAAAAAAAGTCAGGGAAATGTCAGGGAATTTCGTGGTTTTTTTTTTTTATATAGTTATGGAACTCTGCACGGGAACAGGAAAGGAGCTAGAAACCAGTGATGACAGGAGGAGAGAGAGAGAGAGAGAGAGATAGATAGATTTCTCTCGCCCGGGCTTCTCGGCGGGAATTTTAAATTCGAACACTCTTTGAAGGAAAAATGTTATAACTCGGGCACTATGGGAGCAATCTACTTCGGATAACTTTTTTTTGCAGGTAAAACATCAGAGCATGCAAGCGTGTACAATTCAGAACCCCGAACCGAGGAAGGGAGGTTTGGGGGGCGCGACCCCCGAATTTCAATGGAAAAAAACAAAAGTCTGGAGTTTCCCCCTCTTCTCCCACTATTGTGGGGAAAATGCGCGAACTTTAGTATTCTTTTCAAAGAATGGAAATTTCTCAAGAGAGTGAAACATGTTTCATGTTCTTGGGTGCCATACAAGTTGAATAATAAGCCAAAATGTGATTTTTTTTTTTTTTACGAAAAATAGGTAATTTGCATTTTTGGAGGAAAATTGTTATGGGAGCAATCTACTTCGGATAAGTTTTGTTTTGCAGCTAAAACATCATAGCATGCAACCGTGTACAATTCAGAACGCCGGACCGAGGAAGCGGGCTTGGGGGCACGACCTCCGAATTTCAATGGATAAAACATAAAACTTTGGAGTTTGCCCCTTCTTCCTCCGCTATTTTGGGGAGAGGGCGCGAACTTTAGTATTCTTTTCAAAGAGTGGACATTTCTCAAGAGAACGTAACATGTTTCATGTTCTTGGGTGCCATACAAGTTGAATAATAAGCCAAAAGTGATTTTTTTTTACGATAAATGGGTAATTTGCATTTTTGGAGGAAAATTGTTAAATGTCGGGCACTATGGGAGCAATCTACTTCGGATAAGTTTTGTTTGTCAGATAGAACATCAGAGCATGCAACCGTGTATAATTCAAAACGCCGGACATAGGAAGGGGCTTGCGGGGTGCGACCCTCCAATTTCAATGAAAAAAAAAACATAAAAATCTGGAGTTTGCCTCCTCTTCTCCCGCTTTTTTGGAGAGAAGGCGCAAACCTTAGTATTATCTTCAAAGAATGGACGTTTCCAGAGAGAATGAAACATGTTTCATGTTCTTGGGTGCGATACAAGTTAAATAATAAGCCAAAATGTGAAACTCTGTTTTTTTTACTAAAAAATAGGTAATTTGCATATTACTCAGAAAATTGTTATAACTCGGGCACTAGGGGAGCAATCTACTTCGGATAAGTTTTGTTTAGCAGCTAAAACATCAAAGCATGCAACAGTGTACAATTCAGAACGCCGAACCGAGGAAGGGGTTTTGGGGGAGGGGCGACCCCCGAATTTCAATGAAAAAACTATAAAAATATGGAGTTTGCCCCTTCTTCTCCCGCTATTTGGGGGAGAAGGCGCAAACCTTAGTATTCCCTTCAGAGAATGGACGTTTCCAAAAAGATTGAAACATTTCATGTTCCTGGGTGCCATAAAAGTTGAATAATGAGCCAAAATGTGAAACTCTGTTCGGAAATGTGGCATGGATATGTTGGAGAGGGGGGAGGGGGGAGGTTGGTCATCAGTATGAATTTCCCAGGCTTGCTCCAGACCTGTGTTAGAGTTTCCACCCAAACATAAGTGTATGAAGTTCCGAAAAGCATATTTATTTCGTAATCAGCACCATGATACCATATGGTATCATCGGGCCAGTACAACCTTACTCTGATTATACCATATGGTATCATCGGGGGAGTAAAGGTTAAGCCTCTAAATATTACATGGAAAATGCATTGAATTATCATTTTTTTCTTGTCTGTATAGGAGTAGTAAGGGAACTTGTCAACAGATGGAGGGATAAGAGCCGGTGGCGCCGTCCGATAGTTGTCGGACGTCGTAGTAAGGCATTTTCTTGGGCAAACTGAAGGAACATTGAAACAAATAGGTTCCATCGATACATACGATTTTTGTCGAATATCGCCACCCGACAAAGTATCTCACTACAACATGCGACAGAAATTGCATTGACTACAACATCCAACAAAAATTTCATGCATAAACAAGAAGAGCTTTAGACTGCAAATATGCTGCTGGAATTTATTACTCTTCTGGCTCACATCACCTTCTTTAATGTAGCAGTGCTTACGAAGATCTTCTTTCATCATCCTGACGTATTACTGGTTTCGCACAAGTAAACGTACGTTTACAATGACATTGCACTATTCTTAGATATCAAGAAGAATCCAACCAAACGGGATATATATTGAATATTTACTTATTTACTCCTTGGCTGCTACAGCCCCTAAAGGGCCTTGGCCTCTCTCACAATGATAGCCCATTCTCTTCTGTCTTCTGCTCGACGTTTCCACCATCTTACTCCCATTCTCCTAAGGTCCTCCTCAACGTCCTCCAACCATCTTTTCCTTGGTCTTCCTCTTAATCTTCTCCCTCCTGGTGTCCCTTTATAGACCTTTTTAACCGCTCTGTCTTCAGGCATTCTTTCCACATGTCCTAGCCTCCTCAGTCTCATGATTCTTATATCGGAAACTATATCTGTTTTTTTGTAGAGTGCTCTAATTTCATCGTTTCTCCTTATTCGCCATTGTCCATTTTCATTTACTGGCCCGTATATTTTCCTCAGTATCCTTCTTTCCCATCTTCGCAAAAGTTCTTCATCTGCTTGCACCAAAGTCCATGTCTCTGCTCCATATGTCACCACTCGCTTTACAACTAGCTGATATACTTTGATTTTCAAATTTCTACTCAGGCTGCGAGATTTGTAAACTCTTAACAGTGAGAAATAGCTTCGATTACCAGCTGCAATTCTTGCTTTTATTTCCTCCTTAAAATTATTATCCATGGTAACTAATGTTCCAAGATATTTAAAACTTTTGCATTTTTCATAGGTGCCTCCATTAAGTTGTACATGTTGGCCTTCCCTGAATTCCATATTTCGCGCTGAGAACATGTATTTAGTCGGGTTGGTTTATTTGGAGTCCCATCTCACTAGCTATGTTCTCCAATCTTTCCAGTCCTTCCTTCACTTCTTGCAATCTTCGTGCCATCATATCAATGTCATCAGCATATCCTAGATTTTGGCTCACTCTGTTGAAGAGAGTCCCTCCTGGGTTACACCCTTGACCCACTCTTCTCATGATTTTTTCTAAAGCTATATGGAATAATATCGTAGATAGCACATCTCCTTGTCTCAAACCTTGGTTCACTGCAAATTCCCTTGTGAGCTCTCCTTCAATCTTCACCTTACATTTAGTACCCCTAAGCGTCATTCTGGTTAATCTTATTAGCTTGCTTGGGATCCCTAGCTCCTTCATTGCCTCATACAATTTTCCTCGTATGATACTGTCGTATGCCTGCTTAAAGTCTATAAATAACTGATAAATATTAATGTTATATTCATAGCATTTCTCCATTATCTGCCTGACCATAAAGATTTGATCCGTAGTGGACCTGTTTGGTCTAAAACCACACTGATAATCCCCTATTATTCCCTCAGTCAGTGGTGACAATCTTCCTGCTAGGATCTTTGCAAGCACTTTGTATATTACGCTCAGTAGGGCTATACCTCTATAGTTCTAACAGCAAGTTTTATCGTTCTTTTTTATGTATAGGGCAGATTATTGCCATACTCGATTGATCGGTCATCTGTTCATGTTCCCATATATCAGATAAATAAAAACGAAGGTTTTCTTTCATCATCCTGACGTAATATTACTGGTTTCGCACAAGTTAACACGTTTACAATGATATTACACTATTCGTAGATATCAAGACGAATCCAACAAAACGGGATATACATATATTGAATACTATCACGAAAAAGTGAAACATAAATCTGCATTGGTGAACATTATAAAAATGGCAAGTGCATGCTCCCAACCTCAAATTTACTGCAACACTAGTATTGCAATGAAATTAACGCCACTCTCTGTCCAGTCTGTTAGTAGGGACATTGATTTTTCGCAAACGCCAAAACCGTGAAAAAATGGTAATTGCTGTGAAGTTATGTTTAGGAATGTGCAGTGATGTCTGGACACATTTTTCGCCCGTTAGAAATATCGAAATAATGCATATTTGGCATAAAATGCGAATTGTTGGCGTTTTTAGCGTTTTTTAAAAAGAAATGTCCTAAAACAATGAAAAATTCCATGAAATCCAACATGCTTGTCTTTTCTAGGCCATGTTTGTGTACATAGAAAATACAAGTTTTCCAACATTTTATCCAAGGGTAAACTATAGAGTTACACGTACATGGAATAATTCCGACAGCCACGTTAAATCATGTAAAAGTGGCAAGGTTCTAACAGGAGATCGAGTGCGTATCTACTGTCACACGGGAGCAGCATCTTCAGTATTTGTTGCACGAGATATGTTTTGAATTACCAAGTTAAGTGTGCACCATCGGCATTTGTCGAGCGAGTAATAATGGAGCTCAATCGTTAGGGCGTCTGACTACTATGCGATAGACCCGGGGTCGATCCCCTGAGGGGGAGAACCGGGATGTTTTCCACCTATTCAAACTGCTCCGGCACCACATAGCATCATATGAAGCTGGTACCTTGAGGACACTTTGAGGGATAAAGGTAGCCAGGATCGTGGTGCTGATCACATCATCCCCACCTTCAGCCGTGATCAAGAAAGTGTGGGGCCCTAACTCCAAACCCCTATACACCTTCATGGAAAAGTGCAGGGGAGTTATTTACTTTTACTTCCTCAAAAATCCGTTCCAACATATCAAACTGTCGCGAAAATACGTAGACCATGTAACCTACAATTTAAAATAATAGTTTAAAAGCACAATGGAGTATTAAGTTTCGGAATATTTGGCAGATAAATGTTCTAAAACAAAAATGCGAATTTTTGGAAACGTAACACTAACAAGTCAAAAAAATACAATGCCAATTTTTGGTGCCATAATATATCGGTATTGGTCACATGAGATTGATTGATTTTAATTTTTTCGGTGCGTCGCCACTTATGGTCATTATGCACCCTTCAGTATATACAGGGAAATTTCCATTATCTAAAATCCATACCTTAAAATTAAAAAAAGGGGTATGGAAAATAACTTTCCCAAAATAACTTTCAAGATATCAAACTCTCACGAAAAGGCGTAAGCCTTGTGACTTACAATTTGAAACAGTAGTTTTAAAACACCATGAAGGTATAATTTGAGATATTTGCCAGAAAATGCGCTAAAATGAAAATGTAAATTTTGGGAAAAATAACACGTTATAGTAAAAAAAAAATACACCAATTTGAAAAACAGTAACAAAATATCAAGGTCCCTACCGATTAGGTATAAATAAAACAAGAATATCAGTTGTAATTTATTACATTAGTAACAGTGATTCCTAACCTAATTTTCGGCATAATCACCACCGGTGTTCTGGTTTATGTCGTAGCATGGCACTAAATTTTGTATGCCCATGGTATATGTGCCTGACAGCAAAGACTAGAACTATCTCTATCGCAGTGTAGCTGTGAAATCCTTGCCCTGCCAGAGACCTCTTCAGTTAAACAAAGAGATGAAAGTCGGTACATTCAAGGCCAGGGCTGTACAGGAAGTGGTCCAAAATCTCTCACCTGAAGTGATGGAACACCCGCGTATACTCAGCTGTATGGGGTTGTGCACATTCGATTGGCCTTCGTGAATTGTCTGCACCATCGTCTGACCATACTATCATTCACGAAATCTGGTCTGCACACATCACACGATTGTTGGTGGCTCTGTGCCAAATTCTGAGCGTGCAAAAATCTGATTAGTACACGTAGGCTACATCGCAGTCGGTGGGAGACTGTATGAGAGCTGCAATATTTAACCTAGAACTTTCCTAAAACGGCTGCATTGCAACTGCACCAGATTACAGCTACATGCCACTTCTTCCTGCCTGCATGTGTGTGTGTCGCTCTCCGACCACTAGTGCTGCGTATAGGGACCATTGGACCTTTTTTCAGGATGCCCCTCGTATATGAACTTTCAGAAGCTTTTATTATTAGAGTGTTCCTGTTTTAATGTGTGGTTAGCTAAGTCAGGTACCTATACAATGAAATTCTATAAATTGCTTGCGTTAAATTTCTAATACCTACATATCCTTTTCGTCAGCATTAATGGTATAACTGCATGTTGTCAGTTACAGGATATACTGTACTGAAGCAGAAATCCCATTGATAATGTAAGGAAATATGACACTTTATTTTGTTCGATTCAATTGTTTCACTTATATGCAAGAGTTAAGTTGTTTGCTTTACAGAGAAGAGAGAAGTAGCTTTATGCATTGAAAAATGAGTCCGCACTCTTAGTTTTTGCAAGCAGAGGGTTCCAAACCTCAGTGGAAATATCAACATATAATACCGAGAATGTATAAGGAGACTGGGAACGGAACTTTAGGTAAATAAATGTTTTTTTCTGCAATAAGATAGAGACCCTCATTTTTGCCAAAATTCTGATCATAGCCTTATATGTCAACACAGCAAATTTTATTTTACATAAAAACACATATTTTCCAGTTTTCCGTATGTAAATACATATTTTGCGAATTTTCATTTTAAATACATAAAATTGCTTATTGACTTCAGCTACCTCGAAATCCTCGAAGGAAAAATGTTTATTCTCCTCAACTCTTTCATATCGAGAGTGCTAGGTTTGTTTTGTCTTTGAACACCCTCGCTGGCAGACTTCTGGCAAAACGCCTACGATCCTATTGGGAGAAAATAGCTGTAAGTAGCTGGGGCTGGCTACACTTAACGATAGCAAGGCTTTTTAACTAAGTAATGCAGCCATTGTGGCCGGAAGGCATAAAATTTGACAATGTTCTTCTCGTGACAGATGCTGCAGCTTACATGAAAAAAACTGCAGTAAGCCTTGCCGTTAGCTACCCCAAAATGGTGCACGTTACATGTGTGGCTCATGCGTTGCATAGAATATGGGAAAAGATAAGAGATCTTTATCCCAATGTCGATAAACTGGTTTCAAATGGGAAGAAGTTTTTATCAAGTCGCCTAGAAGAATAGACATTTTTAAACAAAAATGTCCTGAGGTTCCCCTTCCCCCTACACCTGTAGTTACGCGATGGGGCACTTGGTTGGATGCAGCTGTATATTATGCCCAGAACTTTGAACAATTTGTATCTGTTGTAAATGATCTCGACAAAGAAGAATTCTGCAAGAACTGTTGATGGATCTCTAATTCCATACGAAAGCTTGAATCGTCCGCAAACACTTTAGCATCTTCCGTGGGTGAAGTCCGTATAGTAGAAACGAAACTGAAAGAACTCACTGGATCTAACGCACAAGTCTAAATGTCTAAATGTACAGAATTTTGGGGGGGGGGGGAAACCAAGATTTTCAAACTTTGTGCCAAATTGCACGTGTTTTGGAAGGTGAAGTAGAGGAAGAGGAAGCTTTGGAAAACTTCAACGTTAGTGACATTTCGTGCTTCAAATATGCAAGAATTGTTTCTTGTGACGTAGAGCGATCTTTCTCACAATATAAGATGCTTTTTAGAGATAATCGTCACAGATTTACAATGGAGAATTTAGAATAAAACTATGGTGATCCCCTGTACCTCTTTCAAGAAATAGCTCGCTAAGAGGTAATCATTTAGAAACTGATTTCAGGTGTTTAAAATGCATGTTATAGTTTGTTTTTGTTACGAAATGTTTTTATTTTTGTCACATATTTTCCTGTTTTTATCACATATTTTCAACATTTATGACACATAAAAAATAAATATTTCTGAGTTTTTTAGCACATAAAGTTCCGTTCCCTACTGATAAATTACAAATTGTATTTCTTAATCAATCACTCTTCACTCTTATCTCATTTAGTCGTAACTTTAAAAATAATCAAGTATTTTATTTTAAACTTACTGCGTATGACAACATTCCGTAATCCTTCCCTAGCTTGTGAATTCTAATAATTTTCCAAATTCACTATTTTGCAGTTTGAATTCAAATCATAGAGAATAGAGAAATTAAGTCAATTTCATAGAAGATAATATTGGTACTTAACAAAACCATACGTGGATCTGTATGAGTTTATTATTTCCATTTGCAAAAACATCGATTTAGTTTAGTTTGTAATTGTCAGGAAAAAATGTAAATTTTGTCCTGGAAAACCTGGAAAAGTCAGGGAATTTCATTTCTGCTTGTTTGTAGCCACCCTGAATTCCATTGTTTCACGTTTAGAACAATTACTCCTGAGAATCAGGTTTAAGGGATTTTAAGAGATTTGGTGCCAAGGAGATACTATGTGTTGCCATGTGTGCATCGAATAAGTCACGAATTTGCCCCGTCTAAATCTCGCTCATATGTGCAAAGGTTAAGTTGTTTCATTTACAGAGAAAAGAGATGTATGATACAAGTGTTAATGCATCACAAAATGAGTCTGCACTCATGGGTCTTACAAACAGAGGGATCTGAACCTCAGTGGAAATATCAACATATAATAATGAGAAAGTCTAAGGAGATTGATAAATTACAAATTTTTTTTTCATCAATGGCACTTCACTCAAATCTCATTTAGTCACAACTTTTCAAAATAATAAATTTTTTTGTTGAAAACTGGCTGCATATGAAAAAAATCCTGTAATAAATTCTCCCTAGCTTGTGAATTGTAATAATTTTTCAACTTCACTATTTTGCAGTTTCAAATCATAGAGAAATGAACTCGGTTTCTCTCAAAATAATATTGGTACTTAACACAATCCATACCTGGATCTGTATGTGAGTTTGTTATTTCCATTTGTAAAACCATGGATTTAGTTTACAATTGTCAGGGAAAAATATAAGATTTGTCCTGGAAAAGTCAGGGAATTTCATTTTCTGCTTGTCTGTAGCCACCCTGTAATCAATATTTTGAACAACTTTTATTGTTACAAATTTCAAGCATTTCTATTGGTGGGAATCAGCAAGAATATCAATATTGGTATGGATATCAGTTCAAAGTGGTATCAGCTTGTCACTAAAATATTCTGAACAAAACTTGTCATGTCAGCTGAAAAGGATATTCTTCACTCACCAGAACTCCGATACATACGATATGGCAGATATGCAGATGACACCTTGGTCATTTACCAAAGGGAAAAGGAAATAGATCTACTCATGGAAAAACTTAGCAACAATCACCCCATGTTGAAATTTACGATAGAAGGGGAAAACCAAGGCATCCTTAACTTCCTAGATCTAACCATCAAAAGGAGGGACAACAAATTCACCACCACGGTCTATAGAAAACCAGGGGCAGGGAACCAGTATATCCACTCCCTTTCCAACCACCCACCCCTGCATAAAGCCAATGTATGGCTTAACTTCTACAGAAGAGCTTTCTCGCACTGTTCAAGTGAAGAAGATTTGAAGGAAGAAGTTGTCATAGTGACGGACATAGGACTTCAAAATGGATACACAGTATATCATCTCTCTACATGGTGCAGCAAAGTAGAAATGCAAGTACGACGACTTAATCTACTCCACCCAGCCAGCAGTGATAAAGCTAAATGGATTGCCTTCCCTTACCACCAGACTACATGCAACCGCCTAGGCAAGACCTTGAAACACTATGTCATAAAACTCTCACACAAACCAACGAACAAAATAGCCAGTGCCCTAAGCAAACACAAGAGATCATTCCTTTCCCCACTAGACAACCCAGGTGTATATAATGCCCAGTGTGAGTGCAACTCACACTACAGATCCATCAGATCTGTCAACAAGCATATACAACAGCACTTAACGGATGCAAAAAAAATTCCTACCCACTACCGGACTAACAAGGCACCTCAAGTTCAATAAACACAGGATCCAATAAGTTTCAGTTAGGCACACATCACACACCCTAATCGACACCAAAATCAAAGAGACGCATGCAATTATGCACTTTCCGCACGAGCTGAACATCGACAGCAGTCAGGCTCATCATGTTTGGCTCCCACTATTACAACAGCTCAAACCCATCATGCGCAGCAGACGAAATGGCTACACCAGCACCCCTAGTGGTAGTCTAGGAAACAACAACAGAAATCGGAAGTCAACCTAACAGTAAACCATCGAGTTCCCAAGTGGATGGTGGCAGAGGCCACCAAAATTAATAGAATGTTTACAAGTAAGTTTCGCCGATATATCTTTAGTAACTTGCTTACGTCTTATATTATCAACCGCTTTGTTTATTCCCCTCAACATGAAAACTTTTAAATTTTCCAAGGGTTGGTATCATATCGGTAGAATCAGTATGGGTATCAGCACAGAGTAGTATCAAGTCAACTGTAATTAATACTTTCGGTTCTATGTGATTTTGTTTGTGATTTGTAGTAAATGCATGAAATTATGATGTAAATTTTTTGCCTGATAGTTGTGGTGGACCCGTATTTGGTGTGTTCTCTGTTATATTTTTGTGTTATTGTGTATCAAATGAAACATTGTAATCATCTATAAAATATTCAAATGGCCTTGCATATACAGTAATTATGGTTAAACCTTTACATAATGATTTTTCCTTTTTGTTGTCCTAACATGTATTTTTTTATTTCATAGGAATTTTGGACTGTGAGCAGCCCTTTGCAGACTACCATTATCTTATTGGTGGAGCATATTGCTGTGGCACTGGGAGCAGAATTCAAAATATATTTACCACAGCTGATGCCTCAGATTTTAAGAGTGCTCACCCACGATACAAGCAAAGATCGAGTCGTAACTCTTAAGGTAATATGCACTGCACACGTAGCAAATTTGGAGGAAATAATCTCGAACTATCAACCACGTGAGTGTTGGAAAGGATTCCAAACTTTCGAGAGCTAACGTTGCTCTTATCTTCACTTGAAGATCAAGATGGGAGTGACGTTAGCTCTCAAAAGCTTGGAATCCCTTCTACAACTTACCTGGTCGGTAGCCTGAGAAGAATTTTTCATAATTTGTCACGTGGAAAGCTTCAAGACTTGCATCAGTAAATTTGGGGGTTAAGACACTTTAGCCATTTATTCAACATAAGGGTACAGATAAGTCTTATTTCAATATCAAGTACAAGTTTACAGTAATATGTTGAAATTTTCTTGTAAAATAGAAATGTTCATGTTTTCCCTTCTGAGATGTGTCAAATGTCAATAGTAATGTTAGATGACTATAGTGCAGGAGGCCTTAGAAAGATCGCTTCACGGGCTTACAGCAGACGACAATATGGGGGTGTATCTGCAAGAACCAATCAGGTCCGCGAATGAGCGAGCCCGGTTACCACAGCTAGCTCGCTGCACCCTTCTGGAAGGGTGAGTGACCTCTGCCTCTTGCTACCTCGGCCTGTTTGTTCGGCTGAGGAGCAGACGACACGAGAGTATCGGCAATAGTGTGCGAGCGACGTCTGCTGTTAGCCCGCGAAACGCTCTTTCTAAGGCCTCCTGCACTATAAATGTATTTTATGGTATTTAATTTTGTGGTAATTTAGATGATACTTTATTGGTGTAGGCCAAAATTTCATATCAGCCCATTCCTAATTTATTTAATTAAAGATAGATAGGTAACTTTGTAATTGAATAATGTTTCTACACATAAATTATTGTTTTTCTGTTGCAGCTGTTGTCGGCACTGCAGAAGTTTGGAAACAACTTGGATGATTACTTGCACCTTATTCTGCCACCCATTGTTCGGTTGTTTGATGCTGCTGATTGTCCTGTGACAGTGTGCCGTGTCGCTCTGGAGACTGTCGATCATCTGGCTGATTCTTTGGACTTCACAGACTTTGCATCGCGAATCATTCACCCACTAGCCAGGACTTTGGATTCTAGTCCCGAATTAAGGCATACAGCAATGGACACTTTGTGTGCACTCGTTGTACAGTTGGGGAAGAAATATCAGATATTCATTCCACTTGTTCAGAAAGTGCTTGTGAAACATAAGATTAATCATCAACGTTATGAAACGCTTTCGTGCAAGATTGTCATGGTAAGGTTCTTTCTAAAAGTTACAGATTTATTATTGTTGAGAGAATTCTCTGTGATGTAATGTGCACAATTATGGGCAAGTTTCATAAGTCCTGGTGTGAAGATTGTGAAATTCATTATGGTGTTCCTTAACACTTACAGTGCTAATCACGCATATAACGGAGTTCCCGAACTTCTCTAGTGTGCGCATCACGTATATGTATGGAGTTGAATTCAAAATTTATTTCAACGGTCATTTGCCGTACGTTTACGGAGTTAGCAATAATGAGTAATGTTTGGACATCATACTTCCTCATACTGCCACTAGATGGTGGGCAAATGCTCATAACGGTTCTGTTTGCGTCGTTGTCTGATAGCGATATGCTAGTTGTTTATGGCCACAGTGGCAGATGAAGCTCTGTCAGAGGATGTTTCATATCATTTTTGATGAAACGTCCAAGGTAGCCATGTTGTTATAATGTAACATATCATACAGGGTGCGGCAACGTAACTTCCTTTTTTGAAATGCGCGCCATGCAGCCTCTAGAGGTCGTAGCGAGGCGGGAGTGGTCTTAATCGACAGACGCGAGTCTAAAGTTTTGTTTGCGTCCCGGTCAGTCGCCATCATGCGTTGGAACAGTGAGGAGCGTGTGTTTGCCGTTGAGGCCTACTTTAGAAACGGATATTCTGTTATCGCTAGTGGCCAGCCTGCTCCGCCCGATTTGGCCCCTTGCGATTTTTTTTTTGTGTTTTTTTTTTTTTTTAAATCCCGCGTTTGTTACCCATCCAAGGACCCTCCAAGAACTGAAGGCCAACATCCGTCAAGAAATTGCCAACATTCCCGCTGATATGCTGGTTCGGGTCATGAAGAACGCCAGAAATCGGCTTCTTCAGTGGACAATGGGGGGCGTCACCTCCCTGATATGATTTTCAAAACTGTGTGAAACATAACCTTAGATATGTACCTACAGTGTAAAAAAAACATTAAACAATTCTAATTCATCACATGGGTTTTATTGCGTTCTGAAATAAGGAAGTTATGTTGCTGCACCCTTTATATCAAAATAAAGAGGAAGAATCAAACTTTTCAACAGTGTATCATACATATATTTTACATTTGTAGTTTTTGAGATATGATTTTTTTAAAAAGTAGTGAAAATGGTCAGCATTCTTTGGACGGAAAGCAACTTAGAAGTCAGTACTGTAAGTGTTTGCTTGATTTTCATGCAGTGAAACACCGATGGCGTAGTGGTAATGTGGTGGTAATCATGGGGTCCAGGGTTCAGAGGCACATTGCGCAGTGATTCAGATCCTACTTTAAACTGTAGGTCCAGTCCTGATTAGCCTTGCTGTGCTTAAAGTCGACTTAAAAGAACAAAACGAATCATGCAGTGCATTAAGTTCATTCTCACACTTAACACACGTGAACTGGGAGGCTAGTTTGTTCAGTGAAAGTTGTCTGCTACTTGCAGGCAATGCTCATAAATGATTGCTTCAAGCTGCACTAGTTTGGAAAATATATTGTATTTACTCATGTATAGTGCGCACTTTTTCTCCAAAATTTGTGTTCCCAAAAACTGTAGTGCGTATTATGCACGGAATAATTAAGACAGCCAACATGTAACCGCACAGGGTCATTCCATGATTTTGTGACACTTGCATTGTTTTTTCATGTTTACGGAACCCTAGCGTGTTATATATCGTAAAGCTTAAATCCTGCAGTTTCTGAATATGGCAACAGTATTCCATTCAAGATAACGACATTAATGTGAAATGCGGTTGAAATAAGTTCATCACAAAATTACGGAACGTTCGGATTTCTATGGTGCTTTGGATGAAAGAAAAGATAAGGAAAAAGAAAATAATAATTAAAATGTATTACTGGCCAAATAATAATATACATATGGAGTGTGTAAATTCCTTATAGGAAGAAATCTTGTGCTGCTAACTGCTATTTGGAAGGTCCTGAATGTGCCTTGTATAAATGTTACATTAGTCACGGAAAGAAAAAGTATATACTTTGAAGTTCTTTTAGAAAAAGTAAAGAAGGAATGAGCAAAACTACATATAAAAGTTTGAAGGTCATTTCACCCATTTCACATTTTTCACTTTGTAATGTAATGTCCTGCGACACCAAGAAAAGCAGTGCAACTCGGGAGGAATTCGAGCATGCACCTTCCGTCACATTGGATCCAAATCAGCAGTGTTTGTAGGGCGAGAAATAATAGAAAATAACTTCCTGAGCACTGCAAATCCATAATGTAATTTTGATATTGCTGTCTAATATTACAGAATAAATAAGGTGGTTAAAGAGTGAAAGCTTTGGGATACTAAACACAGTGGAGGAAGATGGGAGAGATGGCATGGGTTGGAGACTTATTGTTTACACAAGAGGATATTCTCCTCTTGGTCCACATAGCAACAGGTGGCTCATTGAATAGCTGATGTTATTCACTCTTGATCAGCATAGCAACAGATTTACGACCTACTACTAAGAAAGCTATTTCTTGAAACTGGATTGTACTGCCCATTATATATGAGATATAATTGTTTGTAACTTTTACCCATCAAAAACCAGGGTGCGCATTATACACGCACGTGCACTATACATGCGTAAATACGGTAATACATATGATAGTGATATGAAGTGACATGTACAAGACAAGTGTATCAAAAGTATATTCTGAACTCGGAATGGTTCACGTTATCAAAATTTGCCATTCAGTAATAACATGTATGTCATAATACAGGGACCGGCAGAAAAAGCTGATGGTTTTGAAATGTGTATATAAATAAAACAATTAATGTAATGCAAGGTGTAATAATCAAAACTACTACAAAAATAATTGCCATTTACAGTGCTTACATTAATTTTTCTTTGTTTTGAAAATTGTGTCCGATAAATCTCTATTCCGTACACATTCATATTGCCTTGTTTTAAGTTGGAAGTCGCCCTCACGATCATTTCATTCGGAATTGCTGCTATTTCGTTGCGAATAGCTAACTTGAGATCACCAATTGTGTGAGGTCTTTTAACATACACTTTTGATTTGAGATAGCCCCAGAGGAAATGATCACGCATCGTCAGATCTGGGGAATGAGGAGGCCAGGGAATATCACCATTTCTTGACACTACACGTCCAGGAAACATTTCCAGCACCTTGCCCATTGAGATTCTGATTTGCCCAGTCCACTGCTCCATCATTACTGAAATGGCATTGAGGGACGAAGCCAGTGAGCACTCCCCCTACTCCACCATTGAAATACCGCACACAACAATCCAATTGTGTCAAAAGTAAACACCATTTTTGAACATTTTAACAACAATTGGGTGATCTCAAGTTAGCTATTCGTAACGAAATAGCTGCAATTCCGAATGAGGGCAAGGCTACATGAATGTGTAAGGAATGGTCATCATTTATCGGACACAATTTTCAAAACAAAGAAAAATTAATGCAAGCACTGTAAATGGCAATTATTTTTGTAGCAGTTTTGATTATTAAACCTTGCATTACATTAATTGTTTTATTTATGTACATACTTCAAAACCATCAGCTTTTTCTGCTGGTCCCTGTATAAGACAAAGGAAATAGCACTGCTGGGTTTAAGTCTACAATGATAAGAGCAACAAAGGGCTGTATCCAGTAGTGGCTCGTGCCTAAAATAACAGGTGAAGAAGTACATTTATAGTCAATGAAAAGCAAATAGTAAATGTCAGTTGGCCCCCCACAATTTAAAACGTCTTTTCTGTCTTCATCCGTCCATCTGGAAAATGGTGTCTGGAACAAATTACACACTATTTCATTTACTGGGTTCATTGTACAAACCAAAGCTCAACACATGAACACAACACATGATAGGAAACGCGAAACACACACGCAGAACAAGATCTCGCGAGAACGCAACGATTTTGCCACAACCACTGGATGCAATGTTTTCTGTCGACGAGAGAACTGCTGCACCTAGATGGCGACACCCTTTCAATTCCAACGCTAGGTGACGTCACCGTTGCCATGACAACCGGCTAAAGTCTTCCGCAACCTGGCGGCATCTGCTCTTGGTTTGTTTATGCTACGACGAACTCTTCACGTGCGTAGCACCGAGCGGCATATTATTTAAGTATTATCGTGTGTGTTCTGGTGGGAAATAGTTTAATTTAACAAGCAAATAAAAAATGTCAATATTAATTTGAAAATTAGGTGAAAACATCTGCACTTGTTGCACTTGGCCAGCCGCCACTGGCTGTATCTTTTTCATTTGCCCTCAGTGATAAGTTCATGAGCACTTTTAAAAGCAGTGATTACAGAAAATTGAAAGTGCTGTACACGGCATAATATAATCGCTGTTTTTCTTTGAAACTGTTAAATGTGAGGTATAACAAATACAGAAAGTGAATAATTTTATTTAATAAAAAGTCAAATATTGTACGTGTGAATTTAACAATTAATACTTCTTTTTTCATGGTAGAATTCTTTTAAATGCATGATATACCTAAAAATCAATTGTTAATCATTCTCTATCTTCATTTGAGTTCTATCCTCTTTCACATGCCTTCCTAACTTATGTGTTTTTTTTTTATCTACAGTCTCCTAAAAAATGTAAAATAAGGTTTAAATGGTGCTAAATGTATCTTGGTTGCATAATCGCTAAAGAATGCTAAAAATAATTCTAATGATCGTGTTTACGGTTTGGATATTTCTATTTTATTTTGCCTCAGGGGACAACCATTGCAGAGGATGAAGAAGACTTCCTTCTAGCAAGGCACAGACATTTCCGTTACAAAAACAGAGATATGTCGTTAACATCATCTGACACAACAACAATAAAACGAGTAAGTAAATGCATTATTACGTTTTGAATTTGAAAGCATGCCTTCATTTTTAGGTGCATATAGATATCTTCAAATTTAATTTTGTCATGATATATAAATATAGAGGGAATTGATAAATATCCAGAGCGACACATACAGGTAATGGACAAAATAATATGAACACCTTGGTTTGCAAAGGCCTATATACGCCGTTGTGGAAAAGGAACAACACTCAGCAGAGATTTCAACCATCTAGTGGTGATGAAAGCAAACATATCAGTCTATCAGAAGCTGGTGTGAGAGTTGCATGCGAACAGTCAGCTATCCGTCAAATGCAGGTATGTCCGACCTTTCAGACTTCAAAAGAGGCATGATCATAGGAGCCCGCCTGGCTGGAGCATAGTGTCAACTGTTCTGACAGCCTACAGACAACATGGAAAGACAACGTCTGCAAAGGAGAATAGTGGGCGAAAAACAAAGTTATCCAACAGTGATCGACGTGTGTTGAAGCGAATAGTGACTCAAAAGCACAAGACAACACAGTCCCAGATAACCGCAGAGATGAACAATCACCTCCAGGACCCTGTATCAACGAAAACCATTCAAAGGGAGCTGCATTCTGTGAACATTCATGGCAGAGTTGCCATCCCCAAACCGTTGGTGACTCCACGTAATGTGATATGGTCAGACGAATCGTCTTTCATATGATTTCAGACCACAGGACGTGTTTATGTGTGGAGAACTCCTGCTGAAGCATTTGATATTGACTGCTTAGTGCCTACCGTGAAACATGGTGGGGGGTCTGTGATGGTTTGGGGGGCCATATCTTGGAATGGTGTTGGCCCACTTGTCGTCCTACGTGGGAGAATCAACGCACCATCCTGGGTGACCACCTCCATCCCATGGTTCAGACTTTGTCTCCCAATGCATGCCCCATCTTCCAAGATGATAACGCCCCTATTCACACTGCTAGGTGCGTTGATGCATGGTTTGATGAGCACAGTGATGAGGTAGAACATCTCATCTGGTGTCCACAGTCCCCCGATCTTAACATCATTGAGCCTTTGTGGGGTATTTTGGAGGCCAAAGTGCGTAATTGGTTTCCACCTCCAATGACACTTTCGGAACTTGAGACTGTTTTGTGCGAGGAGTGGCTACGTATTCCAGTTCACACTGTACAGGACCTTTATTTGTCTATCCCACATAGGATCCAAGCTGTCATTCAGGCAGGGGGGGGGGCAACCCCCTACTAATACAAGTTTTCTGCAATTGCATTGGTGTTCATATTATTTTGTCCATTACCTGTATGTGGTGAGAATATTATCAAAGGCATGTTTTATTTTTCAGAACATGTATCAAATATAGGTTCACCATCACTTAGAAGAAAGTCACAAATTTGTCATTGATGACAATTAACTGAAATTGCATGATACAATAGAGGTACTGTGCATCTGTTATAAATATGAGCATATCTTAAACATACATTTGGTTGATTGATTGATTAATTTATTTATTTTATTTTACTTCACGTTTTGTGCCTCTTGGCTAATTTTCGAAGATGGGGTTGAGTGATGAAATGATGAAATTGATGAATGGACATTCACAAACAACCAAGCCCAAGCGGGGTTCGAACCTGGGACCCTTGGCGTTGCAGCGCAATATGCTAACCATTCAGCCACAGGGTCCGGCAAACATACATTTGGGTATGTGTGAATGATCACAGAATAGTAGTATGTGGGTGTCACAAGTCACATTTCTTGCATTTGGTCAAGGAAAAAAGTTGTTTTTTTTTAAAGAAAATGGACCAGCTTACACATCATGTGTTATAATGGCAAAAATTCATAACATGAGTTTCAAATTGCTGCCTCACACACCTTGTTTACCAGACATGCCAATGCGATTTTAAATTATTTCGGATTCCCCCCCCCCCTCCCCAATAAGTATACATTACCTCAAGAAAGTAGTCAAAGTGTTTCAAGGTCAAGAAATATTGGTGAAAATAAATGTATTCGTAAAAATAATTGCATTTCAACCTAGTTCAGGCCTGAGTTAAGAGATATGTGAACTTAAAATTCACTTACTTAAAAGGAACAGATTTATTCAACATATTGTATTGAACCGTGATTCATCTATCTTTCATAATAACACCACAGAGATAAAACATCTTGATATCAAAATTACCTACAGGGTGTTTTCAAAAAGGGAACTGAACAATGTCCATTCTGCATACTTTGAGTTACCTTTTTATTGAAACACCCTCTACGTCTTCTTTTCTTTCACCCCTATTTGCACTGAATGAAGCACAAGTGCTATTCATTAAAAATGTTCATTGATTTTTTTTCTGTTTTAAAGTTTGTATTTGTTCATTAGTTTTGTTATTAGTTCTTCAATTATATTTTATGTATTTTTTCTTTCAGCTTCATGTCTCAGCTGCCAATCTACAAAGAGCATGGACAGCAACCAGACGTGTGTCAAAAGATGATTGGCTTGAATGGTTACGACGCTTGAGTATAGAACTTCTGAAAGAATCACCCTCTCCTGCACTGAGGTAATTATTTAACAGAAACTTTCCTTGGTTTACAAGAAAGTAAATTGTCCAATTTACCATATTGATACAAGATTTGCTACAACATCAGTGGTCACAGGTTTGAATCCCGACTGGGGCCTTTGGGAGTGTCTCTTCACCATATTGGGTGCATTCCGAAAGTCTTAACAGAACAATCAAAGATAACTGGGGTTGTGAACTTGGATGCTCTAGACGAAAGCGCAGGCGCAGCATTTTGTTTAAAGTTTCCACATGGCATCTGGCGAAAGGCATGTCCTTCTGGCAGAAATGAACTCTACTGTGGGCATTGGTACTCATTTTAATCACATTGTAAGAATAGTTGAGGCACAGTCATCTTGTGCATGTTGCTTCATATCGCTCTCTGTTAAAATTATAATACATTTTCCAAACTAGTGCAGTTTCAAGCCATCATGCATGCACGTTTTCTGCTAGCAGCCTCCTGGCCCATGCATTTGGTAAATCTCATTCTTGCACGAAATGCACGAGAGCACTTATGTGGCAGCCAGTTACCATAACTCCTTTAGTGCGTTAAACTCGTTCGAATTTCGGAACGGGTCCATTGTCACTCATCCTCATCACCATTAGCCAAAAGTGTAAAATGGCATTTGCTTTAATGCTCTGATTATCTGGTATGTGAAACTATATTTTAAAGTAAAACTCAATGTATCAGATTGGAAGTTATTTACTGATACCAGCCAATAGTTTCCTGCCATATTCAGAACTGCACCACTTTTTCTGCGAGTCTTAGTTTTCCTGGAAATTATGAAAAAACTTATCATTTACTTTGCACCAATATTGTATGAAAACCTATATTTTTTAAATTACTTGACAGGGTATTTTATTATTCTGTTGTAATTCTTGAATATTTTTAAGCAAAACTGGTAAATTGATGCTTATAATAATTGAAGTTGTATTAATATCAATATACATTTTGAACAACTTTTAATTATTATAATTTTCAGGGATTAGTATCGGTGGGAATTGGCATCAGCCCTAATTGATATGTTGAGTGAAGTAAAACTATCAGTCACTACTAGTAAAAGTTTTAGTAATATTATAGTAGTTCTGTGTAAGAGGAAGATCGAAGTGATCAGGGGTAGAAAAATACTGGGTGGCCGGTTGCCATGGTGCCTGAATTTTATTTTATTTTATTATTATTTTTTTTTTAATATTTCTAGTTCACTTATGTGAATTTCCATTACCTTTGTTTTAAATAACGAATACGGTAATGTTTGTATGTTTCCTGTATAATGTGCATTATTATATCAGAATAATAATAATTTTTTTGCACTGTTGCTAGCCGAATTTTAAAATCTGCTGCGATATGGTTCAGTCGATCATATCCTAGAATGTATTGCAGAGTTATTCATGAATGTAAGAATTAATTATTTCTAATGTAATCTTATATTAATAAATACATTATAGGTTTTAGGATCGCAATTCAAAATGTGAGCTGTATCTAAGTTGGATTCATGGCTTTCATAGTCTGCATTTGAATGAAAGAAAATAAAATGCAGTCCCCTGAGAAAAAGGGGCTTGCACACCACGGGTGTCTAGTTGGTAGAATGTCTGACTTCCACGTGGGAGACCCAGGGTGGGTGATATAAGGTCGTAATTTTTCCAGCCTTGTCCTCACATAAAGTGGCTCTGGGGCTCACCCAGCCTCAAATCAATTGGTACCTGGTGGGTAAAGCAGCTAAAGCATGGTGCTGATCACATCATCTCCAAAATGGCTGAGATGGAGAATGTCTATCCCCACATCCCCTAAATGCCTTCATGCCATGGTGCTATGTGCAAGGGGAACTTTACTTTTACCGTACCTGGTAGTGAGTATGTGTATTTTATGAATTTCTTTTCCAGATCCTGCTGGGCGCTCGCACAGACATACTCCCAACTTCCGAGAGACTTGTTCAATGCTGCTTTTGTGTCCTGCTGGACAGAGCTAAGTGAACCTCAACAGGATGAACTTATCCACAGTTTGGAACAAGCTCTTATGGTACCTGATCTGCCAGAAATCACCCAGACCATCCTAAATCTCGCAGAATTTATGGAGCATTGTGACAAGGTAAGGTACCACCGGGATAAAAAGTTTCAAGTCGGTTGTTCATTTACTTCAAATTGCATCATAGCTTGTGGAAAGGGAAGTGTATTAACTTTCCAGAGTTCAGGCTTGTAAAAATGCTGCTCGTCACTTTTTTGGAGTCTAAATAACCTGAAAATTATTCAGGTGAAAACTTTGAGTTCTGCAGGGAGAACATTTTGCTCAAGCGCCAAATAGTTTGTACGGAATTGAGAGCTTATTTGCTCGAACAGGCAAAACGATTGGTTTGCACTCTCACACACCCTCCCCCCTCCCTTCCTGCCTCTGCACGCCTGCCTGCCTCTCTCTCTCTCTCTCTCTCTCTCTCTCTCTCTCTCTCTCTCTCTCTCTCTCTCTCTCTCTCTCTCTCTCTCTCTCTCTCTCTCTCTCTCTCTCTCTCTCTCCCTCTCTCCCTCCCTCCCTCTCTCTCTCTCACTCACTCACTCACTCACTCTCAAAAATATGGAACGTGAAGGGGAAAATGCAGTGAAATTGAAACTTAAGTGAACATAGTCATCATCTACATGTTAAAATGTAGTATATCTTACCAATATAGTGATATATGAAAATGAAACAGATGATTGTGGGCTGAAGTTGCCAGGATGGATATTTTTACATATATAAGGTGCCATCAAATGATATGAAGTAAGGCACTTATCCCACTTGTTGAGCTGAGAAATGTCGGGCAACAACATCAGCCAGCAAGATCATGGTGACCGTATTCTTCGATGACCGTGGTCCCCTTCTAGTGGAGTTCCTTCCAAAAGGACACACTTAATGCCAACACGTACTGCGAAACACTGCGTCGTCTGCGGACAGCAATAAAGCATAAGCGACCTGGCAAGTTCAGCACATGCATCATTTTACTGCACGATAATGCACGTCTCCATGTTGCCATTCAAACACAGGACCTGTTGAATTCTTCGGTTGGGAAGTGCTCAACCACCCTGCTTACAGTCTTGACTTGAGTCCATGTGATTTCCACATTTTCAGCCCAATGAAGAAACACCTCAGAGGACGCCGCTATGCGTCGGACGCAGATCTGCAGGTGGCAGTGACAGAATGGTTTGCCTCACAACTTCTTCTACCAAGGCATTCATCAGTTGGTACCCAAGTGGGATAAGTGCCTTACCTCATATGGTGAATATGTGTAGTCAATGTCAGTAATAAACTCTGTACATGGAAATGGACCTTTTCATTTGATGGCACCTTATATATGTCTGTGATTGTTGTCACATTAAAATAATATTCCATTGTACACACTCAAGTGTAGGAGACTCAAATAAATACGAGCGAGCGAAAGTGGTCCCATGCAGGACTCTTGTTCATAAATTCTGTTCTTGATATGCACATATGTAGAATAATAGTGGTATAGAGACTTTTCTGAGTAGACACTATCTTTGGTATTTGGTTGCTATTGTGATCTGATGAAGTTGTTTATTTTTAGGGACCTCTGCCCTTAGATGCTCAGCTTCTAGGTGAGAGGGCCATGCATTGTAGAGCTTATGCCAAAGCTCTTCATTACAAGGAAGACGAATTTCACAAGGGACCAAATTCCCAAGTGTTTGAGGCTCTGATCTCAATTAATAACAAACTTCAACAGAAGGAAGCAGCTGCAGGTAAATTACTGCAATTCATTGTGCTGTATTAATAAAAATGTGCAGCAGGTATTCATTGGTTTTAAAAAAGCATATGATTCGGTTAAAAGAGCTAAATTATATAATACGAGAGTAAGTCAAAAAGTAAATGCACTCAATTTTTTTTCACTTTTCACAGTAACAATAGAAAACTTACAGTGCCATCATTTTTCAACATAGTCACCCTGCACTTCAGTACACTAGGTCCAACGTTCCACAAGCTTTCCGATACCCTGAGAAAAAAAGGTTTTCTGTTGAGCAGCAAGCCATGTATGCACCGCTACCTTCACCTGTTGATCTGTGGTGAATTGATGGCCTCTTAAAGCATCTTTAAGTAAACCAAACAGATGGAAATCCGATGGGTGAGATCGGGACTGTATGCAGGAAGCCCAGATTCTGAAGAGTTTGAGCGGTGTGGGCGGCGGTATGGGAACGTGCGTTGTCATGCAACAAAAGAATGCCTTCCGACAATCGACCTCGTCATTTGTTTCGAATTACAGGCTTCAACTTGTTGGAAAGCATATCACTGTAACGTTCACTGTTTATTGTTGACCCCTTTTCCAGGTAATGTTCCAGAATTAGCCCTTGTGAGTCCCAAAAAAGTGTGACTATTACTTTTCCTGCAGAGGGTTGACGCTTGAATTTCTTTTTCACTGGAGATTCGGGGTATTTCCATTCCATGCTCTGGCGTTTGCTCTCAGGTTCGAAGTGATGGATCCATGTTTCATCTCCAGTGATGATTCGTTTCAAAAAGGTTTCACCTTCGTTAGCATGACGGTCCAGTAAGTGCTGACAGATTCTGACACGATTGCACTTGTGCTCTTCAGTGAGCTGTTTAGGTACCCATCTCGCACAGACTTTATGAAAGTTGAGCCTGTTATGAATAATTTCATATGCAGAACCATGACTAACGTGCATATGGTTTGCCACTTCATCAATAGTCACTCGTCGTTTATTCAGAATCAGTACTCGGACTTGCTCAATGTTGTCATCAGTAGTGGATATGGCTGGACGTTCTGCTCTTACCTCGTCCTTCACACTTGTTCGTTTGCTTTTGAACTTTTCAATCCCACTAGTAAACACTTCGCCACGTTAAAACATTGTCACCGTATTGTGCTGAAAGTCTTCTATGGATTTCAGCTCCTGGTACACCTTCAGACCCCAAAATGGATTACGGAATGCCGTTCTTCTGTGGTGCACACGGACAGTGGCGCAGCCATGTTTACTTCACAACTGAAGTGATGACACTGTAACCTGCCAGAAGGGAAGACTATCGGTTTGCGATCGCAGAAAGCTGTACAGCCAACGGACAGACGAAAAGAAAAAAAGTGCATTTACTTTTTGACTTACCCTCGTATATTAGTTGAGTTTGGAATACCTAAGAAGCTTGTTAATATGATAAAAGTATGCAATAATGAAACAGAAAGTAAAATTCGTATGAATATTAATGTCTGACAAATTTACAATTCATGATTGGTTAAGACAAGGAGATGCATTATCTCCATTGCTATTTAATTTTGCCTAAGAATGTGCTGTTGGGAAGGTAAAAGAAACTAACATATGCCTTCGTGGCATGAGTACACATGCACAGGGGTACTGTTACCTTTTTTTTTTTTCAATACTTCATATTTGCTATTCCATTTGTTTCATCTTGAAAGCAGTCCATCCTGATGTTTTCAATAACTCAATCATAAGCTACTGTGGAAACAATTAACACTTATCACACAAGATAAAAGTTTCTATATTTCATGGACTGGATGCATTTTCAATTAAAAAATAAAGAGTGTGTCATACTTCAGTGTAGCCAGATGATGGGAGGAGATAACAGCGGGTGCTTTCCCCAGTGTTTAACTGTTTGCTAGACTTGGTGTAGGTGTATGCATTGGGGGGGGGGGGGCTAGGTTGAGTTAGAAGCTGTAGTGGTGTTTACTTTGACAAAACCTGAACCTCAGAATCAACTATCACTGTTCATCCACCCAGAAATCAGATTTCACCATTAAAGCTAACCTCAGCAACTGTTTCCTAGTAGCCATTACCCACCAACTAGTCTGTCAACCCAATCAACATCTAAAGGTAAAGTTCCCCATACATATAGCACCATACCATGAAGGCACATTTAGAGGATGTGGGTGTAGGGCTCCATATATTCTCAATCTCTGACATTTTGGAGGTGATGTGATCAGCACCATGCTCTGGCCACCTTTACTCCTAGGTTTGTCCCCCAGATATACACTGATTCGTATATCTTAGATCACCCACCCCGCGAATGAAACCGGTTTCCCACGTGGCAGTCAGATGCCTTACCAACTAACCACCCAACCTGAAATGCTTGGAAAGATCCTAAATATCAATTAGCAAATGAACAATAGCCCCCGGATTCAACCTAGCCACTCAGTAATCATTGCAATTTTTAACCTGCCCCTCAGAATTCCAATTTATAATCAAACTTTTGAATCAACCTAGTATATCGTTTCCTCAGGTCTCCTGGAGTATGTTATGAACCTTGAAGATTCGGACCTGAAAGTTCAGGAACGTTGGTATGAGAAGTTGCACAACTGGGAGAAAGCTCTACACTCTTACCAAGAAAGGCTGGAGGTGAATGCAGAAGATGTGGACCTCTCTTTGGGGCAGATGAGGTGTCTGGAAGCTTTGGGAGAATGGTAAGAACATTTAGCCTTTTAAAACTTATTTTCTAAAAATATTTAACTATAGATGCCATGATTCAAATATGTTTGTGTTGAAAGGAAAATAAAGGATTATAAATTGTTTTTATTTGATAAAATTAAGTCTGAGTCAATACTCATGCCAATGTATCATGATCAACTAATATTTTTCCAGCATTTTGTTCTTTTACAGAGCCTAATTTTCCTGGAAATTGTGTAAAATTCAAAGTTTTCATTTATTTTGCACCAGTATTGTGGGAAAAATGGAATTTTGTTTACTTTATTAAACTTACGGTTCATTTTTCCACACATTTTTTATTAACTAATGACAATTGAACCGTAAGTTTATTAGAGTGAACTACTGTACCTCTTTTTTTTTCACTATTTACACTGCCAGTGTATATTGATTGATGCGTTATACCGTATTAGTCTATAAGTACTTACATATTTTCTGTTGAGCTATTACATATCAAAAATAGTTTCAAAACCATGCATGATATTGTTACACCATTTTAACTTCAAAATGTTCTTTTATATACTACTTTTGACCCTGAAATATGCTCAGTTTTTGTACTTAAATTGTGATCTCATCATCATCATCCTTCGCCGTTCCCTGCCTCTGGCTGGGTTGGCATAGAAGTCAATCCTCTCAATTTTTTCATGGTCTTCCACCACTCCTCTCTTTCCACGGTGTTCCAATCTTGTCCTCTTCTCCTAACACCCTCCACTATCTGTTCTTTCCACCGACATCTTGGTCTCCCCCCTTGGTCTTATTCCCACTCCTTGTGCATTGTGAGCTCTTACTGGTGGTCTTTCTGCATCCATCCTCTTCATGTGTCCGAACAATCTCATCTGTGCCTGATCTACCCTGTCCTGAAGCTTCACCACACCCACTGTCTGTCGGATCTCCTCATTCCTTATTCTATCCCTTCTAGTCTTCCCCAATATACTCCTTAAAAAATTCATCTCCACTGCCTGCATCTTTCTTTTGTGATCTTCTATTTACCGAAAATATATGTCACCACTGACAACGTGAATTTGCAGCAGTTGTTTGCATTTATGCTAATTTGTTTAAAAAAAATAACAATAAAATGTACAAAGGACTATTGTCTAAGCATGTACCTATGAATATTTCCAAATTTTCAAACCCTTCTGCGTTCTTACCAGGAAAGGAGAGTGTTAAATAAGTACAGTCAACTCTCGATTCTAAGACCCCGGATTTAACGACCCTCTCGAAGTAACGACCCTTTACCCGGGAACCGTGAAGAAAAAAAAAGTTGAAAAATTCAAGGAAATCGGCCGAAAAATACGTTTGTTGCACTCATTTTATTCGCTGTGTTGCAATTCCCTTCACGAGCGCTCTGCGGGTCGCATGTGAGCCTGATCTAAAAATAGACACCACCACACCAAGCTTGAGTGATATCCAATAGCACTTGACCTCTGTCATCCCCTCCCCCAAGTGCAGCGACGGTCGCTACTTACGCGCCAGGCTTGTTTTGTCATTGTGATTTCGCTTGCTCTTGCATACGGGAGAAAGAGAAGATCGAATGTGCTTAGATGTTATTTTAAATCGACCTTGACTTGTTTCCTTGTCCTAAGAGCTGCTGATAACTGAATGGGGGGCAGCACCTTGAGAAATGAGAGATAAGATCGCAGGAATGTTCCAAAATACAGATGCATGCGTGGTGCCTGGAAGTCTGGACCGTCTGTCCAACTCTGACCTAGATTTCAGCAGGTCCCCGTGAGTGAGCAACTCTTGGCCTTGTAGCAGACAACTTCCAGTAACCGCTTTCATTCAAAACGTGTTCTTTGTTCCCTGTAACACTTCATAAAGGAGCGAAATTATTAGAGATAATAAAAGCCACATAGGCCAACTAAAGATCGTCAACCCGCTTA
>NC_139240.1:70090530-70248073 GCF_977018435.1 Lepisma saccharinum
CTAAGGGACTTCGAGCGTTATTCGCTCGAGCAAAGGAGCTCTCAATTCCGTACGCTATCTAGCGTCGTCCCTACGAACTATTCGGCGCTGGAGCGAAATCCTCTCGCTACAGCACTCTAAAGCTTCCTACACTGGTTATTCCCCTAGATGGCCACGGTCCAAGGTTCGATTCCAATCACCACACAGACTTCTGAGTTGTAATGACCACATCACATCGAACGTACACTTCTAGCCGTATCAAGATGAGAGTTATTATTTTGTTTGACAATAGTAAATTTAAATGGCAAAGAAGTACCAGTTCTTACCATATATTTCTCGGCGAAGGTGTAATATACACTGAAACAAGATTTCCATAATGTTCTACAATGATAGTTTCTCAAATCAACAACGAAACACATATTTAAAAAAAAAAAAGAAAGATTTTTTCTAACTGGCTGAATTCTCTGTTTGGTTGTATACTTTCGGGTGTACCTAGGTAAATTATTAATAAATAAAGGATTACCTATGCAACTATAAATATATACATGCAAGAAGCGTTGTTTTGTTTTTAGGATTTTTTTGAAGATGTACCATTGTGCATTTTGACCATTAAATGTTAATTTTTAATGCAGAATATTCGCCCTGTGTTTTTATATTTAGAGACCTTGCAAGCGTATACATACGTACATGGTTAAATAATATTTTTTGATGTTTCGAAATCGTAATTGTTCACATTACATATAACACGATAACCGTAAAATTCAAAAATAGAATTCCAACATGCAGGCGGGTAGGGGGGGGGGGGGGGGGTTTGCCACTAGGCTATCGTGTAGGGGCCGCACAAAAATGACAAATACCAGTGACCATTAAATTCCATAATGTTGTGAGTGATTGATTGAATTGCTTTATTTTACTTCGCTTCTTGTGCCACTTTTGGCTAATTTGCGAAGACGCGGATGAGTGATGACATGATGAAATTGATGAACGGACACTCACAAAAACACCCACGCCCAGGTCAGGATCCGAACCCGGGACCCCTGTGCTAACCACTTCGCTACGGGACCGGCCAGTATTGTGATAACAAAATAAAACGTCATGAGCTTTTATTTGCTTATTTCATGAAAGTTTAACGAAAACATTTTAAACAGATATGTCTATATTATTTTAATCTGTACAAGTATTATTAATAGGGCTCGAAAGTTGAGGAATAATCATTTTTTTCCCCTAGTGTCCAACGAGGCCCAACATAATATATGTTCATTTTGGGTCATTGTAGGCCAGAAAAAGGTGGGTTTTATTTATTTGTCCTTTTTTGCCTTTTTCGGCTTATTGGTCCTTTTTTTAGCCTTTTTAAAGATCTTAACGGCTTTTTTCTGAAACGTCGCCTTCTTTCGACTACGTTTTTACTGCCCATTCTCCATTGGAATCATCATCAGTTCATCACCTCTTAAACATCCTTTCTGTAGCAAGGAAATAATATATATATATATATATATATATATATATATGAACCATGCCTGAAACGAGAGAAAAACATTTTTGGACGACTGAAGCAGGTACGGTACAAGGTCCTTTAACCGTAACAACTTGTCCGAAAGGTCGCAAATATGAAAATTATGTTAATCTAAAAAATATATAATGTCTGAAAGAAGATGCATTTCATTCATATAGTTTTTTCGCACTGTGTGTTCCATACCACCAGAATTTTGTATTTATTTTATTAATTAAATATGTAATTAAAACTGAAGTTATTAATTAATTTGGATCACATTTATACGTACTTTTTTCCATTTTGAGGTCCTTTTTTTGATATTTTTAGGTCTTTTTATAAGTCTTTCTTTGGCAATTTATAGGTCTTCAACTTCCGAGGCCTAGTTATTAATTACTTAGCATGCAACTAGTTGAAGTGATGTACCATGATAACAAAACTGTATAATAATAATAATAAAGATAACAAAGGAGAAAAAGATCATGAAATAGCAATTAGATATGGAAACGAGAACTTGGAAGAAGTAGATGAATATGAATATTTAGGAACCATCATAACAAGTGATGGTAGGTGTGATGAAGAAGTCCTAAATAGGAAAAGAAAAGAAAATACAGTATATTATCAGTTCAGTAAAACAATAATGGGAAAGAAAGAAGTGGCAGTTAAGACAAAAATGCAGCTATACAAATCAGTATTGGTCCCCACATTAACATATGGAATGGAAAGTTTACCACTTCAAGATAAACATCTGAGTAAAATTCAGGCTAGTGAAATGAAATACCTGAGAAGAGCTGTTAATAAGACTAGGAGAGATAAAGTGAGGAATGAAAGAATAAGAAGAGAAGTGGAACAGGAGTCGCTAGGGAAAATAATTGAAAAGAGACAGCTAAAGTGGTGGGGACATGTACTCAGAATGAATGAAGACAAAAAGGTAAAGCAAATTCTAGAAGTAAAGGTGCAAGGTATGAGAGGTAAAGGAACACCAAGGATAATGTTTGAAGACAGAATGGAAAAGATTGGAAGAGAAAGGAATAAGACAATAAATATGATGAAGAGAATGATGAGAAACAGACAGGAATGGAGGAGATGGATCGAGGCAACCAACCCTACGCTATGATGGCAGAAGGGGACTAGAGGAAGTAAGTAATAACGAAGGACAATTCTCCGCCTCCTAACTTATGTATACGTACACCTTGAGTATCAGTGTTAAATCCATTTTATTCTACACTATTCAGCATTTAAAATCGCAACAATGTTTTACCATGAACATTTCTCTAGTTACTTGTTCACTATATGCACATTTTGTTCAGTTTCCAAATAAACAACACGCATTTTGCGTAACAAAAAACAAGTTGAAAGTGATACTACAGAAGTACTTGAACGTAAGAGCCCGTAATATGCCATGCAAGGACCAGTTTCCAGGCTGGAAGAAGAAGAAAAAAGCTTACAAATTTTGTTAAGTTGTTCTCGTTCAAGAAAAACTGGTTTCCGGCTGAAATCCCCTTTGGACAGAGGCAGAAGACAGGAAGAGCAATCGAAAATAATGGAACACAAATTGAAGAAGAAGAAAAAATGTGCAAAAGTGGCAACAGGTAGACGAAAAAAAAAGTGTTGGTGTTGTATAATGCAAATAAACCAACCACTTCTGCCTTCAAACCATTAGTTTCGACATAACAGCAGGTTACGTGGAGTGTTTTAACAGCAAATCCTTCTCAGTATTTGTTTTATGACTAACGGGATCGAAAGAAGGGGGGAGGGGGGGAGTGGCTGCTGAGGGTAGAGGCTCATAAATATGCAAATGTTTTAAAGCAGCGGTGAAAGTGAAATCGGAGACATTGCAAACAAACAAATATTAAAAAAAAGGGAAATATGCTGCAAGTCGACATGCGAAGTTAAAAAGCACTTATGAAGCAAACAAATAAAGCAGCTTCGTCAAAGAAGATATGGAATGTTCAGTTTGAGTTTCGCGTGTCACAGCCCGATCATACTCAATGCCATCCTTGCGTCTTCTACACCGGTGTTTCTCAACCGCCTGGCCGCGAGAGGTTCTCCTGAAGTTTTCGACTTGCAGCCCCAGCTGGCAACCACGCTCCGGCCGTCTTTACCCCCAAGTATTCATTGATTTTGAGGCTAGGTGAGCCCCAGAGCCGCTTTATGCGGGGACAAGGTCTGAAAAATTCCGTCGTTAGATCACCCATCCCAGGAATCGAACCCGGCTCTCCTGCGTGACAGTCAGTCCTACCGAACAGACCACCGCGGCTCTACACGCATATTGTAATACTTTTATAATGCTGGTATAAGCAGAATCGCTGGGGTGACCCTTCCATGTAGTACACCCAAATCACCCAACCTCACTTCCCCGAAGTACACTTTGGACTGCAATTTGCAGACAAAATATTTACCGATCAGTGCACTCATAATTCACTTCTTTTCGTTCGTTTCTGATCCACAGAAGACAAAAACCCTGCCATGACGTAATAACTTCCTGTCGGATGACAATTTTCCAGGATGTGGTTGGGTCGAATTCTTCCTTTACGCGATATATGTCATCGCTACAGAAACAAACAGTAAAATCGTTCTGCATGTGGACAAGAATTCCGACTGAGCTACGGTACGGACAAAGCAGTATCAGTTTCAGCTTAACCCGAAGTTTCGTTTAAGTTCACTTTACGCACAGACAGCCTAATCGCGACTGGACCTACAGTTTAAAGTGGGATCCAAACCACTGTGTGCTTCCACCGGGTATTGAACACGGGAGCCTTTCATTACAAGGCAAATACGTTACCCCTACGCCATGGCCTTCGTGCACCGAGAGGCTAATCGGGACTGGACCTACAGTTTAAAGTAGGATACAAACCACTATTTGTCTCCACCGGGTATAGAACCCGCGACACCTACTTTCACCATAAATAAAAGCACAAAACACACAATACTTCACTCTTTCTCACGTGATCTATAGCGTTAATGAATCATATAGCTTTGTCTCTGTAACAGATGCAGATTTAACTTTAAGTGTCGAGTATACCTCGAAAGATATGCACCGCATAATCTTGCATACTCCACATATAAAAGACAAAACACAATCTGTTAGTATAAACATATTTTTGTTCCCGAAGGTCTTATAAACCGTACAGTTCATTTAGACGCTTCTATTGATCGCAGCGTCTCCAGTACAGTTTCCTCAAGATGCTCTGATAACGGTACAGGGGGCAGGGGGGACATTCCCGATCGACCAATATGCCCACCCCCCAGCAAGCAATAACTCTTAACAATTCTTTTAGCTCAAATATGCATTTTTGTATTGTATTTATGGGAATAACAAATGCGACTTCTCCCCACGAAATATTCTTGCCTCCCCGCTCATCTTCGTCTGGCGTTGTCCTTGCTTCTAATTACGAATAGAGCGGTTCATAAATAAGGGTATTATATAATACCAATTATTCAGGTCGAAACTGAGTGCATATCGGACCGCTCGCACCAAGGACTGGAGTATTAACACATTCCGCTACAATGACGCACAGAGGACTTTAAAATTGCCGCGTTTCTACAACCACACTCATGAAAGAGAATCCAGAAAACTTAACCTTCTGTGATATTCTGCACTTGCAGTTTTCTTGTTGGCAACCTTTGAGTTCCATATTCAAGCGTACGTCTTACATATGAATAGTACAGCGTCTTGAATGCTTCGTTGTTGTGAAATTCTATTTTATTTATAATAATTAGATCTATATTCAATTCTCTAAAATAATGACGTTATATTTGTTTCATAAAGACTCATCCTTAGCAAGATCCTATATCTCTATCCAAACTCTCTACAAATAACTAACGGTAATAACTGTAAGAAGAAGATGAAGGGAACTGGTATAAGGAAGATGAAGGAGGAAAGTAAGAAGATAAGTTAATATATATATATATATATATATATATATATATATATTAATCCATGTTATATTATGCTATTATTATTATTCTAATTATACATTTTATTATATACTAGCTGATTACCCGGTATTTATTTACCCCAATTTTGTATTAGACAGGAAAATAATGAATTCTAACTATAGTGTAAAATGTAACTAATTTTAAATGTGATCGTGAATGTCACCAATTAGCTTTGCAACTCCAAAAACTATGGATTCGACACTAATCTAGGTCATTTGTGGCATTTTATTTCTCACCCCCTCTCACCCCCCCCCCATGCCGATAGGTGATGAACTTGGAGTTGAACCGCATTGGGAGTGTCACGAAAACTATGGATTCCAATCGCAACACAGCCTGAATGTTAGACAACCCGAGAAACACTATCGTTGTGCGGATTGCATAGAGTCACGGATGTCTGTTTGTGCGGAATTTAATATCGGTGGTTCTCGATTATTTTTACATGTCACCCCTTCCCACCCCATCCATAGGGGTGCCAGGGGTGTCTTAACCCCACACTATTTCTTTCCAAGTTTGCAAGTGATACGCGTAACAAGTTTGGTTGAAATCGCTCCAGGCGTTCGAGAGTTATGCCGGAACAAACAAATATACACACCCACATACACACACATACATACATTTTTATCTATATAAAGACACACTATGAGAATCAAGTAATAGACGAGACAAATGAAAAAGGAAATCTAACGGTAGGGACATTACCGCCCAACTAAAAATAAGTGTCAATAGTAAGCAAGACATTAAGAACTCAAAATAAGGATGAAAGGAAGAAAATCTCGAAGAACGGCGAAAGAGAAAAGGAGCCAGGCAGAGAAAGACTGACATGCTGGGAGAAGGTGAAGCATGTGTGAGATGTAAGTGGTGGAAGGAGGGTTGTCCCTGCCTTTAGAATAAACCCTACACTTATTGTACTAACAAATTGATCGAAGTTGGTATCACTGTACACATTGTCAGTGCTTGCAATCTCTTATTATTCATCAGGCAGCGAGTCTATCTCCTCGATTGCCTTGACCAGCAGAGTCATCGCCTGACACACTGGTCCATTTCGGATGCTGCAGGAGAAATCTCCCATTGTTTGCTTCGGAGGGAGAAATGAGTCAGATACGCAGCCTTGCGTGGAGGAGAGTCCCGCGGTCTGTGTTTGCTGATCTCCTTGGATATTGTCATTTCTTTAGGCTCTTGTCTCGGCGGGAGCGTGACCAAGGGTCGGAATCTTTTGTAGTGCGTGATGCTACGAGAGGCTGCCTTTGCTCTACCTCTCTGAATCTCTACAAAGGTATCTTCTGTTTAGTACAAGATCTTCACTAATAGGGTGAAAGCATTCTTGTGCAGCACGTCACTGCAACGTAACCATGATCAAATCCTTAAACGAATTTTATGATTAAACTTCCACCAATCACTAAATCAGCAAATTATTACAAGAGTCAAACGAAAACCTTAAAAGTCCACTAAAAATTGTAGGTCAGACTGTAAACAACTCAAATTTACATGAGGTATGAACTGTTGTTTACAAAACGACCTCAAGGCTGCAACACTAATGGCTTCAAAACGCCATTTTTGTCACTTTGACGATGGCGCCTCCTATACACACTTACACCAGTGAAGAGGAGTAGTTTCTTACCCTATGTCAGCCTAAAACTTCTTGGCAAATGAAAATTCAATCTCTCTGTGCATGCTCACCACACCAGCAAGTTTACTAATGTAGGAGAAAGTTCGACAAGGCCTTAGTTCGCAGGCAGATGGGTGGAAAGGCCTTCTCAGTGGCTCATAAGTGACTGCACGTGGACCCCAAAGACTTACTCTTCATAAGGTACACAGACACCAGGAACGTATCTAGAAATATGTTTCGGCGGGGGGGGGGGGGTCCCCAAGCAAGTGTCTCAGGAATAGTAATAATAATAATGTTTAATTTAAAATAATTAAATTAAATTAATACTAATTACAATACATAAATTAATATTATTATTACACGATTAGGTAAAAATACTGTATAAGAATAGAGATATAACAGCGCATATTCATTACGTAGCTTACCTGTAGCTAAGATCGGAATAACTTACATAAAAGCAAGTGCCCTGGCAATGAATAATGTCAAATAGACGAATAATTGAATATTTATCGAATAACAAAAATTATGTTACATGTAGTTGGAAAAAAAGTAAATTTCTGATTAAAATTTTATGCATATTATTTTGAGTAATAGTGTACATAAATCTTCTTTGTAATGTCATTCAAAGCCATGATCCCAATATAATCCTTGCCTTCTAAAAAAGTTCAGAGGAAATTAATAACCATACATTATGCAACAAAGGTTAATATTTTCATTACTTAATTTTAGTACTTGGTCAGTCTTTCGGGGGGTCCGGACCCCTGGACCCCCTAAATATGTCCTTCCTGTTCTTCAAAGCCGTTTGATCCCAATATCATTCTTGTCTTCCAATAAGTTCAGAGGAAATTATACAACAAAGGCTAAACGAATATATTTTTCATTACTTAATTTTAGTACTTGATAAGTCTTTCTGGGGGTCCTGACCCCCTGAACCCCCCTAAATACGTCCTTGACAGGTACTAACTCAAAGTTGAAAAGATGTAGATCAGCAATAGGTCTGTGCTAAAATTGCAAACTTGTGCAATCTTACATACAGAAATGTGCTAGATAAGAAACAAAAAGGAATTAAAGTTCTCATTTCACTATCCATTGTACAACAGCAACATGTATTTTCTTTATATATATATATATATATATATATATATATATATATATATATATATACATACAGTATGTAACATTGTTATTCGTACACATAGAATTTCCGAGGAAAAAATGCCATATCTACTAGTAAATATAATAATTTTCATATGTACCTGCAAATTAATGTTAATGAAGGTTTCACCAACAAATGTCAATAAAAATGTATGTTCAAAGTGTATAAACGGAGCATATAGTTTGTGTGAAAAGAGAAAAACACGCTGTTTCATGCAACATTGTTATTCGTACAGGCAATAGTTTCAATCTTCCTCGCATACAGCGCCACCGCTATTCGGGCGATTTCGTGCAGTTTGCAACTTCGTAACAAGTTTGAACATGCAGGCGCGCTCCCCGTCAAGCGGAATGCTGGCGTAGGTATTGTTGTAGGCCTATCGTCTATCTATCAGCGTGTTCGAAATGGGAGGTGAAGGAACTTAGTTCCGATCTGAAGGATGTTATTATAAATTTGGCCCTAAGAGGTTATTCGTTAAGAAAAATTTGACAAACAGTCAATCACACTCCACAGTTCAATACATAGTAAACAAATTTAGAGAGGAAGGTTCAACACAGAAAGTGCCGAGAAAACCAAAAGAGAGACGGTTGAATAAACGTGATGAACGCTTTACTTAAAAAGAGTGCGAGAAAACCCCCGACTAAGTGTTCCTCAGTTAAGACAGTTAGTAGAAAATGTTGCTGGCAAGATGATGTCCGATCAAACTGTCCGACGTGCCTTGTGGAAGCATGGATATCATGGCAGAATACCACGAAATAGGCCGTATGTAAATAAGGTGAATCGCAGGAATATACTTTCATTCGCGAAAGAGCACATCCACAAGGACCAGGAATTTTAGGGATAGTGTCATATGGTCAGACGAGTCCAAGATTAATATATACGGGTCAGATGGGATAAATAGGGTCTGGAGAAAATCAAATAAAGACAATGATCACATTGACACAGTTCCAACAGTTAAACACGGTGGTGGGTCATTAATGATTTAGGGCTGTATGTCGTCCAAAGGTGTTGGTACCATCCAGTTTATTGATGGTATCATGGATGCATATGTCTATTTGGACATATTGAAGAACAATGTAAAGCAGAGTGCCCCAAAAATGGACATGCCGCCTATCTACAGATTCCAAGACAATGAAAGTAAGCATAAGGCGAAAGTTAACATGAATTGTCTAATATGGAATGTGCCCAAACTACTACAAACACCAGCTCAAAGTCCAGACTTAAATCCCATTGAGCATTTATGGGCAATTTTGAAGAGGCGAGTCCATAAAGCAGGCGTCAAGTCCAAACAAGAGTTGAAAACTGTTGTGCAAACCGAGTGGAATAAAATAAGCTCTGGAACATGTCGGAAACTGGTTGATTCTATGAAGAACAGGTGTCAAGCAGTAATTAAAGCCAAACGATACGCATCAAAGTATTAGAACTGTCAGTCAATTTCTTCCGAATATACTTTTTTCTTTTATATTATTAAGTGTACGAATAGAAAAGTTGTACAAAAAATGACATGTTTCTCTTTCGGTTTCATTTAATTTATTATTGTCATTGGTTATACAGAATTTGGGTAAGATGTTATGTTCCTAATGATATTAGTTATTGAATTATAAAGAAACAATTTCAAAAGAGTGTATTTCCTTTCAGATATTAAAGCATTTTCTTTGAAAATCCGTGTGTACGAATAAGAATGTTACATACTGTATATATATATATATTTTTTTTTTCTGGTGATTATTTCCGGACCCCCTGGAACCCCCTAAATACGTCCTTGTCCCCATCTAATGCGGACTTTTTGACGCCACTCGAAGTCTTGATGGATACTGTTACTCGAAATTTCCACTCATTGCACTAACCAGAAGCCTTCGAAGAACCATAAATAAGGCAGAGAAACGGAACGAGAAGACGACGAAGAAAACAATGACTGATCACTTGTAGACTCGCGGCGGAAATGCTTGTGAAGCTGTTGACTTCCTTCGTGACAGAGAATCGAGGCTAAATCCTAGAAAGTCCATTCCTTCTCCGATAACTTTTAAGAGGACGCGATGAAAGCTTCGTTTTTTATAACAGCACGTTTCGTCCATATTGTTACGAGAGCATCATCCTTCATGTTATGATGTGGATGATGCTGTACAATTATAGATCCATTCCATACTCGTCCAGTTTCTCTTCGGATGTGTCCACTTTGCGAAAAAGAGAGAGATTACCTTTTTTCTGTCACACTTATAGGACAACATTAGTATCTCGGTTACGATTCAAGGTCTTCTTCCAAATATACATGGAACTCTTCAAATTAGGGTTTCTTCAGTCTAGAAAGTATCAAGTTCGATAATTTTAGAAAAATCTTATCTCGTGGATAATCACAAAACCCAAAATACGGCCAAATCCGGATAAAGTTTTATTTGCATATCGGATAATTGTCTATATCCGAATTGTTCAAATATTCGAATTGTCCGAATTATCCTGATATCCGAATTGGCCGGATATCCTGTATTTGGATTATCTTAATTATCCGGATCATAGGAAATGTTCGGATATCTGAATATGTGCTTTATCCGGATAGTTTCATCGTTGATCCGTTTTACGGGCTATCCACATATTCTTTTATTCGTCATTTTCGAATTTCACTGTACGGATTTTCTACAAATCCTTCATCAAATCTGTTCTATCCGAATTATCCGTTGCATCCGAAACGGATATCTGATAATTTGAAATCCGAATATCCGTTATCCGGATTTTTGTGATCATCCCTGACACAAATATGTTGATTAAATTTTATCTTTTGATTTAGGTTATTCTACGTCACTTTTCTACCTCTTGGGCTAATTGCAGCGATGAGGATGGGACTAATGCACGGTTTAACCAGGATTCGAACGTGAGACCTCTGGCTTGGTACACTGACCACTGACACGATCTATTTCAAGTGTATAGTTTATAATATGCGTTGTGTGAAAACTATTCACTTATTTTTTTAATTGTCATGGAAAATTGACCAAAAGATAAAGGTTTTTCCCTTCAATTTTGCACGAACGGGCAACTTCCCTATTATTTAGTATATGCAAGAACTCCACATGGAAGCACAGTAAGGCCGCCTAGTGGGCGAAGCTTGAACTACAAGATAACAATATCTCTGTGCAACTGTTTATGGAAAGTCTGACAGCGTGTCGTAATTAAGTAATAAATCATATGCCTTATTTACCGAATCAAGAAATGTTAGTGTTTTAATGTGCGTGTGAGCGCTTGCTATAGCATGAACCAACAAGTTGAGTCAGGCCAATATTAATTGGTAGGAGGTTTCTAATTTTTCGTTGCAAGAAATGCGGAAACGTTGAACCCAGTGCAGGGAACAGAGAGATATGGAAAAACAAGAAATCGGGCAGCTTGTTCCGTGGCTAATTACCTACAACAGCCACCAGGAACTTGCGCCTCTGCATAAATCCTTATCTGTGACACCACCTGTCTTATCTTTCATTGCGCCTGCTTCCAAGATTTAAATATCAGGTCATTTTCCCTCCTTTTTTTTCTTCCCTTACTTAGGTACGCACTAATTGCGTGATTTCAGGTTCAGCGCTTGCTGTACGCTCTACGTCACAAACCTTTTGCCCTCGGTCAGGTTTCGCTGTTAATATTCAGAGTAGAAAATGCTTAACGTTTGACCGAACCTTGGATGTGCAATAAATAACCACCGCAATTCTATCAGCACGACTGAGTTTTTGTTGCGTCTGACAATGTAATCAGTTCATTCTCTCTTAGAGGTTCATATACTCTATACTCTTTTCAATTTGCAAAAATCCCCCAAATATACTCTTTTCCTTGCTGTTTAATTTCATTCTTTATTTTACGCGTAAAAATGCGTTAAAATCCACAGAACGGAAAACGCATTGCAAATGGTTGCAACGCCGCACCCTGTGTTGAGACCTCTCTCGCCGAGCAGACGAGAATCAAAGCAGTTGCTCTGTGTAATCTGGGAGAAATTAATGTTGCCACTAGATGGAACTGCTGTGCGGGACGGCACAGAACGCAACATTATGCAAGATAATTACTTTCCTTCTAAAGCCATATTCGTGCATATTTGCCTAATTTAACTATCAGAGAAGCAACGCTATTATATTCATGACACAAAACTTCATTTCTTCTCATATCATTTATTAAACTTCTACACTCTCATGTTCATTTATTATAGTTAATGATTTCTCTCCCAGAAAGTTTTGTAGCATCGAAAATTAGGAATAATCCATCGGTCGTGTATCTTTTTAACGTTACTATTCTTGCTTCCAATAATTAAAATGATTCCGAAGAATGAACCAAATTAAATCCAATCATCTCATTCTGCAAACATGTCCATATTTTTTTCAACCATAATGACATCTTCCTTCATTTTCTATGTAGCATTCTCAGCTATATACGTACTACGAGGGTCACTATTTATATTTTGAGCCTAACAATGAAAAAACAGGAATTTGGCATTGAAAACTGCTTTATTGTTTTCGAAGTATTCTCCTTTATGGTCAATACACTTTTGCATTCGTTCGAACCATTTGTCAAAGCAGTTTTTCCAATCTTCTTGAGACACCTCCATAATATGGTTTTTGAACGCAGCAACGGCGTCTTCCGCCGACGAAAATTTATTCTTGACATTCGGGAACAAGAAGAAGTCATTGGGTGCCAAATCAGGACTGTACGGCGGATGACCCATCAATTCGATTTTTTGAATGTTCATAAAGTCGGTTGTTAGACGAGATGTGTGACAGCTGGCATTGTCTTGATGAAAAATGATCCGACGGCATTTGTTTGTTTTCCGTATTTGACCGAAGACCTCTGGCAAACAAATTGTTGTGTACCATTCAGAGTTGACCGTTCTACGTTCCTCTAAAGGCACAGTTGCCACATGACCAATTTTCCCGAAAAAAAAACAGGCGACCATTTGTTTCGATGTGCTTCGAGCGTGAACAACTTTTGTTGGATTGGGTTCATCTTGAAACACCCATACAGTCGACTGCTGTTTACGTTCCGGCTCATATGCATATATCCATGATTCGTCACCTGTTACAATCTTATATACGTCTTTTGAAGCACCACAATTGTATTTATTGAGCATTTGTTTGCACCAATTGACGCGAGCGTCTTTTCGAGTTTTTGTCAAATTGTGTGGGATCCAACGAGAACATACCTTTCTCACAGCTAAATGATCATGTGATATTTTATATATGCTGGTGGAACTAGTGCCTATGGTTGCCTCAATCTCACAGTATGTCACATGACGATCTTGCAGTATTAGGTTTTGCACAGCATCAATGTTTTCTTGAACAACAACTGATTTTGGACGACCTTCGCGAATCTCGTCGGTGAGCGAATGGCGGCCACGATTAAATTCGTTATACCAGCGTTTCACAGTGGCAAAGGATGGGGCTTCATCGCCAAATGTGGAAGTAACTTGATCGATGCACTCTTGTCTTGATAATCCACGTCGAAAATCGTAAAAAATCATCGCACGAAAATATTCACGAGTTAATTCCATTTTATTGTTGTCGCGCAATCTCCAAGGCAACATAAACAACACAAATGAAGCTACTGACAAAACATTTGAAGTACGTTATGGTCAATAATGCCAGACGATTCCGTGCAAACGTCAAATCGCGCCTAACTTCAATCAGTGTTGCCAAGGCTCAAAATATAAATAGTGACCCTCGTACTCTACTGTGCTCTCTCTTCGCTTTTCTGCAACTTTGGGCTAATTAGGACGATCAGGGTTGGCTTTTTTCTTTCTTTTTTTTAATGAAACGAAACAGCCAAACCAAGAAGACTTATTTCTGAAGAATAATTGTTCATGAGAAGTATGTTAATCATTCAAGGAATTGTTGTTTGTAGTTAAAAAAAACTCTACCTCTTAAATAAAACTTACTTATAATTACTTGAAAATGTCGCATGTGGGCTGTTCGAGAATGTTTCCACAGTTGCCAGGCCCAATTTTATCCCCGTTGTAGCTACTCTATTTTCCGAAATATCATATTTTATTGTGAATGTAACAATATACATTCATGTTAATAACAATGTACATTAAGTGTGGGACAAAACTGTTTTATCTACTTATACTGTTTTAAACGCTTGTAAAAAAACATAGGCATGTGTTTTAAACGTTTCAAACAAGTTGTTTTAAACGTGTTAACCCTGCCGAGGATGAGAGATATGATGCAGGGCCCAGGTCGGGGTAAGAATCAGGGACCCCTGGCGCTAATCACTCCGCTACGGAGGTCGGTCTCATACGTAGCGGTGTAGGGCAAGGGTTCCCAAACTTTTTCCTTTCACGGCGCCCTTAATGCTTCAAGATTTTCCCGCGGTGCCCAAGTCAGAATGTAGGCATATTTAACACTTGCAACGCTCAGTTCAGAAACAATTTATGTGTAAAAAGTACTAAATAAGCACATATTTGGAACAATCATATCATTTCAGTGAAAATATTGGAACATTTTGCGGCAGCGCACACTTTGGGTATCACTGGTGTAGGCAATAGCCGTGGTGTACAGTCACGAGCAAAAGAAGCTTGGAAGTCTGAAGTAAAACTGTACAGGACCCGAATCCTTCGAGGTAATCAACCCACGACACACAACGAATTGGTATATTACATAATGTTCAAGGATTTGTGTAAATGACGACGCGTTTCTGTTTCGCGTTTCACATCACTGAGTTTTATCGACTTTCTTGATTTGTTTTCTTTAACTTTTCCTCTTGAAGTACCTTCCCAATTCTCCTCACAATATTACACAACTAAAAGTCTGAATTACAAAACATTATCGATAAAAGCAACAAAAATAGACGCAACGTTCTTACGCAGAACCCACACTACGTCATCTGTTGTCATTCCATACATTTCTAAGGACTCAACTAGATTGAGAAAGTAAAATTGCCTACTTAACCATTCGTTTCGGACCAAAATTCCTCAGTGTAACTTGACTTGATCATAGCTTACCTGCAAGAAAGAAGGCAAGTCATTAATGTATGGCTAGTTTTAATAACAAGCCTACTAGATTATAAGGAAATTGATGTATTTCATAAAAAAATAAACTTTTAACATAATTCTATTTGCATTTATATTTGTTTGTATTTTTACGTCGCCTTTCTGCCACTTTTGTCGAGAATGAGTGGTGATTAGATGAAATTGATGCACGGACACTCACAGAAAAACTCACACTCAGGTCGGGATTCCAACCCGGTAACTTCGGAGGCGAGTTAGAAAGTTGACGATGTAAGGCGCTCGGCCACTGAGAGTCAGCAATTGTATTTCTCTATAGTAAATAGAAATGTGTGAATATGTACTCCACTTTAGGACTGTTGAAATGTAAGATATGGGTAACTGTAACACTAAGTTACTTTTGGAGCAAAGTAACTGTAACTGAGTTACTTTTGGAGCAAAGTAACAACGGAGTTACTTTTGGAGCAAAGTAACTGTAACCGAGTTACTTTTGGAGCAAAGTAACTGTAACCGAGTTACTTTTGGAGCAAAGTAACTGTAACCGAGTTACTTTTGGAGCAAAGTAACTGTAACCGAGTTACTTTTGGAGCAAAGTAACTGTAACCGAGTTACTTTTGGAGCAAAGTAACTGTAACCGAGTTACTTTTGGAGCAAAGTAACTGTAACTGAGTTACTTTTGGAGCAAAGTAACCAAGGTGGATTGATTTAAATCAGGTTAATTTAAACCAAAATTTAAATCAGGTGGTTTAAAAAAAAACAGATTTAATCACTTCAAAGAAATAATTTATACAATAATGTATATAAGGATTTTGTAGATATCAGAATCACTATTGGTGAAAGAACATTACTCTCGTAATTATTTAATTGTATTTATTATGCTCTAAGAAAGGAAAAGAAAGGAGTCAGAATATATGTACTGATGGGGTGAAGCTCATACAAAAGGAAATGCAATATGCATTATGCAAACTGTAAACACACTTAAATTTATCTTGATTTAAAATTATAAGCCCTCGATCACATCATCTTATTTTTTGATTTGCGGAAGTGTGCAATTGTAAGGCATAAACTTGGCAACAGTGAGTGTACGTCAATAGTGGCGTCATTGAAGGACGCTGATTGGTGGGCGAGTAGAGGAGTAGGTGCAGGTAGATAACTGCCCTTGTCTATCGGCAGCAAAGGGGGGGGGGAGAGAGAGAGAGAGAGAGAGAAAGAGAGAGAGAGAGAGAAGAGAGAGAGAGAGAGAGAGAGAGAGAGAGAGAGAGAGAGAGAGAGAGAAAGAGAGAAAGTCGTCTTCAATTCTCAGTCTAGTTTCAGTTAAGTATCGAAATTATTTGTTTGATCTTTATTTCTTTGTGCGTGCATAACTGTTGATAAGTTGCTAATTGATTAGTTGATCATTCCAAAAAAAAAAAGGTTTATTTAGTTTAATTTTCATATTACCATTTTGAAGAAAGGAACTACTGTATCTCCCTCATGCACGCTCTCCCACTGAATGTGTAAACATGTCAAATAGGATTAAGTAATTAAACCCAAAATATGTAACTAAGCCAATTATCGATTTGAATAAACGTGTAGTTATCATGAATTGTATTGTTCGAATTAAATTAATTGTTTAATTAATTACATTTACATTAATTGGTTCTAGCGCTGCCTTAAATAAAATTCAAATAAATGGGTTATCAATTAATATTAATGATGTGAGGGTCCCACACTGCACAACTGTTAAGAACTTAGGTGTGATATTTAATCATCGCACTTACTTTCGACTGATGTTAAATTGCGTCTTATGCAAGCTCTCGTTTTTCCCATTTTCGATTACTATGGCGTTGTTTACGGTGTTAATCTAACAAAAAAGAATGCTAAAATTGCACAAAAAAAGTACAGAATTCTTGTATAAGTTTTGCATTTAGCTTGAAACGAAGGGATCACATATTGCCTTACTTAAATGACGTTAATTGGCTGAATATGACACGACGCAGAAAACTGCATCTGGCCTGCACAATATTCAAACTTCTGCAAACAAAAACACCGACATACTTATACGACAGACTCCAATTTAGACACGACATACACAGCTACACGACTCGACACTCTAAGAAACTTAATCTGGACAGATTCTCAAAATCCATATTCCTGTCATCCTTCAAAGCTGCTTCTGCATATTGTTGCAATGCGCTGCCACCAGATGCTACCTCGTGTGCGACATACAACAGCTTTAAAAGCGCAGTAACAAAAGTACTTCTATATGAGCAAGGACAGAGCCTCAGTACACATGACTAGATTCAGCATGCTTACGTTGAAATCAAAACAAAAAATGAGCAGATTTGAACCCAAGAAGAATATTTTGATGTGTGTGAATGAGAAAAATTGTTTTTATCTTTTGAAAGTGTTAATTACTGAAATATTTAGAAGTGAAAATGTAATGGAATTCTTATGTTATAGTAGTAATTGTATTTTGTTTGTTTTATTGTACTAGATTTTGCGGGTCAAGTGGTAGAGCAGCCACAGGCTGAACTTCGCCCATGAATAAAGAATTTCTAATTCTATTTCTAATTTTGACTACTGCAAATCGAGTTACTGTTAGACCGAGTATTGGGGACCTCTTATGAGCCCAGATCTGGTAGGAGTTCAGCCCCTAAAGGTGGTTGTATAATTTAGTAATTTTTGTAAGCACAAATAGCAAACATTTTGTGTAGAATAATATAAAAAATACTTATCATGATAAACCGTATTAAAAAGTGCCAAAATTCAGCTACAAAGACTGTCAAAAATATTTTAAGTTACAATTACTGAAATTATTACAGTTTCATTAACACACTCAACAAACATTTCCATATTAGGTTCATATATACAGTATCAGTAACGGAAAAATATATATTTATGTAAAGTTTTATTTGTTCCAATCAAACTGTTCAAATATTTTATAGAGCCGTTTGACAGAAAAAGCCTTTCTATAAAAAACATATGCCTATATGTATACAATCAAATTTAAGCGCGTTGTTTAAAAAAATCCGATTTAAATAATAAAAAATATCAAAAATGATTTTTTAAATATAGAATCATGATTTTTATCCACCCTGAAAGTAACTGTTACCGGCTTACTTTTGAGCAAAGTAAGTGTTACTAAGCTACTTTTTGAGCGAAGTACGAGGGATGATCGAAAAAAAAGGTTACAAAGCCTATTATGGCGTATATATTAGACATAGCTGGAAGATCAACACACCTGATGATGGAGGGTACTCAACACTAGTCCTCGATGTAATCATCTTTTTTGTTCAAGCACTTGTCACAACGGTAGATGAGGTTTTCCATACCGGTTGCACAGAAATCCGCGTCAAGTTCTCGTAGCCACCGTGAGGCAGCTCTTTTGACATCATCACATGTCAGATAATGGTGGCCAGCCAACCAAATGGTAGTCCCAGCTCAGCTGATATTGAGCGTAATATTCTTCTCCTGTCCTCACGAATGCACTCATCCACAAGAGCACAGTTCACGTCAGTGGCTGAGGTACTGGGTCTACCGCTGTGTCGAGGATTGTCATTAACAATACTGGTCCGTCCTTCTTTGAAGGCACGACACCACTTCCCTACATGTTGCCTTGAAATTGTCCCCTCCCCGTACACCTCCACAATCTGCCTACGAATGTCAGCAGGTGTAGTGTTTTTGGCCCACAGGAACCGCACCACTGCCCTCACTTCTACTCTTGACCAATTTTCTAGACGAGTCACCATTTTCAATGTCCGCTTCTCGGGTATACATTGTCAGAATCCGAAGTACTCAAACCCGCAACAAGACAAACATGTTATTAATTTACACATAAATTTTCGTTACGTTACAGTGAATAAAACAAAAGTTATATGCTTTGTAACCTTTTTTTCCGATCATCCCTCGTATTTCTAACTGATATTACAAATAACTTTCCAAAACATTGTGGACCAGTTCATGAACATGAACTATTTCAACATGAAAACACACATAGAGCGAAGTGGTGTTCAATTCGTTTTCGCTCACGTGTTACATACATTATGGTATCTCATAATAATAAATGAGTTCAAAAGAAGTTGCTTTTTTATGAGTTCAATTACGAAGCGTCCCACTTCGCTACGCAAGATTGTGCAAGTCCGACCTCATCAAGTTCAGCAACTGCTCGGTCAGTCCACGCATCTGTCCGTGACGATTACGGCAAATGGAAGTGCGAGTCCAGGAACAATTTGCAGGGGCAACGGACAATGAAGAGAGTTCGTCCCGCAGTAATTTACGAGCTCCAAAGATTCTCCCGATAACCGAAGGCGCGAGCGGCCATAGGGGGGACGATTACGTCATCCCACATACGCTGGATGTCGTAAAACTTCAGCTGGAGATGAAATCTCGCAGTCGGCAGACACGCCTCTCCAGTTCAACACTTTCTTCTCGGAGGAGGCTGGAATCGAGAAGTTCCAGTTACTGGAGCCTCCATGACGACATACTGGGAGTAGGGATGGACACAAAATCTGGATTTCAAATTATACGATATCCGTCTCGGATGCAACGAATAATTCGCATATCCGGATGGTATAGATTTGTAGAAAATCTGAACAGAAAAAAACGGATTTGTTTTCAATAACAAAACGCCTTTGGTTAAACTTTTTTGGTAATCAAACAAAAGTGTTTGTACTTTTTACAAAATTTGGTAATTTTGACCAATTTTTTCGGCAGCTCTAAACAAATATGCGCTATAAGAATTTGGTACTAATGAGCAATCATTTGTTTGTCGACTTTTTAAACACATATTTCATTAGGATAAACTATTTTTTCCAAACAAACATTTTTCTCTGTGCGTATAGTGAAATACGAATATGACGAATTAAAGAATACGTTGATAGCCCGTAAAACGGATAAATGATAAAACTGCCTGGATAATGCACACATTCGGATCTTTCGGATAATCATAATAACCGGTTTTCGGATATCCTGATAATTAGGATAATCCGAATATCCAGATAATTTGCATATCCGGACAATTCAAATATCCGGATAACGAATCCGATATCCGGATATTTGAAATCCGAATAGAAAATTATCCGATATTTAGCTAAAATTTTATCCGGATTTGGCAGACAATACTTTTTTTCTATTTGGTGGTTCTTTGAGCGATTGGAAATTCTGTTATTTATCTACACCCCGTTTCGGGAATATGTGGAGCAAGACCGCGCAAAAGGGAAGAGAAGGGGATAAAGAGATGAGCGGAGCAAAGCAATGCGCGCTGCTGTAAACGGCTGGTAGCTACAAATGCATCATATCGATTGATGCACTAAAGTGTGTTTCATGGCTTCTTCAAAGAATCAGATTCACATTTGATGCATTTGTGTATGTCGTGAAAGAAACACCAAAGTGCATCATTTGATTCAAGTGAGGATTCCTTTCAGTCGAGATGCACTTCAATGCATCAGTTGATGTTCCTTGATGCACCTTCCTGCATCTTTTTGGATGAAGCACTTAAGCGTTTGGTTTCAGCTACAGAGTTTATGTAGCTCTTACGAAACATTGAAGTGCATCTCGACTGAAATAAATCCTCACTTGAATCAAATGATGTACTTTGGTGTTTCTTTCAAGACTTACACAAATGCACCCAAATGCATCAAATGTGAATCTGATTCTTTGAAGAAGCCATAAAACACACTTTAGTGCATCAATCGATATGATGCATTTAGTTCTCTGAGTATACAGTCACTTCCTCTCTTGCAAGTTCTTTGATCAGGTCCTCTCGAGTCCTACTTGCACAGAACTGATTCAATATTAATTTGTATCGTTCACACCAGTGGCGGCGTTTGGGATCCAAAACGGGGGGTGGGAGCAAGGTGCCAAAATTGAGGTGGGGCGGGTTAAAGACAGTATTTTCCCCCTTTGTAGATAAGGTTTAGCACAGTGCCGGGACAAAAGTGGCGCCACTGGTTCACACAGAATGATCCGAGGAAAAACATGACATGAAAGTGACGTTCAGTTCGTTTTCGCGAATCGTTTCATGTCAACATACACTATGAATAAGAGACACTAAGGATCAGTAAGTGTAGTTTGCAGCAATGTAGCAATCTATTGTTCATTTCTATTTCACGAATCATTTTGGTTTATGAACTGGAACTGTACGTACCAAGGATCGGCTCATATGGTTCAATCTGAAGAAGCATCGCCTTATGGTTTCATGCAATGGATGTCGAATCTTTCTTTATTCTATTTTTACGATGCAAGGTGGAAACACATAAAGCTTATCCATGAAACTCGCAGAGAGCAATGAAAACAATAAAAGAAGCGAAAGGTAGATGAAGATGTAGTAAGTCTTCATAAACACAATAAAGAATATGACGGAGAAATTACAATAACATTTAGTTGATTTGTTGTTTTAAGTCCACTTTATGCACAGTAAGGCTAATCGGGACTGGACCTACATTTTAAAGTGGAATCCGAACCACTATGTGCCTCCACCGGGAATCGAACCCGGGTCCCCTTGATTACAAGGCGACGACGCTACCACTGCGCCATCGGGGAGGACAATAACATTTAGTGTACTGAAATCAACAAAGCAATTGTGAAACTAAGGAACAGTAAGAATTAGTTTGTGGGACACACAGACTACATTTTTGACATTAGAGTAACTATTCTAGTTAAGCAACATTTTTCTTAGTTTCTGTACAATGAATTATGAAACTTAACACTGTTGATTAAACATAACTACCCTTAGAATACTTTCCCAGATTTATAGTTACAAGTGAACAATTTTGTGCCATGGGTGGGACAGATACATACTTAATAAGAAATATATTTTAATTTCTGTGAATTTTCAAATTATGAAAAATAAATTATGTAAGACAAAGAAACAAGGTAATTGATCTCTGAAGTGGAGCTGAAGGTGAAATGTAACATTTTATTTTTTGGTGTCAAGTGTGGGACACAATAGAAAAAAGTAAATAAAAAGTTAAAATAAACGAACAATATGTAAAATACCCTTTACCTTAATTATGTATAATACAGTAAAACCTTGTCAATCCGTATCCCGATAAGCCGGACTTCGCTTAATCCGGACAGGCAAAAAAAAAAAAACAGAATGCAAGGTTTTCAATGTGGCTAGAATTCAACAATCGCATTCGTCGTACGTACTGCATTATATGTACAGTATTGCTTTAGATTTTACTGAACTGTATAGTGTATTTAGGCCTATGCCCTTTAAATACACCATAATAAACGTCTTTTGTTGCTATAAACAGAGTTTTAATGGACTTTCTACTGTTCTTTTAGGTTATTTCAGTTAATCCGGACTTTCGTTAAACCGGTCAACTCATCCCCCCCATTAGTCCGGATTAACGAGGTTTTACTGTACTAAATATTTTATGCAAATGGCGATTTTAGATTGTTCACTCACAAGATATAAGTTAAAGTTACAGCATTACATTTGATTTTAAAAATTGAGATAGATTTACATTTGCGTGTGTAAATTAAGGTCTTCCACCCCTCCACCAGTTTTCAATGATTTCGGACACTGCTTAGAAGTCTTGCAAATTTTATTTGCACCAAAGACTACGACTGCAAATGGAAAGGCCCTTTGAGATCATGATGGGAGAAATACCTTACAATACCACCTTATGGAATGACCGCACCTGCTACCTTTTATTCATAATTGGAAAGTGAACGCTTCGTTCAAGCAGCAAACGACCTTTAACTTGCTTGTTTCTAACGTCACAATGGCCGATCAACCAATTATTTTCACTCATCTATCAGGCGGAACAATAGGCCTCTTGGTACCCATTTGTCCTGTTCACTTCTTTATTGCCACATTAATAGAGATAAACCCTTTAATGGTTTCCATACTGAATGGTAATCGTTGGTATTAGGCATGTTAATTTGCCTAGAATAGCATTCAGATCAGGACAATATCGTATTCATTCGTTCGGCGAGAAGAGATTATCGGGGGAAAGTTTGAAGGCGCTTGCACAGAAATGAATTTTCAGCAGCACAAGAGAAATAACTTCGATGCCTCTTCGATGGGTGTTGTTGTACCCAAGCTGCCTCGGGAGAGTTGCTAGTGACGTATTTACACAGCTGCTTCGTTTGCTATGTTTGTACACTCACCAGCAATAAAAATGGGACACATAGATCCTCAAATACTCGCTTGCCTGCAAGGCGTGTGTGTTACTGTAACGACCGCCATGTTACGCAAATTTCAGTCGTATATTGGCATTAATCTTATTTGTATACTTTCAAGTTAAGAACTTGGATTAAATTATTTATACTTAATTGTTTCCATAATTCATGTATATATTTACGTTTTATCTTATGTTATATTATTATTCGCGTAATTTTGCAACATTTATTCAGAATTTATAGGCTAATAATTATCCCAAATAATATTTCACGCAAATGTTGTTGTTTAAGCACAAGTTAAATACATTTCTTCTTAATGTCGATTTTTCTTCAACAATGTACAAGATTGAAGTAATTTGTCTTCGTTATATATTAAATCTTTATTTAATCATTTTTCTTTATGTACAAGGGCAAATATGAATTATTTGATAAAATCAGTTTAGTTATTTCTATATAGTTTAATATTGTAATATTATAGCAAAGTATTTCTCCCTCGTTTTCAATAAAATATAATTTTCCTATTGGCTATTTGTGTTAGGAGTGGGGGAACCACGCTACGTGTTTTTGGCGATGTAAAACTTCCACGTTGGCATTTTTAATTGTTGCCAACCTGAACTTTAGCTTACTATCGCTAATTAACATTAATGTGTTATATAAATTATCAGTTTTTCTTGTGTTATTTTATGTTATGAGTTTGTATTATTGTAAGTTAGAACAATCTGTTACGCTGCGCCTCGCGCTTGAGGTACGCAGTTGAGGTCTTGCTATTAACTGTGAAGGCGGTGCGCGGACTCTCGTGTTAAATAAGTTGTTTATCACTGCCTGCGAGCGTGCATGACCCAACAAATTATAATTTTAACTTGTGCGAATCAGTATGTACGCGCGCGATTTGTGATTAAAGATTTTGGACATTTTAATTATAAAGTATTTGAATTTTATTTACTGTCACGTGTCGCAATTCGGTGGTTTCCTTCCTGGAGGAAGGGTGGATCGTCTTAATCCCGATCCCTGGGTGAGAACTGGTGCTCCCAACTGACCAGCCGGAGCAAGGAGCGGTGTGTTGCCAATTCGGATTTCCATATAGCCTGGAGTTACGAGTGGTGGCACGTTGCATTACCTAAAGCTTAACGCTCACTGAGACGTCGAAAACGCGCTCGTGGATATCAGTAAGCAGGAGATAATGGCAGAATGCAGCGAGAAGGTGGCGCTCATCGCACCACAGAGCCCGGGGCTGGTCGTAGGCTGGGGTAGAAAGGGCCGAATGACAGAAAGAAGTGGACTAGCCTGGTTCCTGCTGGGTGGATGGAGGCAGAACAAGCTGAAGGAGCGGGACGGGAGTGCAATCTGAGCATTGTGTGGTGAGGCTGAGACGAGGGAGCACATTCTCGTCCAGCGTTCACGGTCAGTTCCGAACGGACAGCGCAGATGGGGAGCCGAGGCTGCGAACAGGATACAAAGAACTCTGCGCACGATAATTCAGGAAAGCTGGCCGACAGAGAACGCGAAGCGTGACATCAGAGCCATCTGAACACTATCTGGGAGGAAGGAAGGAAACCTTTCCAAGCCTTAAGGGAAAGTGAAGGGTATGACATGACAGAGGAGGGATGGAGGGGACAGCATCCGGGGCAGGAGTGACTTCTGTGATGTCCACCGTGTATAGGTGTACTACGGTAACGTTCCTCTGCTGTAGAGTGAACACGCTACCCTGTATATGTGCGTATGGATATAGAGTTATTCATGTAACATTATCTCTTTACATAATTGTAAACTAACACTTGGTATGTATCCGTACCATCTAATATACCATCTGTCTGCGGTCAACAATAAGGGCTGGCAAGAAACGATTTACCCTTCCCATATTATTCTTCCATTATTAAGGTTTCGTTAATGTTTGCATAATATTTTTTGAGGGTCTCGCCCGCACTGAGTCCATGTTTTTGAGGGGAATCATTATTACACCAGAGGTCAATAGAATCGGTTACGCAATGACGTAATAAGGAAGCCTCGGTGCAACCTCGCAGCCCTTCAGGCAACGCATTTTGGATTCTGACCCAGAGAGAGGAAGTTGTTTTCCTCAAGGTAGACACTTTGGGAAGGTGTTCGAGGTACCACGATATGGAGGAGAAGGATAAGTACTTTCCGTAATGTTTTAAGTTCCGATCTTGCACTCACTCACTCAATTATATTTTGTTCGTCATCTTTCTCGTCTATACTACGTGAAGAAGTGACTTGACAGTCACAAGACAGATTTAGTTCGTTATTATTAATTAGTTAAACTAATATGCATCAAACTGGCCCAAGTGATAAGACAATGTTAATTTCAGCGAGTTTATCATCGAACAATCTTTCTTTATGTAGTCTAATTGTACTTGCAGTTGTGATACAGTGTTGTATCTGTACATTTCGAATAGCATAGCTGCCCCATAGCTCGTATGCATTAAACAAGTCAGATTAACGTGCATAAGCCTGAGGGCTCGCATTTTAGCAATAAATATTCTATTATACCCCCGAGTGGAAAATTCCATGTGCCTTTTAGAGAATAGTTCGCCCGTGTACCGCACCGCCACGCCCCGAACCACGTGGAACATTTTTCATGCTCGGCTACAGCGGTGCAGAGCACGACGCTTTCCGGAGCTAAACGAAGAGACGCGAAATTATAGGAGAAGAGACGTGACCAACGGAAAATTTCCACCCTATACCCTGTCTCAGCTAACTGTAGAGCAGGGCCGCGCATAGCAGCAGAGGAGGAGGAGGAAAATCGAGAGCTGAAAGCGCAGCGTTGCCAACCGTACGGTCCAGACCTTAGTCCGTACGCTTAATGCACGGCTTGTCAAAATTTGCTGTTTCAGTTTATCCCTAATATTTCGCTAAGAAATTCTTAAACCAATCTGAAGGGCCTGGAGATAAAAATACGGTCCGTTTGCAATGTAATAATAATCCAAGGCTCGACAGCTCTCGAAAGGGCCTAAGCCTAGCTCCCGACTGCCAGTCTCCCTCTCACAATCCTACCTAGAGGTATGGAGTTCTTCAACCGGTAATGGGGTGACGTGTGGTTAGCACGTCGAACCCCGTCGTTGTAGGAGATTTCCGAGACCGGGTTACGCTACTCACTCGTAGCTCCCCAATTTCCTCACGATGGTGTGTTGCCACAGGCCGAAAATTCCCGGAGACAACCCGGGATCGAACCCATGCCGTCCCGCAGCAAGGTGCCTAAAGCCCGCATCACACGGAACTGGATTTCCAGTAGGTATGTCCTAGTTGGCGCTGGACTGGCTACCGATTTGCTAGTTTTCGCCTCACACGATACTTATCAACGTTCTTGTCGATAGGCTTTTGTTCCCATTCGAGGGAAGTTGTAATGGCGGCCGCGTGAGATGTAAACAATGTATCACTTCACATTTTTAAAAGCCGAGAACTATTCAACGGAGATGTTATTAGGTACAAAACAATGGCGCTGCTTAAATACATACTTTACAACGTTTACTGTACACGTATGGAAGAATATTTTAGTTGTTTCAAATGTAAACACCGTGCACTGGTGTAACTCAACGCGCCTTTCATGCTGTATACGTTATGCTGGAGTAACACTCGGAAACCACAGACAAAAAAGGCTCCTTTGCACACTCACAGATTACCTTCACATGGCGAAACTTTGCTCTGATTGGCTGTTGCACAGAATCCAGTCGAGGAAAGCAAGTAGCAATTAGAACATGTCCTATTCCTCCAAACCATTCAAGCAGTCAGCCAGGCGGCCATGATTCCTACCTAGAAAGTTAGTTCAGCGCCAACTAGGGCATTCCTACTAGAAATCCAGTTCCGTGTGATATGGGCTTTAGACCGCACGGCCACGGAGGAGGACTTGTTTGCCATGTGTGTTCGGTATTAACCTTTTCAAAATTTTGCAACGCTTACAGAGGAGGTGGAAATCGGGTAATTCCCGTCGCCCATTACACAATCACGTTTCTCTCGCTGTTCATTGGTGGAGCCGTCTTGCGCAAAGACTTGTTCTCGTTCGCCGGGTCTACAGTTAGCTGGTACGGAGTTTAGAAACCTGCAGACTTCTTCCGCGCCTTTCCCTGTAGTGCAAGCAGACAACAGAAAGTTCTGTTGCAGCGCTTCTCCGCGTCTCAGTGGGCGATATTCTTATCTCTACGAGGCTGGTAGAAGTTGCCATTGAAAATTTATTTACTATTAAAATCCAGTTATCGCCTTAGAGTTAGGCAACACACACGGTACGAGTGTTTCAGGACCTAGGTGTCCCGTTTTTATTGCCGGTGAGTGTACATGGCTCCCTCATCTGGTCCGGGTGAATTACAAGGCACGGAAGAATGGTATCTAAGAATTCTTTCATTTCCATTGTTGTTTTAAGTCCATTTTATGCGCAGATAGACTAATCGGGACTGGACCTACAGTTTAAAGTGGGGCCCTAACCACTGTGCAATGTACCTCCATCGTCTTTTTTTTAATACAAACCCGGTGCTTTAACCAATTACTGGGGGGGCGCCGTAGGTCTTTCGTAGCTTCGATTCCCACCAACGGCAAAAGAGGTGTCTATTGAAATGTATTGTTGGAATAAGTAAGTTTAAAGCACTAGGCAATGGATAATGTCCAAATAACATAGCATGTTAATGTAGAACCATTGCCACTAACATTCAGAGAGCCACAATGTTAAAGAGTGTGGGGAAATCACATGTGACAGATATCCTTCCTTCCCTTAGCTGTAAATCAACTTTGTCGCAAGTCATTGGAACTTCCAAGTGGCTTTGTATCGCTAACAGGACTCTGCGCTGTAATGAACAAGCCACAACAAGGAAGAAGAACGAAAACAAAACAAGAAGACGTGTTTTCCATGCATCACCTGACGCAACTAGTTTCGTTTAACAACTTGTAGGAACAAGCAATATGTTACCATTGGTATTTTGTTTGACAAACGCCACTTGTTCAGCAATCAGGCTCCATGCTTCGGGCGTGTTTTGTTACTGCGGACCAGTGTTGCCATCTGACCATTGATGTCTCTCGACGGAGTAGAATATTATTCGACTGAAATTTGCATTGGGGTATTTTTCTTACGTTACGCCGCTTTTCTACGACTGTACACCAATCGCGGCGAAGAGGATGCGTGACTGCTGGATGAAATTGGACTCGATCCTAGGACAATAGGTGCCTGAAGAAATTTGTACTTACTTTGTATTAATGAACCCCACAGACTGGCGTCCAGTTAGAAAGTTCATGTTAGATAATGGGACAGAGATACAGTTTATCAAAAATGCTTCACTTGTCGCACTGCTGCGTATTCTCAGTATCAATGCAATATGTTTTTGTCGTCTGACACTTGAACTCTATTCGCTGTAAATTTGGAAGAAAAACAAATTATATTTACAACTTTAAGTTTGTTACAAGAGCTCTGGACAACGGTGTTATTTCACGAACATAACCTTTTGATGCAACTTGAAATTTTTATTGGACTTTGGTTGTTTATCGTCGTTTTTCTGTCACTTTTGGCTAATCGCGAAGATGAGAATGAGTGATGACATAATGAAATTGATGAAGGGATGCTCACAAAGAACACTCATGCTCAGACCGGGATTCGAACCCTCGCTGTCCTAAACAGTCCGGCACCATATGGTATTTGAAACAAAGTAGTGTGTGTGTATGTGAGAAGGTAGTAATTCCCGTAACTTCTTCAAGCATGGGATATTATATAAATTGTATATGTACCCCCCCCCCCATACTAGAAATTAGTAACCAGAAGTGATAGAATTCACATAGTTTTATGGCTGTATACGAAGCGAATAAAAGCAGAGGATCGAAATTCAGTTCCCTAATGAAATAGTCTTGTTAAAAAAATATTTTGATCTCGTTACACGATGCCAGGATTACCGGGTTCGAATCCCGGCCATCATATCCTTACCCATCCTCATCGTCGCGATTATCCAAAAGTGGCAGAAAAGCGACGCTAAGTAAGAAAAATTAAACGTGAATAATTTTGTAGACCAATCCACATTTTTCCGTCCCTACAGTATGCAAGTTGATTAAATTGGTAGTGTTGGGTTATTTCTCATTTTTCTGCATATGTAGCCTGAGAGCGAGTTATAACTCGTGAAGCATCCAATCAGCGAGCGAGCCGCTGACGTCATCTCAACCCAGCACGAATCGCTAACATTCTTGCTAACGCTCTGCACCGTTGGTAGGCTCGCCAGCTAGCTTCTCGCATCCAGCTGGAGATGTATTGAAAATAAGCTGACTCTACCGGTTTCCCTTTTCGGTGCCATAGGGGAAATGTTATGCTTCCGAGTGGCAACACTGCCGTGGCTAGTCGCACGTCAACAAGCGCTCATCATTTGCGCTGCAATCGCTTACCAAAACACTCCAAGTGTCGTTAGTGGTTTTTAAGAGCCCGACACCACCTGTTGCGATTCGAAGATTTAAGGGATCCCAAGGCCCAGGTGGAACCATATGGAGATGAATCTCTGGCCGGGAACACCGCCAGCCATTACAACGAGCCCGTTTTGTTCTTGCTGGCGAAATAGTCTTCGCTTACCGCGCAAAAGTTCACTGCCCTTACAACGGGTCTGGAGATTGAAGTAGGGGAGAACAGAATGAATTCAATCGCCTTTACTACTTGTCTATTGAATATACAGAATCCTCGGATCCGAACCGAAAGAGTACAACTTATATGATGCACGGAAAGTAACATAAGCGAAGTATTGCGACAATAAAATTGAAAGATTAGTTAAGTTAATTTTTTCGTTAAGAAAAGTAAAATTGTATTCGTGTGCTTCAATTTATTCTAACAACGATTACATTTTTCAAGATGCATGCACACACACAAACACACACACCACCACCACACGCACACATGAGAGTTGGACCTTCCAATTTGTCGCAGGGGCGGCGCCGGGAGGTGTGAAGGGGTGAGCACTATTAACTTTTGCAGCATGAAAAAATATAAATATGCTGACCAAGGCAGTAATTTATTTTATTAAAAACATAAACTAAACGTAACGTTTCAACCTTCTAGCAAGATCTTCTTCAGACTCTGTATCAAGTACAAAAGTCTTGAAGCTTGAAGCTAGAAGGTTGAAACGTTACGTTTAGTTTATGTTTTTAATAAAATAAATTACTGCTTTGGTCAGCATATTTATATTTTTTCATAATCATGGAAACAAGGCTTAATGGTGTTATAATTGCAGCATATCTGAAGTGTGACTCATTAAAAGCATTTCGTCATATTGAGCGTGAGTATTGTACACGACAGGCAAGCCATCGATCTTAATCGGAAAGATATATTTTCTTTCTTCAACATTGTTGATAAATAGGGCCTGGGACTTTATGTTATAACATATTTTTAAATTGGCTTCGGATCTATTATTGGTGTGAGATCTTTACATATCTGATGAAAATCAGCCGAAATAGACAAACTACACAAAGCATATTTTGATATATTTCACCAATTTCGAGTTTTTACAACATATTTCTTCAATTTTGTTGTAATAAGACATATTTCTGTATAATTCTCTCGCACATAATCGGTTATTTCATATTTTTTTTCTTCGTAGCTTTAGCCCAAGGATAGTTCATATTGTCGATGGCAGGATATGGATATTACGGAGGAAGAAAGGTGCGTCTTTTCTTATACCCCACTTTTTTATCCCGCCGACAATTGATAGCCATGCAAACATTATTGATGCAAAATGTTCTCTCTCATTGTTGCACGGGAAGTGAAGAAGTTTCCTTCTCATTTCTTTGCCTTTTTCGCTTTTCACAAATGAGAGAAATTCGAGAGTACTGTTGTGCATATTTTTGGCTTTACTGATAATATTTCTGCATTTTTCTGACATATTTGTAATTTTTCATGACATATTTTCCAATTTATATGACCTAATTACATACATATTTTACAGTTTTTACATAAAGGCCGGGGCCCTATTCATAAATGCAAATATATATATACTAACTAACTAACTCTCTAGCCTTCTTAAACCCGAAGGTTCATGGCTGCAGCAACACAGGCCTTCCATCTGTCCCTATCTTGAGAAAGATCTATATACTCTTTTCCATCTCTACCGATTTCCCTTAGGTCCATCTCAACGTTGTCCCTCCATCTTCGTCTTGGCCTTCCTACAGGTCTCTTACCATCAGGTTTCCCAACAAGAATCCTGTAAACTCCTCTTTCCTCTCCCATTCGTGCCACATGGCCTGCCCACCTAAGTCTTCTTGATTTAATTATTCTAATAATATCTGGACATGAATACAAATTATGTAGTTCTAAATTATGTAACCTTCTCCACTCACCTGTCTCCTCATCTCTTTTAGGTCCAAATATTTTCCTAAGGATCCTATTTTCAAATACTCTCAATTTATGTTCCTCTTTCAATGTAAGGGACCAAGTTTCACACCCATATACTACTACAGGCAAAATTACGGTTTTGTATATTTTAACTTTTAGTTTCTTAGATATTAAACGAGAAGACAAAAGTTTATGAAGAGAGAAGTAACACGCATTTCCAGAATTAAGCCTACTTTTTATTTCCTCTTTAATATATATATACATACACGTATATTAATTTAACTACATAGTTTAATGAGATTGTTATTTGTGTTTGTACGTTCACACTGCATGACTTTTTGCTTGGAGTATTGGACACAACGTTTATCGTTGTCTGCATTGAACAAGCTTTGTTCGTTTCAAATTACAAAACATTCGCTTGCGCACACCTTAATTTTCTTCAGCACCCCTTTTCCAAAACCTACTTCCAACCGAAAACATTATTAACTCTTGCATTGCCATATTACGACATGATCTACTAAAACATTGTCATCATATTCAGCGATGTTGAAGCGTCACTGCTGTTATTGTACACACACACAATAGACAGACAAGCCATCGATTCTAATCTGAAAGAGAACCCGCACTTACTTTCCTCAGCTGGGGTGGGGTCGGGGTGGTGCTAGTCTCTACAATGAGTGACTGTTGTATTTCTTCCCCCATTATTGTTGTTAAAAAAATATTCTTCTTTGGCCTGCCTAAACAAGCTTTGTTCGTTTCAAATTACTAAACATGAGCTTTTTGTGGCCAAAACAAAAAAAAAATGAGGCAAGTCACTGGTAGTCTTCAGTTTCAAATGTATATTTTCATAAAAGCCTACCAAAAGCTATTTGATGTAATGGTTAAAGCATGCATGCATATTTCATATTTTCTATATTTTCAACATCGCACTCCAAAAAAATCAATCCGCACCCCCGCAGCACCCTAAATTAATTCTGGCGCCGCCGCTGATCCTCATCTTCGCGGTTAGCAGAAAGGCGAAATGAATTAAACTAGAATCTATCAATCAAGTTAGCTTTTCCATGTCCACAACCACGTTGGGGAATTGGGCCAACTAATAAATAATGAATAAGCAAATAAAATAATAAACGGCACAGGTGCCATCGACAGGAAGTACTTCACGTGCAGCTCCTTTAGTGAGGCTCATATTCATAGCGTGCTTCTGTTCTCCCGCACGTTAAGAAAATACCCGTGGCCAATGACCCTCTGGTCAGCCACCTCCATATTTAGAGCACGCGCCTCAAACAGTTCACTCACTTGGCAGCCGCTTTCACGCCAACACGAAGGGATTGCATGAATCGGTCATTTTTCATTATTCCCTCCTGGTTTCCAAGTTGCCGTTGGTTCTTAGTCTGCAGGTAAGAGCAAATGCCAGAGCTTGTTTCTTGAAGTAGGGCCTCCCCGATGGCGCAGTGGTAGCGTCGTCGCCTTGTAATCAAGGGGTCCCGGGTTCGATACCCGATGGAGGCACATAGTGGTTCGGATTCCACTTTAAACTGTAGGTCCAGTCGCGATTAGCCTTTCTGTGCATAAAGTGGACTTTAAAACATCAATTCACTCAACTTAAGTTTCTTGAAGTCTACCTCCTTGAATTGAATTCTTGTTTTAAATCCACTTTATGCACAGATAGGCTAATCGGGACTGGACCTACAGTTAAAAGTATGATTCGAACAACTATGTGCCTCCACCGGGTATAGAACCTGGGACCCCTTGATTATCACTACGCACGACGAGTTTGAAACAAAATACATGAGCAGATTTGAACTAGAAAGGAACAACTATTGATTTGTGTGAATTAACGATTTCTTATCCAGTTCTATCATGTAGGTTGCTATAATATTTAGTAGGGATAAATGTAATACTATAGTTTTTTCATTGTGTGATCGTACAAGTTTTGTTGGTTAAGTGGTTGAGCAGCCAAAGACTGAACATCGTCCATGAATAAAGAATTTCTTATTCTAATTCTATGTCCGAGGCCTAATGTGTATGTGTGTGTACAACATTCCCTGATGGCCAATATCCCCTCTTCCTTGTCTTCGATACGACGCTTTTTTCAAAGTGAAAAGCATTTGTCATGATACCCTAAACTACAATATTTACCCTAACATTTTCCAAATAAGACTCGCGTGTATGTGTAAGTACGTACGTGCGTGCGTGTTTACGTATGGCTTTGTCTAGTTTAGGATTTTTTTTGTATATATTTCTTTTCTCATTTACGAAATTACTTTGCACTATCTTACGTGCAATTTCATTGTCAGCATGTTTTCATTCTGTGCATATACTTATCTCAATGAAGAATCTGTGGATGTAACCATGGTTAAGTGGTAGAGAAGCACCCCATAACTACGCCATGGAAACTAAGGCGAAACAAATAAGGGGCACTATATGTCAAAGTTCTCCTGATTCTCAATTTTTGAAATTAAATGCAATGCTGTAACTTTATCCTGTGAGTAAACAACCTAAACTTGTCATTTGCATAAAAATTCAAGTATTATACATAATTAAGTTAGAAGGTATGTTACATATTGTCCGTTTATTTTAACTTTTTGATTCACTTTTCTTTTGTATTGTGTCCCACCCGCGACACCAAAAAACAATTAATTTCTCTTTTAACTGTTACATTCCCCCTCAACTCGACTAGAATTTTAAAAGGTCAATTACTTCCTCTCCTTGTCTTATTTTTCATAATTTAAAAATTCACACAAAGTAAATTATATTTCTTACTATCTGATTACCCGGTGTTGCCCTGGTATTTGTTTATCCCAATCTTGTATTAGACAGGAAAATAATGAATTCTAACTATAGTGTAATGTGATCGTGAATGTCACCAATTAGCTTAGCGACTCCGAAAACTATGGATTCCATTCGCAACACAGCCTGAATGTTAGACAACCCGAGAAACATTATCGTTGTGCGGGATTGCATAGAGTCACGGATGTCTGTTTGTGCGGAATTTACTATCGGTGGTTCTCGATTATTTTCACATGTCACCCCTTCCCACCCCACCTCTAGGGGTGCCAGGGGTGTCTTACCCAAAAATATTATTTCCAGATTGCAAGTGATACGTGTACCAAGTTTGGTTGAAATTGCTCCAGGCGTTAGTGAGTTATGCAGGAACAAACAAATACAGTATACACACCCACACACACATCCATCCATTTATATATATATATATATATATATATATATATATATATATATATATATATATAAAGTATGTATCTGTCCCAACCATGACACAAAACTGTTCACTTGTAACTATAAATTTGGGGAAGTATTCTAAGGGTAGTTACGTTAAATCAACAGTGTTAAGTTTCATAATTCATTACACAGAAACTGTAAGAAAAATGTTGCTTGACTATTGAATGTAGTCTGTGCGTCCCACCCGTGAGAATGGAATGCCCCATAAATAAATCCCCTAATGTACTAAACGCACTGAAGTAGAATTATATTCATATCTTCTTCTAATTGAAACGTTACATAAAATAAACAAATTTTCCTAATTGTTCGGAAAATGTCTAAATTCCTAATAATTTCGGATTCGCCATCGCTCAATGTTCACTGAATCCATGTCGACGCACTTCTTGCAACCCCTTCTCTCTTCTTAATACGCAAGAAACCAATCTTTTCCTGCCTTCAAACCAGGACCCTCCGTGCTACTTCTGGAAGCAGAAATAGATGAGTGAGGGCTAGAGTCAAACAGACTCGATTTATCATCTGCCGCACAATTGGTGGATCTTTGAGCAAATCTCTCAGCGCTTCATTCACTGAACACAGCTAAGTGGATTACCAGCCGGAAGGGAAGGAAACGAAAGAACTCGTTACTAGGACAACCTCAGGCGCTCCACAATGAGATTATTAGAACGCTTCTTCCTCATCATGGCCCGTATGATTATTGCAAAATGCGCAGTGCATTTCACAACGGATCTTAATTACCCAGAGGTGACATAAACACACCTTCTGGCAAGCAGAAAAACCTCACCAAACAACCTCCGGCTAGCTCTCGGGCTGTCATGCTCCACGGTGGCAGGTCATCTCGTAGCAGACAGCAGGGAGATATTAGAAGCGACCGTAGCCAATTCTTCGTGCCTTTCACAATCTGATGATACAGAAGAGTCTAGCGATGGCTACTACAAAACAGTGTCACGCATGGGCTCCTATGGCCGGGAGCTAGGAAAGTACGAAAAAGTACTTTAAAATGTAGGTACATGTGTATATATGGACAGTACCGAGTAACAAGAATACGTAGAGGGTCACATGGAGATGGACGATATCGGAAATTCGATATATCGTCGAGAAAATATCGTCACGGACGATACGATACGATATTTTTTCCGTATCGTGATATCGGCGATATATATATCGCCAATCGTGATGATATATCGCCGACACAATATATATCGACAAATATCGTGACGATATATCGTCTGGACAATATATCAGCCAACACTATCACATACAATAATCATACGGTATCACACAGCGATATCTGTTGAACCGTGGAAACTGCGGGCTGTCACTGCCAATCACTGCGTGCGGTGTTTGCTCCATTGAATAAAAATCTGCATAAAATCGGTTTCGCAATGTGAATTGACAATGATAATGGATCTTGAAAATGGGTTCCAAAAAGCTTCAAAACACGACCAATATTGTATTTGTACGACTAACCAATACTAAGAAAAAGTTGTTTCGCAAAATTGATATGAACGGGTTTTTGACAAATTTTAAAAATGTGAAAATTAAGAACTGTGTTTAAGATCTTTCCGCCTGCACCGTACAAAAATTTCATCACGATTTTTATTTATAGAATTTCAAAGAGAGCGATCGTTTGCAAAGCTAAAAAAAGGCACTTTTTTGTTCTCACGGCGATAAAAAATAAGTGTCACACTCGAAAAAAATAATTGGTTAGCATAGACTAACGCAGAATTGAATAAGCTAAATTTTGATGTAACTCGTTTTTATGTAGGTCTACTGGTTAATTTTTAATTGGTGTCCAAACTCGAGTATCTATACTTTTTAATCCGACTGTAGTGATGGCTGATGCAAAACAGTGTCACAGGATATGAGCTCCTATGGCTGGGAGGTAGGCAAGTAGAAAAAAGTACTTTAAAATACAGTGTGTTTTGAAAGTCCTGCAGGTTTTTTTAACTCGGCACTTGTACCCATTAAGTTTTTTCCGACATCGAAGCCATCTCGGAATCACGTGATCGCCTGCATACGCGTCATTCAGCAGCGTGGGCAGAACAAAATATTAAATTTTCCTCTGTGTAAAACAACAAAATATTTGGTTTTAATAAATCTATTACTTTAAAGTAATTTCTTCTTAGAATCCTGCAAGGCTTTCAAAACACACTGTATATAGAGAAATGTATATGTATGACAAGGTCGTTTGATTTAAATGGCGATTTAAATTCGGTGATTTAAACAAAAGCATTGATTTAAATCAGGGTTGTTCAAGATCCAGGTACCTATAAATTCTATTGGGTTCTGCTCGAACAATTTAATTTCGGTCCAAGTGGCGTATTGTTCCATTGGACCCTATTTAAATTGAACAGCAAAAAATTATTCAAACCCGGGACTTCTTGCGTCGTAGCGCGTTTTGCTAACCAATATGCCACGGAGGTCGGCAAAAATGACAGCATCATAATCTCTCTTGTTGCTTAGCGTACATGACTTATCCCAAAAAGTCCTGTAAGGGACTACAAGGTTACTCGTGAATTTAACGGTTCATTCATGAATCTTGAAATAAACACCATTTTAGGATGACAAGAATATGATAATAAGTTTTGGTTTCAAGGAGCCTGTCACATTGTTGCAACATTCACCACGTGGTGGTAAGACGCTACGGAAAACAATAGCAAGCCCAAAAAAAAGATGAAAACGCATGACGTTACGTAAGGGTATTTCGGCTCGCACATTTCAGAAACTGCGGTGGAAATTAAGCAGGACGCTTGGGGTGGGGAAAGCGGCACGGCGGGACAAAGGAGAGTGGGAAGAGAGGTGCACAAAGGTCTGGCGGCGTCTCGTCTTTGGAAGCCGCCGGCAGGTAGCGGATTCTTTATTGGCGGGAAGAAAGTGTGTCATCATCTATTTAGGCTGCGCTGACTGACCATATAAGAAAAGTGGATTCTGGCTTGGCCTCTTGTGGGCAAGAGGAACGAGTGAAACCTCCATTTAATACATTCTGAAGCAGCTCTGAACGGACGGGGATTTATAAAATCTTAGACCCCAGGCCACTGTGCGAATTCAACTTTTTGCTGGGGGGGGGGGAGGATGCCCACTCAGTGATGTACTTGTGATTTCACAGGGTGCCACTCTAGGAAAAATTCAAGTGTAATTCCCGGTTTTCAAGGTGGACTCTCCAAAAATTCAAGGCTACAAGCGGATGCTTTCTCTATTTCAACCTTACGTAATATCGCCTCTCACCACCCACACACATACAAAAAGGGTCTGCGTGATTCCAATGAATCGAAAAATTCTAATTCAATACAATTGAACGGTATATATATATTTAAAATATAAAATTTAAGGTTCGGAATTTACATTTGCTATTTCACATACTCAGACTCGAAATACATCTACAAACACAAGTCACAAACGTTACGGGACATACTAATCTACGAAAAGCTGTTAATTGTACAAGAATTTCTAACTCAAATTTTAACTAATCAACTTCAATATATGTTATCTTGTAATAATCTCCCGTCTGTCAGACTGTTCTGCAAAGGACACTAACGAAATAAACGGACTGAGAGAATTCTGTTCATATTTTCCACGTAACTTTATTTTCCTTCCTAGATAAAAATATAGGCTAAACTGTGAAAAACCTACCTCAGGGCACTTAGAAATATGTATTAATTCAATGGTGTTTTGATTAATAAAAGTCACGTCTATGGAGAAAAATTCACGCACAATTCCCGGATCCAATCTTATTGAATACATTCATACAATTTAGAAACAGTGTATCTACATTCTTATAAAACCCAAACCCGTACACAAAAAGAGCTATCGAAGTAGCAACACCGAAAACTTGACCAAATTTCTATTGCCAAGTTCAAACGTGATGGCCATTTAACCAACACAAGTTTCTTGTGAACATTTTAATGGTGAGGTTGGTCAGTTGGAGAATGGTGTCCTCCTTTCATGCACAAGGCTGCATACTTTTCGGTATGGAAATCCTTACTGACTGGGTCATTATAATGGACTCGAATGAATTTTCAATTGTGTTTGTTGCATAGCTAAAAAATGATAGGATATGCTTTAAATTCCCTTTTCTCTTTGTGGCCTCCCCGATGATAAAAACTGAAAATTGAGAAAAATGTGAAAAAAGGGGGTAGCGTCGTCGCCTTGTAATCAAGGGCTCCCGGGCTCGATACCCGGTGGAGGCACAAGTGGTTCGGATCCCACTTTTAACTGTAGGTCCAGTCCCGATTAGCCTTACTGTGTATAAAGTGGACTTAAAAACACCAGTCTTTTGCAAGGGATAAAATGTTTTGTGGAGCGGAAATCCCGGGCATGCTCCCTGTTTTAAAGAAAAAGCTACCTGCATAACAGCTCATTTGGGACACCACGCAATTCATCTCGTTTTTGGACATTCCTTCAGCATTGCAGCAGTATACAGGCAACCACCGGGGTCAAAATTCTACTCAGAACAGTTTTTCGATAACCTTGGAAACTATTTGCTGCGTTTGGGGGAGGATCACCCGGGAATCAGCATCGTAGTCACGGGCGACCTGAATGCTCGCATAGGGGGGGAGGAAGTTCCTTGGGATACTTACCGAGAGATCGATGGGGTCCAAATGACGGATGACAGAATGTATTTGGGACATAGGCGAGAAAGCAGGGACACAACTTTAAACGCGGGGGGGAGGGCGCTGTTGGATCTCTGTGCGATACATAGGATGCAGATATTAAACGGCAAATTTTTCGATGATCAACCAGGACACTTTACGTACGTGGGGGAGGGGGGAAGCAGCACAATTGACTATACCATATGCTCACTCGATTTGCTGAAAGAAATCAGGGATTTTCGTGTACATGCCCAAACGCATTCGCATCATATGCCTCTCGAATTCTCCCTCCAGTACAAAATAAACGGGAAGGCAGTTTTCAATAACAGTAATACGAAACTCAAGATAGAGCCGGGGAAAAATATACGTAAATACATATGGACAAAGGAGGGGGAGGAACGATACGTGGGTTTTATGGGGGATGACATAACAAAAATGATGCGTGAACGCATGTGCGCAGCCTTAGACGAATCCAATATAGACGAAGCGGTCCAGCTGGGATATCATATCTTTGAACGTGCAGGAAGAAATATGGTAAAGGGAGGGGGGAAGGGGGACAGACCTGCAAAGACAGGGTGGTACAACGGGAAGTGTAAAGCGATGAAAAAGAAACTAGATCACGCGTTAAAAGGGTATAGATACGTAAATAGCATGGAAACCAGAAACAATTATATATCGAGCAGAAAGGCGTATAATAACATTTTAACGGAAGAAAAGGAGAAATGGGAACAGGGAAATTTTGAAGATATAAGAAAGGCCGTGGCAGAAAAGAATAACACCGCTTTGTGGGGCATATTACGGAAATTACGGGGACAAAAGAGCAACTGGGCACATATTGAACCTTACATTTGGGAAGCACACTGTCGTCGTGTCGTCGGGGGGGGGGGGAAGGGGGGCCACCACGCCTAGAAGTTACGCGGGAAATATACTTTTTAGGGGATTTCGTTCCGATTCTCGACGAAGATATAGGGGTCGACGAGATAAAAATGGCGATAAGGAAACTGAAAAAGGGGAAAGCGGCAGGACTTGACTCCATTGGGGCGGAATTTTTCAAAGCCAACGAAACTGACATTCATATGGTGGAAGCACAAAGCAAATTAATGGACAAGATTTTTAAAGAGGGGTACTTTCCGAAGGACTGGGCAAGCTCCATAATCTGTCCTATTTATAAAGGGAAAGGAGACAGAAATGACGCAAACAATTTCAGGGGCATTTCCTTATTACCTATATGGAGTAAAATCTACACACACATCTTAAACCGTAGGATCCAGAAATGGACAGAAATATTCGACAAAATTTCACCACTACAAGCGGGCTTCAGGAAAGGGTACAGCACGCTAGACAACATATTCATATTACAAACTCTCGTACAGAGGAAAATAAAACAGAAGCGGGGGAAATTATACGCATGTTTCATTGATTTTGAAAAAGCATTCGACAAAGTTCATAGGGATATTTTGTGGGGAAAATTGTATGAGAAGGGAATGTCCGCGCGCATGATCAGAGCACTGCAAGCAATATATGCGAGGGTAGAATTCGGAGTAAGATGCGAAGGAAACCAAGTCTCGGCACTGCAGCCTTCGCTCAGGGGACTCAAACAAGGATGCATCCTTTCACCAGTGCTATTTTCACTGTTCATAGATTGGGTAGCGCATGAAATTAACATGGACCAGGATTCTATCCCATGTATAGGAGTGCAAAGTATACCAGTCCTTATGTATGCAGACGACATAGTCATCTTGTCCGAGACAATAGAGGGTCTCCAAAGGGGCATAGATAGCATATATGAGGGGTGCATCAAATATAAAATGAAGGTAAACATTAAAAAGACAAAAATTATTGCTTTCAAAAATGGCTACATATTTAGCAGACAAGAGACATGGACATACGGGGGAGAGTTAATCGAGCGGGTTAAAAACTTCACATACCTGGGGGCAACGCTCTCCATGACAGGGAGTTGGACACACCACATAAGGGCAAGAAAAACTAAAACAAAATTTGCAATAGGACAAGTCATAAGGACAATAAATAAGGCACCTCAAATGCCTTTCCCGGTCATTCAAAACCTCTATTCATCAGTAGTGTTAGGTACATTAAACTATGGAATAGAACTGTGGGGGTTAAGGGGGGACAACACAATAATTGGCATACAAACAGAATTTTATAAGAGAGTAATGGGCGTAAGCAGAGGCACGGCCAACTGTGGGATTCTTAAGGAATTGGGACTGAACAGAGACGCGGTACAAGCACGGATGAGGGTTGTTAAATATTGGATGCGATTATCACAAGAGGGCCAAACTACGCTGAGGGGACAATGTTTGGAAATACAGACAAGAGAGCATAACGTTTACAGCTGGGGCCTGGAAGTGAAAAATCTCTTATATAATAGCGGAATGGGTTGGGTATGGGAAGAGGGAGGAAGGGGGGGCATCTCAACAGAAAATCAAATCAGGGACAGGTTACTCGACATAGACAGGCAAGAAATAATAGCAGACTGCCAAACAAAGACCTCAATCAGGGAACAACTAAGAGTAAGAGAATGGGGGAAAGCGAAATATATACAGTTCGTGGGAAAAAATGAAAGAGGCGCGCTGGCATGGTTCAGATTAGGGGGATGGAAACAACTAAGAAAGAGAAACGAAGCAGGGGAAACGATATGTCCTTTGTGCGATGGGGAGGAGACGGACGAGCATATCCTACTGCACTGCCCTTCTACACGTGACCTAAGGGACAAATGGATGAAAAACTTAACAGGCAGGGAGATGATAGAAGTGGTAGACGACAAAATAAAGATAAAGGAAGCGGCGCAGCAAGTGGGGAATTACCTGGGAGAGGTAAGAGAACGGCGGGGGAAAGCTATTAGAGAAGGTAGCAAAATGAGTGATCATGATCCAGACGAGCCATCTTTATAGTGTAAGTGTGTGTAAAGCAACATGTATGCGTGTTTTGGTGAGAGTGCAGGAAAAGAGAAGTCAGGAGAAAGACTGAAATAAGAACTGTCGAGGGAGGGGAAGAATGTGTATATATGGAACAAAGTAAGAGACAGCTTAAACGAAGACTAAATGTAACAAAATATTGTAGAAAAATCAAAAATATGTAGTGCGTACAGCCGATGGCTCGCACAAAAAGAAAATAAATAAATCTAAATCTATCTAAAAAAAAAAAAAAAAAAAAAAAAAGAAAGGAAAGAAACATTTCCATTAATGAACTGTCTTTGTTTGCAGTATTATTAATAATAATGCATTTAATAATATAATACACGCAATTTATAAATCTAAATAATTGCCATTAACTAGTAGAGGTTGTCTACGAGTCAAGAAAGTCAAGAAAAAGTAAAAAAATCAAGTAGGTGAGGAAGTCAATGAAAAGGTAACAAATTACACTTGTGGTGAAGAATTCTTGCTATCACAATGACCGACTGATTGATTTAGTTTATTTTACTTCACTTTTCTTCCCCTTTGGCTAATCGCGAAGATGAGATGAATGGTGGTAAGGTAAGATGGATGAAGAGACAATCAGAAATATGTAGGGAAGGTAACATATAATTCTGTCATGTATAATATTCTGTCATCAGTTCATAGAAAATAGCAGGTATAATAGATTGTAAAACAAATCTGGAAAAATTATGTGTGAAAGAGCCTCATTAATTACAATACCAGAAGACATCATAATGTAATTGCAAGTACATACAGGCCAGTTTAATAACAATTATGCTTTAACTTTTATCATCCTTTTTTTAAAATTTCTGACTTTTTTATTGAATGTATATTATTATAAGCTTATTTTATGTAGCTAACCTTATTCTATAAAATAGTACACGGTGTTGTATAAAGATATAAATCTGTTCACAACACTTAACTAAATACATTTTAATTCAACCCCCCCCCCATAAGCCCCACATAAGATTATACTGGCTGTGAGTCAAGACCCTTGAGCCTCGCTGGTCTGCCAAATGCAATCCATGCTGTATTAATAAATAAAGCAAAAATTATCTTGTTAAATACAGCTTCAGTTTTCATCTTAACTGGCCTTTTGGTAGTGATTTTTATTAATATATATTATAACGACTTTGTCAGTATAATTCAAACTCAGTATCAGCACAATAGGTAGCTATGGTGCTATGTTGAAAAGGAAATTTAAATGTACATATACTGATAACTTTATAATTATTATATTGATAAAAATAAAGTAAAAACTAGAAACAACATAAATTACAATAGCATCCAATTATGCATATGTTTACAATAACATTTATAATATATCAATGCTATACATTAAAAAAATATATCTTTGTTATCTCCTTCCAGGATAAAGCAAGTCTTTGTATCTACAATTCTGAGCTTCCATTTTGTAAATTCATCATCTGATCAGATCACCTCCAAACATAGAACATATAACTGTCACTCTATGCGACCTTCCTCCAAGCACTCATTTGAGGAACTGTAACATTTACAAGCCTGATCGTTAAGGAAGATGAAAACAGATACCTATTCACTGCTTCCAATTCAACATGGCATCTATTATACACATCAGTGTCATTTCACAACGTTCGATTCTTTATAAGATTATATCATATTCAAAGTTCATTCGAGTCATAAAAGGCTTCTATATAACTTAAACATCCAAGTTATTATAACATTGCCCAGTTTAATGCTTTAAAAGCAACAATTATTGTACAAATATATCACCATTCCATATTGCTAAATCTGTACTCATCTTTCTTACATCCTCAGATCCATTTTTCAAGTCACAGACCTAGTATTAGAGCAACTAGTTCAAGCCAGATTTTTTAGTATGAGTTATCTTCAATTGTTTTTTTTTTGTTTTATATTTTTGTCCATAAGTGCTTAACAGCTTGAATGTTTGTGTAGTAAATGTACATATTTGCTCTGTTACAACTATTTTACTATGTATATCACAATATACTTATCTAATGATTACAATTACCATTTTTTGAATGTTGATACAAAATACCAAGTATGACATCATATTATACATTGAACAATTTTAAAGAGTTGACCTTTGTATATAAACCTTGATGCCAATGCAAATGTACATAATTTCAATAAATTTAATTATAAATTTGAATGTATCATATCTTTCTTGTCTGAAAGAACACATATGATTTAAAATATTTGTTTTTTATTTTGTCAGTCAAAAATAACTGTTATGAATATGAATTCAACATATTGCACAATTTGATAATTTTGTCATTATATACAAATTGGCTTTTTAAACATCATATTTAATAAAATTAGTTTAAATAATAATTTCAGACATTTAATTGCATTATATGAATAAATTTTGAGTAATCATTTGACTAAATTATATAAATATTGCACAAGTGTGGAACTTTGGACTTAGCCTAACTATTTTCATATGTTGTTATGACAATGTATTATTTTTATTGTCATACTGGCGCTCAACAAGGGACGAACCCACAACAGAATTGAGCACTACTGAGACTTTTAAACATATAATAATTAATATAATGCCTCTATATTTACAAACTGTTTACATGTTTAGCATTATAATCAATTGAGTATAACTGAATATTTGTTTTCCAACAATACAACAAGAACTTGTTCATCATGAACCAATACAGTGCAACTATGCATAATGAATTTTTAGTACACAATAATATTGAAAAAATGAAATTCAAGTTCACCATACCAACAATTATTATCTAGTGAAGTACCACATGAAACATTTTTACATAAACAATGTACCTACCTAACATTATTATTTATTGTCAACCCATGAAGCACCATTCAGAACTTCATTCTCAACCTGAGAGCATAATTTCTATATTAATCTTTATTTAGCCAAAAATTATATATTAATAATAATTTTCTACATGTAGAGTAAGTAACCTCTGATCCAACTAAGTTTCCCTTTGGGAATTCATCCATTTATCTGGTAAGATCAGCTAACAAGACAAAAATCTAAGTCCCTGCATCTAGAAGCAAACATCCTCAGATTTACGGAGTGCTGAATATAAGATTTTTTACATCACAAATGAATTCATGCAAGAAATGTATAAATTATGATGTGCGCACAAAAATTATTAATCACAAATAATTGTTGTTCCTGAACTCCCAGCGTCACGGCTCGAACTTACTATTCAGCCCTTTGTGAACACATTTTGGAGCCATAATGCATTCTAGCATTTTTAAAGGAAACAACTACTTGACTGAAGCTTGGATCAACACGTGAATCACTTTGCTCTATGTCAAGTTCATTCCTATTTGAGCCTACGATTCAATTCTTGGAATCTTTGTGCTCTAGTAAATATTTTTCAAGCCAAAGCTAAATCTTAACATTCAAAATTATTATGCACATGCCATCACATTATATTATACATTTTTTGCACTCCAAAATACAAATAACAAAGAATATTTGTTATATCAAATATTTCCACCGTTCAACACAACTAAGGATCAAGAAATATGAATGAGGACCAATGTCGGATCATGAAGATCAACTTAAGGCAAACTTTACAGAGGAATACTTCACACCTGAACTAATGTTTCAAACTCAAGGAAAGAAGCACGAAAAGTGAGAAAATTTTGACATTAACAGCCGACAATAGAAAAATTATGCTTAAAGTATTGTGACTCACAGTAAGACCTTTAACCAACAGCCTAAGAGAAGAACTCAACCAACCAACTCTCATGGGTATGGTTGTGATATGAAGCAGTATCTTTTGTCCTTCAAAACAACAAAATAAACAACATGTTAGCATAATCAATTTCATGCCAAAATTAATATATGAATAATTAAAAAAGTAAAGAACTGAGGTTTTATGTACCACCCTTGACACTCAGTCAATAAGAAACTCCCAACCAACCAACCCTTGTGGGTATGGTTGTGGAATGAAGAAGTATCTTTTGTCCTTCAAACCAACAAAATAAACAACATGTTCGCATAAGCAATTTCATAATGCTAAAATTAATATACAAAGAACGAAAAAGTAAAGAACTGAGGTCTTATATACCACCCTTGACACTCAGTCAATAAGAAACTCCCAACCAACCAACCCTTGTGGGTATGGTTGTGGAATGAAGAAGTATCTTTTGTCCTTCAAACCAACAAAATAAACAACATGTTCGCATAAGCAATTTCATAATGCTAAAATTAATATACAAAGAACGAAAAAGTAAAGAACTGAGGTCTTATATACCACCCTTGACACTCAGTCAATAAGAAACTCCCAACCAACCAACCCTTAACGCCTACTTAATCTTACATCTTCACTACAGAAATATCTGTTTCCTTTGAAGATCTGACAAGTATGTCATCTACCTTGCATCCTTGCAACAATCTCTTTATTAGCTCCTCATGTGACTTGTTGCAGTTTTGCAAAATTTCTAGCCATTTATACCTTTTGGCATTAGAACACTTCCACACTTTGATGTGTTCAATGGCCACTTGACGCACAGGATTACCAGTGTTGCATTCTAACAATGTAACTGTTGAATCATCATGATTCTCAACACACAAATAAGGTCCTTCAAACAAGAAGCAGTATTTCTTAATGGGATTATTTTCTAAATCTTTATGTCTGTTTCTAACAAACAACAAATCACCAACTAATATGGAAACTTTAGCTTGTTGTTTTTGGTTGATTTGGTTTGTTTTCTTACTTCTGGCCTCAAAACTTTTTAGATGTGCCATGTGAATTTTATTATCCCATGACATTACTTCATCTTCAGTGATATTATTGAATATGCTCATGTTAGGTTCCATATTTAATCGCAGTTCTATAGGGGCATAACCTGTTTGAGATGAAATTGCATTATTTAAATAATGAAGGGCAACATTAACCTTTTCAGGCCATAGGGTATGACTATCCTGACACAAAACTCTCATTAAGCGGTTAAGCTCTGCATGATATCTCTCAACCATATTGGAGGACGGATGATATGGAGGAGTGAACACTAACATAATGCCTAAGTGTTTCATTTTATCTGCAAACTGATGAGATCTGAATTGAGGTCCATTATCGGCAATCAATTTTTCAGGAATACCCAAATGGACAAAATAACAATTGATAAGCTTTTTGATGACTGTATTTGCATTACTGTTGACAATAGGATAAGCCAACAAGTACCGACTTGCAGCATCCAACACTGTCAACAAAAATCTCTCCCGCTTAGAACCCATGACGAATGGACCTTGCAAATCCACAAAAAGGACTTTTCCAGGTTTACTGGTCAGGTGTATTTTAACTAAATGTTTTGCAGGATGTTTATTGGGCTTTGACCTGACACAAGTATCGCAATCAGCAACATATTGTTTTATATCTTTAAACATGTTTTTCCATCGGAAATTTCTATATATTTGTGCCATTGTCCGAGATGCACCGAAATGACCACTCTCATCATGAAACTTGATGAGCATATTACCAATTAAGGAGGCAGGTAAGCATATCCTTAACTTTTCTGGTCTGTGAAAATCCCTGACACATAATATGTCCTCCCTGAGACAATACTGTTTCCGCCAATTCCTACAGCGAGAATTATCAGTATCAACATCTCCAGAGAGATAGGAAATGATCTCATTCAATTCGATATCATTTCTCTGTGCATTCGCAAGTTCCTTACAGTCACACAAAGGTTGCAGCATTAATTCCAACTCGGAGTAGTTGACATGATAATGCATGTCCAACTGCCAAGGAAAAGATCGACTTAGCAAATCAGCGATTACATTTTCCTTGCCTTTGCAATATTGAACATCAAAAGAATACATCTGTAACTGGATGAACCAGCGAGTGAGACGAGCATTCCACGTGTGGGCAGTTTCCAACCACGTGAGGGCTTTATGATCTGTAATAATGACAAAATGCCTCCCTTTTAGTATAGAAGCAAATTTGTCTATAGTATATAGGATCGCCAACACCTCCATTTCAGTAGATGTATAAGATTTCTCATAATCTTTTAACAATCTGCTGACAAATCCAAGAGGCTTGAACCCTCCTTCTATGATCTGGAAACAATAACCCGCTACTCTAATAATCGAAGCATCAGTTTGAACAAAGAAATTATGTTCAAAATCGGGAAATGCAAGCATTACTTGTTCAGCAATTTTTTCCTTCAAAAGCTGAAATGCTTCAGATGCCTCTTTATTCCAACACCATTTTTGTTTAGCTTTGAGAAGCTCATACATGGGTTGGGCAAACATTGCATAATTTTTTATGTATTTACTAATCCAATTTAAGGAACCTAATATTTTTTGCAATTGTTTAATTGAGCTAGGTTCCGGTAACTCTATTATAGACTTGACAAAAACTGGATCTTTATGATACCCTTCTGGGGTAATGATGTGACCCAAAAACTTTATCTCCCTGCAGCAAAATTTACATTTCTCTATTTTAAGGGTCATGCCTGCTTTCAGTAGACAATTAAATACACTTTCAACATGTGTCAGATGAGAATCAAAGTCTTTGGATCTTATAATGATATCATCCACATACACCACTACAAAATCCTTACAATCAGCCAAAACTCTATTCATTGCATCTACAAAGACAGCGGTGCCATTCACTGAACCAAATACAACACGTTTAAATTGATACAACACGCCTTCGAATGAAAATGCTGTATATTTTCTACTTTGTTCATCCAAAGCAATTTGCCAAAAGGCATTACCCAAATCTATAGATGAGAAATAATTACAACCTTGAAACTGTACTAATAACTCATCTATTTTTACGGGATGAATTTGCATCAACTTTACATGCTTATTTATCCCTTTTAGATCAACACACATTCTTATCCCTCCACCTGGCTTAGGTACAACCAATAGAGGGGATAAGTATTCGGAGTTGGACAATTCAATCACATCCCATTCCAACATGGTGTTGATCTGTTCTCTAACTTCATCCCGGTATGCAAATGGAATAGGATAGTTTCGACCTACCACGGGTTTGTCTGTATCCAGTTCCATTGTGTGCACATAATTTTTACATAAACCTGGTTTAATGGAAAACAATTTTTTATATTTATACAATATATTTAAAAATTTCTGTTTTTCAACTACCGACAACATCTCAGTTTGATCCAACTGACCAGAAATTTTTAATATTGTTTCATCACCCACCTTATTATCCTCAGAACTTGACACAAAAGAACATTCATAATAATGATCCACATCTACAGTATTTTCCAATGGAATGAAACGGGCAAGTACATCATATTTATCATTATCACATACAAGTGCCTTTTTAGAGAAATCTAAGGTACCTTGCAATGCATATAGAACATCTAAGCCCAAGATCATATCCACCTGCAGATTCTGAACCACTAAAAATTGTACCAACAAACTTTGCAAACCGATAACAATCATAAGCCTAGTTAAACCTAAAACTTTGTTCTTTTTAGAGCCTGTAAAATCCACTAGTCTAATGTTTTTAGTACTCAATAATCTTGGCCTACTGGCTGTAGAAGAGATATTTTTCCATGCCTGATAGGAAAGCAAACTAATTTCTGCTCCACTATCACATAGAGCCAAATGTTTATGATCTAGTATATTAACCCAAATTTTTGCAGTATTCGAACCATTAGGAACATTATTTATTGGTCTGTAATTTTCTTTCATGTAATTTTGATCTTCAGTTTCTAAGCCTTTTTCCCAATCCCCAACATTAACAACTGCTATGGCAGGGTTTATAGCATACCCTCTGTCACCTGCCTCAAGGCAAAGGGAATTGACTAGTTTTTTTGATTTTCAGGAACATGAGATCTTCCCTGATTTAAGTGTCCAATCTTGTTGCGCTCTTTGTCACCTATCTCAGTTGCATGAACTGACACTTCAGTCTTAAAAGTATTATGCACACTTTTGACAGGCAACTGCATATTTCGGATGACACTCATACTATATAAAAATTGCAACAACTTGCACATGCCCGCACGATTCCAATGAATCATATCCAGACGATTTTGTATACGAGGACCAATGTACTGTTCATACAGAGTTTCATTTATCTTGTCATTATCATCATCAAAGAAAAGAGGAGCAATATTTAGCACTTTGACCTTATCCTCATCTTGAAGAGATAACAGGTGAGAATTGTACCTTTGCCATCTGACCCATTCTGGATCCCCTCTAGAATGCATAACTTTCGGAATTGGTGGTAAGGTAAGTACAATTATATTCCTTGTCTTATTTTTCATGACCTGTATCAGTCTGTTAAAGCTTTGTTTGATATCATCATCATTTCTCCGTTTCAGTAGATCATTCGTGCCAATCATTAACATTACCTGGTCTGATAACTTATTATAAGATTCCATTCTTTGTCTTAGCTGATCTATTGTTTGACCTGAAACACATAATCCAATGTGCCGTGTACCATCCTTTTCCACCTTCACAGGTTCACCTAAGATATTTTGTGAAAGTCTAAGCATCATGCTATCTCCTACTAATTGATTATTGTCAAGTATAGGAGTTAGAATGTCTGTTTTCATTGTGTTTCTATTATAGGCAAATCTATTCTTATTTGGAGGCTTTAATACATTATTAGCACCCATGTTACCTCCCCCAACATGAGTCCTCATCAGTTTTCCGCTTGGGAAACAACACCATTAGCTACTGTGGGAATCTTATCTGTTCCGCAATTGTAGCTCTTAACTCCAAGGTTTGTTTTGTCATAGTTCCTATGAAAATTAGTTCTTGCGTAATTTGATTTGCGAGAGTATGTATTCTCTTTATCTGCACTAGATGCTTGTTCCACAGCCACTTGAGCTACTTTAGCTTTAAAGTTTCGATTTTTCACACCATATTCTGAATTGCTCATCCTAAGTGGGATGTCTCTAAGCGATTCAAAATTCTCTATGGCTTGCAATGCTCTTTGCAATGTCTCAACATTATTTACCACAAAGTGCTCTCTGATCTTAAATGGCAAAAGCGTAGCCACTTGTGCAATCAAGTGTGCTTCCTCCGCATGAGGCTGGATGGATTTGAGCAATTTATAATTCTTGTTTACAAATTTCTGTAAGTTACCATGAGCAGCTCTAGAAAATTGAGTATTCAGTATCCGAGTCAATGTGACACTCTTCCACCTAGAATTCTCATAGTGAGACAGAAAAGCCTTTTTAAAATCATGGTAAGTATTGAAGGAAGATTTATTCTGAGTGTACCAACTTTTTGCACAGTCTTTGAGTAACTTAGGTATATATTGCATGTAATCCTTTTCCTTGATATTGTAAATATCCATCATTTCCTCAACTTTCTCCAAAAATTCCGATGGCATACTGTCCATCGAGATTCCATCAAACTGTGGAAACTTGCACAATTCTTGTGGCTTTATGAAAGATTGTCGGTGCGCTAAAGAGTTGTCATATTGAGTACTAGTCGCAAAAGTTGCACTTTGAGAAGGACCATTTACATCACTCTTATTTATGTACTTATTATGATGCAAACAAGAATCACCTTTTACATAATCTTGGCGATGACCAGATGGTGTTCCTCTACGGTCATTGGTAGAATCAAATAACTTTTCTTCTGAGCCAGATGACTCTGTTTCAGTATTAGTGGCTTTATCACATACCTTAGATACATGCTTGCGCACTACATCCTCATCAACACAACTATCAGAACTATTCACTACTGTAGAAACTCTTGCACGTTTTCTCTTTGTAAGAGTTCTTCTGCCAGCTGATTCTAACCGACACTGACTAATGGGTGACAACACTTCTTTAACCAATGTTAAAACTTCTAGCTTTACACCCATTATTTGTTCCTGCAGAACCTTGTCCTGAGAGAGATCATTATTCACTAATTTGCAATCACTTGTCACAAGTCCTTGCATGGTTTGAATAAGTTCATTTGGCATATTTCCTGCTGAACCATCCTCTTCATTATGAAGCACTTTGTACTGAAATTGATCAGAATTCATCTCTTGGTTAGGTTGAATTTGTGGAGAAGAAGCACCATCACACACTGAAGGTTTAGGTAAACTTGAAAGAGAGGACAAAGTATTTGCTAAATGCTGTTTAGTTTCACACCATTCCTTTTGCATGTGTCTCATATCAACATGCAGTCGCTCTGCCAAATCTGCATGTGCTTCTTGTACAGCACCAACCTGCTTACCCAAATTTTCCATCTTTTGTTCCACAACACAGGATACTGCAGCAATATCAGTATCCACTTTCATGGATAATGCTTTTATATGAGATTCCACTTTCTCTGTTCTTATCAAACACTCCTTCTTATATTGAGCAAGATCAATTCTAATTTCTTTTAATTGAGCATCAGAAGTTTGCTGAAGAGTTGTCAGCCCAGATTTAAGCACTATCTGGCTAGCTTTCAGCTCTATCAATTGAGTATCAGTCTTTTCCTGATTAGCTTTGAGATCTCCCTGATTAGCTTCGAGATCCTCCTGATTAGCTTTGAGATCCTCCTGATTAGCTTTGAGATCCTCCTGATTAGCTTTGAGCTCTGTTTGGCCATCCTTGATAGCATTGAGAGCAGCCATAACATCTGCCAAGGAGAAATCCCCCTTTGGATCTGACATATTTAAAGAAATAAACACCTAACCTCAGAAACAAGAACAAGATGCAAAACAATACAAAGATTATTATAAGCTTGAACCTTTTCAACTAATCACCTGACGTCTCATAATCTTAAATATATAACGACTTTGTCAGTATAATTCAAACTCAGTATCAGCACAATAGGTAGCTATGGTGCTATGTTGAAAAGGAAATTTAAATGTACATATACTGATAACTTTATAATTATTATATTGATAAAAATAAAGTAAAAACTAGAAACAACATAAATTACAATAGCATCCAATTATGCATATGTTTACAATAACATTTATAATATATCAATGCTATACATTAAAAAAATATATCTTTGTTATCTCCTTCCAGGATAAAGCAAGTCTTTGTATCTACAATTCTGAGCTTCCATTTTGTAAATTCATCATCTGATCAGATCACCTCCAAACATAGAACATATAACTGTCACTCTATGCGACCTTCCTCCAAGCACTCATTTGAGGAACTGTAACATTTACAAGCCTGATCGTTAAGGAAGATGAAAACAGATACCTATTCACTGCTTCCAATTCAACATGGCATCTATTATACACATCAGTGTCATTTCACAACGTTCGATTCTTTATAAGATTATATCATATTCAAAGTTCATTCGAGTCATAAAAGGCTTCTATATAACTTAAACATCCAAGTTATTATAACATTGCCCAGTTTAATGCTTTAAAAGCAACAATTATTGTACAAATATATCACCATTCCATATTGCTAAATCTGTACTCATCTTTCTTACATCCTCAGATCCATTTTTCAAGTCACAGACCTAGTATTAGAGCAACTAGTTCAAGCCAGATTTTTTAGTATGAGTTATCTTCAATTGTTTTTTTTTTGTTTTATATTTTTGTCCATAAGTGCTTAACAGCTTGAATGTTTGTGTAGTAAATGTACATATTTGCTCTGTTACAACTATTTTACTATGTATATCACAATATACTTATCTAATGATTACAATTACCATTTTTTGAATGTTGATACAAAATACCAAGTATGACATCATATTATACATTGAACAATTTTAAAGAGTTGACCTTTGTATATAAACCTTGATGCCAATGCAAATGTACATAATTTCAATAAATTTAATTATAAATTTGAATGTATCATATCTTTCTTGTCTGAAAGAACACATATGATTTAAAATATTTGTTTTTTATTTTGTCAGTCAAAAATAACTGTTATGAATATGAATTCAACATATTGCACAATTTGATAATTTTGTCATTATATACAAATTGGCTTTTTAAACATCATATTTAATAAAATTAGTTTAAATAATAATTTCAGACATTTAATTGCATTATATGAATAAATTTTGAGTAATCATTTGACTAAATTATATAAATATTGCACAAGTGTGGAACTTTGGACTTAGCCTAACTATTTTCATATGTTGTTATGACAATGTATTATTTTTAATGTCATAATATATATATATATATATATATATATATATATATATATATATATGGAAATCATCAATTTTGATTCAGGTAATTATGAACGATGCTACGTTAAGGTATATATTAAACTGTATATAAACATGGCATCTGATATTTTTCGAACAATCATTAAAAAATCTCCAAAATACAGGTACAAAGACTACACAAATATTTAAGTTAATGTTTTAGGTTACAATTATAGAGTACATCCAGAATGGTTTCGTTTCACTGGAAGAAAACTTACTGAAATTATTATTAGTTTCATTAACAGACTCAACAAACATTTCCATAGTAGTTACAGTATCAGAAAGAGAAAGATGTATGTTTACGTATATTTTTTATTTGCTTTAATCAAACTGTTCAAATATTTTACAGGGCCGTTTACTAGAAAAAGCTTTTCTATAAAAACATATATCTATGTGCATGATGCCAAAAACTATGCAAGCAATTTTAAGCATGTTTTTTAAAAAATTAAAAAATCGATAAATCAAACAAACCGGATTTAAATAAAAAATCAACAAAAATATTTTTAAAAAAATAAAATAATTGTTATCCACCATGATAGTCACTACCAGTCTTCGAGAGAGCATTCTCTGTACAAATATATATATATATATATATATTATTCCTTTAATACAGAGTTTGTAAAATAAAGAGATTGCATTTGAAAATAAGATCCTTAGGAAAATCTTTGGACCTAAAAGGAGTGAGGAGACAGGTGAGTGGAGAAGGTTACATAATTTAGAACTGCATAATTTGTATTCATGTCCAGCTATTATTAGAATTATTAAATCAAGAAGACATAGGTGGGCAGGCCATGTGGCACGAATGGGAGAGGAAAGAGGAGTTTACAGGATTCTTGTTGGGAAACCTGATGGTAAGAGACCAGTAGGAAGACCAAGACGAAGATGGAGGGATATAGTTGAGATGGACCTAAAGGAAATTGGTAGGGATGGAAAAGAGTATATAGATCTTGCTCAGGATAGGGACAGATGGAAGGCCTGTGTTGCTAGAGATTGCATAACAATCTTGATTTTTCATGTACAAAAATCTGACAGTTTTTGAATTGGTTTATTTGCCATGTGACATTGAGCTAGTCTGCTCTACAAGTATTCAATGTACGATCATAAAATATAAAAACTTGAAAGTCTCCAATGTGTTCCAAGCCTTCCAATTAAAAAATACAGGGTGTCCATAAAGTCACGCAATCGAGACTGAACGTATGTAACTTTCGTACAACAAGCGATAGAGACATGTGGCTACAATGCACTGGGTACCTCCTTTGCCTATGTGGATGTTTTTTAAACATTATACAAGAAAATGATTCACTACATGAACGTTCAATATGGGGAAAAAGTTAGTAAGGTGTAAAAAAGTTTTTGTACGAAGTAAAAAAAAATGATAAACATTTACGCATTTTGTGCATTAGAAGATGATTTATGGGGTTAAATTATGACGTATGCTTTTTCGAAATTACGAGTTGTACTAACAACATGGGCAGTTCAGATGAGCCCGACATCTGACTGTTATTAAACCAATGCTCAGATGAAATAAAAGATTTGAAATTTATCTTACACAAGACTAACCTACTAAACCTAACCTCTTCTTTTTGTACGAAAAGCGAAGTAAAATAAACAAAATCAATCAAAATAATACAGGGTGTCCGAATTGAAACGCTCTAATTTCAAATGCTTATAGTAAACATAATATACAGGCAAGAACAGTGTGGTAGGTGGTATATGGTAGCTTAGCTGTGGAAATTTTAAATAGGTAATGAATTGTAAGGATTCGTTTATTTTGTATAGTTCCAGATGGTGAAAAGTGAAAATGACAACCAATGCTGAAAAACGCAAACTGTGTTGTGGTACGCAGAAATGAGATCCATTATTGCAGTTCAACGGTGTCGTGCAGAGTACACAGACACCCTCGCGATGCCAAGAGAATCAAGGCGTGGAAAGCAGCGTTTCTAGAGACAGGATCTGTCGCTAAGAGGCATGGTGGTGGTCGATCACGAACATCAGAGGAAAACGTTCAGCGTATTGCAGATGCACAAAATCCCAAGAAATCCGTTCGTACGGCGTCACGCGAGATTGCTCTCCCAAAATCCACAGTCCACGATGTGCTTCACAAGCACCACCACATATTTTGCGCTTTTTCAGCATTGGTTGTCATTTTCACTTTTCAAAGCCTAGAACGATACAAAATAAACGAATCTTTACTATTCATTAACTATTTAAAATTTCCACAGCTAAGCTACCATATACCACCTACCACACTGTTCTTGCATGTATATTATATTTAATATAAGCATTTGAAATTAGGGCGTTTCAATTCGGACACCCTGTATTTCTCATGCTTTTTTACAAATTGTATTTATACCTCCTTCAAATGAAAAAGTATAATAGCTAATATTGAATAAAATCGTTAAAAGCGCACTGTTTGAAACACCCAATATTCTGCGATGCTACACGTGTTGCAGAACTGCGACCAAAAACTCACTCTTGTTCATGCCTAAATGGAGATTCGTTGTTAGATAAGGCATAGAAGAGCATCGGCCGTTCCCCACCTATGTGGCATAACGGGGGCGCTTGACAGCCAGGCTACACCGCCCGATCCACAAGAATTCATCTCCCCCGTTGCTACCAGACAATGGAATTTCGGCAAGGTCATTGTTGATATCGAAGAGGGGAGGGGCCGAAACCGTTCATTGTTGTTCCTTTTATTGTGTTGGCCTTCCGGTTAATTTGACCTCTTGCATTCTCTTCTTGGTGTATTTTTTTTTTTTTATTGGTGCGGTGGGTTCAAGTGAGCAGTGCTTTGACTTCAGGTATGACGTCTGACTGCTGTGGGAGAACTAGGTTCGATTCCAGGCATCTCATCAATGGGTGAGAGAGCGTGGGAATAAAAATGCCTGGGCGTGCCTAAGGAAATTGATGGGTGTCAACCCGTTCCCCTTTGACCCAGCATTTGAAATAAAAACAATAAAGAACGCCGGAAAGGGCTGACTACTAAAAAGAAGTATACGAACCTCCCCCCCCACTTTTCGAAAATCTTGGCCACTCCACTGAGTATTGATGATGTCACCTCTATTATGGCAGAGATCGAGATTGTGTGATTGGTCGATTTTGTTTATTTTACTTCGCTTTTCTGCCACTTTTGGATAATCGCGGAGATGAGAATAAATTGAACCTGAGGAACGGACACTCGCAAAGAACACCCATGTCCAGGCCGGGATTCGAACCCGAACCCGGGACCCTTGTGCTAACCACTCCGCCACGGAGGCCGGTCAGAGAAACCTCATCTCTACATCTTCTATGTGACTTCATACTTTTCACCTCTTCAATACTTACCTTAGCAACGCATGGTTGTTGACGCAAGTCCACTTTATGCAAAGATAGGCGAATCGCGAATTGAGGAAACGTGGAGTGACGCTCTCCACTAGTTAAGAGAATTCTCATAAAGTATCCCCAGCACCACGATAATTTGCATAGGCGCTTAATCTGTCTTTCACGCCACACTCGTTCATGTTTGCAAGGTAAAGGTAAAGGTATTCTAGGCTATCTGCGAAGCATGAAGTCTAGATAATAAAACAGAGGAGAATAATCGATCAGAAATTGTAAATAAAATGATTCATATCAGTGAGATGATGATGGTGATTCTGGTGTTGGCAACCTGATTTCTTGTGAGTTTGTAGCCTGATTTCGTATGAGTTGGCAACCTGATTTCGTATGAGTTGGCAACCTGATTTCGTATGAGTTGGCAACCTGATTTCGTATGAGTTGGCAACCTGATTTCCTATGAGTTGGCAAACTGATTTCCTATGAGTTGGCAACCTGATTTCTTATGAGTTGGCAATCTCATTTCCTATGAGTTGGCAACCTGATTTCTTATGAGTTGGCAACCTGATTTCTTATGAGTTGGCAAACTGATTTCCTATGAGTTGGCAACCTGATTTCTTATGAGTTGGCAAACTGATTTCCTATGAGTTGGCAACCTGATTTCCTATGAGTTGGCAACCTGATTTCCTATGAGTTGGCAACCTGATTTCTATGAGTTGGCAACCTGATTTCTTATGAGTTGGCAACCTGATGTCTTAGCAGTTGGTAAACTTATTTCTATTCATAGCCTAGGACCTTGTGACAGTGAGATAGCCCACACCTTTGACTCATGCCATGAAGTCATATATGGGGTGATGTGGAGGTATAGAGCTCCACATATTCTTGATCTCGGCCATAGTTGGGATGATGTGATCAGAATCCAGGGTTGCCCCCAGGTATCCATAGATATGAGGCTGGGTGGTCCAGACAATTTCAAAATTTAAATTGTATGAAGTATTTCCAAATTGTAGGTCCAGTTAAGTACTGCTGCTCCCCCTGAGAAAAAAATCCTGCGGGTGGCACTCGTCCGAAAGCCAGTGATGTGTCGTAGACTATAAGTTTACGTATACATGCGTTGTCTACACGTAATCTACGCGTAGATTACATTGAGTTGTAGTTTACATAGACTACGTAGACAATCTAAAGTGCATAAAAATTAATTTTCAAGGGTTTCATGAAATGAAAGTGACATTTTCAACTATATTGGTTCCTAACGAAATTAAAAGAACCGTATTTACAACAAAATGTATCTTCTCTTCTATTATCAACTATGGAAGAAGATAAATAGTATGCAAAACAACAACAGATGGCAGTCGTGAGGCAAGAGTGGTCTTTTCCCCATAAAGCACTAGAATATTTCCTATATTAGGTTTCGTCCTAGGTGAGAAATTGTTCGAATAAAAGAAATAGTATGAAAAGTTCCCCACAGCAACTGATACGTAGTATAATTTTCTTTTAATTCGACGGCGCCCTTTGCTAAGTTATCACCTTTCGCAATGTTGTTTACATAGATTACGTATAACATGTATAACATAGTCTACGTGTAGAATGTAGACTATCGTTGTTTACGCGTAGACGCACATCACTGCCGAAAGCACGGAGTTTTGCTGCGTTCTTGCATGTTGAGAGGTGCGCGTCCGTGAAAAGCTGTCGAAGAAATCACTTACACACGAGAGCCTTTGGGCATGGGGCTGTTGTTCCGCAATGAATATAGAAAGCGAAAGCTTCGAATGGATGAATCTTCTACGTACCAATCCATTACGAGGTGAAAAGAACCTGCCACGGAGTGTTTTTATTTGTTTCTGCGTGATCAAGACCTCAATTGAGCCTCGTCAGGGGAGGAGGAATTTCGATGCTGCATTTACAGGTTCTACGCGGCGCAAAAGGACAAAAACGCATTGGCCGATGGCTCTCTTGTCAACGCACGATGTTCACTTGTTCCGGCACATGTAAACGTGTCTGCGACAAGTGCTTCCCGACCGTTTTTGCAGCTTCCATTGAATTACCAACGTTAAGCTCCCGACAAATGCAACAAAGGAGATGTCTAACTTAATTTGAACTAGGAATGGTATTTATCCTCTGTGTCTTTCTGTAAAACATAGCGGATGTAGATTTTTTTTCTGGGAGCAACACAGAGTACGCTGCAAACATATGGTCAGGTGTAACACTGGTAATATAATGAGCAGATTTTTCGACATAATAAAAACAGTCTATATCAAGGTGTTTTGATTTTAATCGCAATTTAAATTAAGATTTAAATGGGGTAATTAAAAAAAATTTAAATCACTTTAAAGAATTAATTTGTAGAATAATGTACATTATGAATTGGTAGATATCAGAATCACTTTTGGTCAAAGTATATTAATCTCGTCATTATTGAATGGTGTTTATTAGGCTCTAAGAAAGGAAACAAAATATATGTAGGCCTACTGATGTGGTGAAGCTTATACGAAAGGAAATGTAAAATGTAAAGACACATTTTTTTTCACTTTTACCATTGGAAAAGGATTGCTCCAACATTTTTGCTCCTTGTAATATAATGCTATCAATATTTTTTATAATAATTAGTGATCCCAGTGGGAGGGGCGCGTGCCCCTCCCACTAAATTCGCAAATGCGTGTGACCGAGAGAGGGGGAAGAGTGAGATATTTCTAAGTCTAATTTTAGTACAGATTTTCGAAAGGTGTACTTGTTACTCTTCTCATTACACAATTAGGAAACTCTTGTTCCTTTCAGAATAACATTTCAAAGAATTTTCTTCTATACCAGTGGTTCCCAAAGTGTGGGCCGCGAATTGTTCAAATATTTTCTCTGTTAAATTTCCTCGCTTAAGTAAACAAATATTAATTATTATATTGGTTGTCAGTTTTAAAAGAAGCAAAACAGTACGATTATTGCATTTTGCATTTCATTATTTTTGCAATACTCGTATTACTTTAAAAATGTTACGGTACAATAGTAAGCTTAAAAAATTTTAGAAGAATTAAATTGAAAAGTTCTTTTGATGCCTCAGCAGTAACTGTTGACTCAACCCAAAGTCATTTTACGTTTTCCTTTCTTCAAACTTTGCACATCAATCAAATCGTCTAAGTCCTGCTATTGCGGCGCAATTACCGCACATGCCAAACGTCAAGATTTGCTGTAGGGCTTAATATAAAAAATGTAGTAACTGAACTTAATCATGTGTTATTTTTTTAGTCTTCTTTAAGTTGAGGGGGGCCAGGCCCCCCCTGAACTCCGCCTATGACACTAACTGAGCGTTGTAAGTGATAGATAGGCCTACATTCTGGCTTAGACACAGCGAAAAAATCTTGAAACAATAAGGGCTCAACAGGCCTTGAAGGCCAGTCCCTATCAATGGAAAATCAATACTTTTTATCGACTCATCGGCTGAGCGGGCTTAGTAGTCGACTCACACTCTCCATTCTGAAGGTTCTGGGTTCAAATCTTGACGTATGAGAGACAAGTGCCTCTTTTACCCAACGCTCCTGAAGTCACAATAGTCTATTTCTCTTTGAAGGGAGGATTGATACTTGAACTTGACAACACTGCATATCGTTCTGCGTGGGAACAGTTCGTTTACCCCACGTAGTCTAATTTCCTATTCGCTGCTATAGAGTGAAAGCTTGCCGACCTCCGAGATCCCGGGTTCGAATCCGGGCCTGGGCATGGATGTTCTTCGTGAGTGTCCAGCTTTATCATATCACTCAACCTTATCGTCGCTGTTATCCAAAAGTTGTCGAAATACGAAGTCAAATAAGCCAAATCAATGAAATGGAAAGGTTAAGTCAATTCTATATTACAAGAAAACGTGCCATTACTAGATTGTTTGTCCGCAAATCGAACCGAACTCTAGTTACTATGACTTCATAGAAACTTTCTTCGCAATTAGGTAGAATCCTGAAAGTCTCGAGTACAGAAACACACCAAACGTCACACATCGTGACCGGCAAACAACCGAATACCTGAAAATAAAAACAAAATTTCTTGCAACGCTTGAACACGGGTGAAGAATTTATTTTTCTGAATTCCGCAAGTACGGAAACAATAGTTTGTTAGAAACGAGAGTAAACACCACAATGTTTGTTGGAATTGGTTCGTGCCGTGGTACGGACCGAGTCGGGAACAAGCATGAGAGCTTACGCAACACAGCACATGAACCGAATAGCGAAACCAACACGCTGCAAAGGCAATGGGGAAAAATAGTCGAGTCATGCGAAGTTTTCGCGAACACCCTCCAGGCATCACTTGGTCGATTTCTCCCCATAATTTACGCGAATCTTCACTGCCCCTTCCTCCTGTGACGTAATGGTATTATATCAAGAGAACCGGGAAAACAAGATGAGCAGAATGTAACGCTCGGTTACATAAAAAAGCAATACTTTTATTTACTCGTCTGCCGTTACGATTGAGAACATTTTCATTTCCTTCCGCCGATCTCCGCGGCGGAGTGGTTTGCATGGCTCGTTACGACGGCAGAGGTCCAGGTTCGAATCCCGCCCGACCTGCTGAGCGTCCCTTCAGCAATTTCAACATATCATCGCGGTTAGCGAAAAGTAGCAGAAGGGCGAAGTAAAATTAACCCAATCAATCCTTAGTTGTGGGGGGGGAGGGGGAGTTTACTTGTCTTGGCAAACAAGGCTTAGAATTATAAAGCCGAATCGCCGCCAGTGGTATTGATAAATCTGAATAAAATTTCTTCGGAATAAAACTGAAGATCTACCTGATTATTTATAGATAAACCTCATATTATGTTTATAGTAATTACAAAAACTCCATTAGTGGTAATTGTATTTGCTGATGCATAGATTCAGGATGAAATTCCGAGGGTTCGTAGCGTCGCACCAGGCGTCAAACAAACAAACCAAAAACGTTATTGGGAAAAGTTGTTCGTCTGAACGACCTGTGTACGCTGTCAAAGTCCGCCATGTCTGGCCATGCTACTTTCTCGAAGCTTTCTGATAGTAATACAGTTTGCATTTCCGGAAAGTCCTATTTATAGGCGAATAAGATGAAAAAGGTACCTTATGCAAATATCCCCGTTTCCCATCAAGAAGACATTCCACTACTGCCGACATGAGGTTCGAAGGGATGTCGTGCTTGAGACCAGTACCAACATGATGAGATGTTGAAAGCATTTAGAGAAATTATTATAATGCTAAGAGCACTAAACCTGGTCCGGCTAACCTAACCACAAAAGCATTTAGAGACGTTATTTGAATACTAAGAGGCCCCAAACCTGACTCGCCTTACTATGGAACCCTTTGGCACCACACAGGTGAGCAAGATGCCAACAGCAGACCGTAACCAAGACGACAGTAAACGAATGTCTGCTGGCAAGAAGAGTGTTACATCTGGAACTGAAAACCCATTCTCAAGTAAACAAGCAGTTAGTAATCGCTAAAACTCCGAAGTGTGTGTTAACAGACATCAATGGAAATCGAACAATGAGAAAAATGCCTGTGAATCATGATGAAATCGGAATTAAACAATCGGAACTTGGGCCGATTCGTCTCAATTGCCAGACAGAATCAGTCTTATTAGCGGTGTCTTAGAAATATAAAACCTGTATCTCTTTTTAAAAACACGCTACAAGAAAAATTGACGTCAAATTTGACCAAAAGAAAGTTACAATAGTGAACTAATACTGAAATAGTAACCCTCTGCCAAGTGCTGGTGAGGTAGTCACCACACACGCCCTGACAGACCAGCTTCTTGTCTTCCAGCAAGTTTTAATTTTCCGCCACCAGAAGCTGTCCCTCTGGTCTCTGCCACCGCGAAACTTTTAATTACGTTTAGCAAGACAAGGCGCGTTTTTTCCTTTTAAATTAAAGATGCGTATCAATGCTTAACGAACGCATCGCTGGAGGAGGCGGCCGTTGCACTCGCGTACTGGAACATTTCCTGCTTAGCCATCCAGATGGAATCTTTCCAGTGCGTCTCAAATAGCACTGGCATAAACGACACACTCAATGGAAACCATGCAGATTCGGATACAAGAAAGAAAAGAAAAGTTGTCTTGCTATCTTTTATAAACCTAACCTACCCATCCTTCCGTACGATAAATTTCAAATCTATTATTGCATCTGGGCATTGATTGAAAAACATAGCCAGGTGTCGGGCACACCTGCTACTGCCCTATGACACTACCAATGTTGCCAGTGCACCTCGTATTTTTTTTTTTAAAAAAAACATACATTTTATGATTATGCCGTAATTAAGCCCATACAATCGTCTGTAATGCATAAAAAGCGTAAGAGTTTATCGGTCTTTTATCAATTCGATAAGCCCGCCCCCGTGGCGGAGTGGTTAGCACATCGCGCTACGACGCCAGGGGTCCCGGGTTCGTATCCTGACCTGGGCATGGATGTTTGTGAGTGTCCACTCATCAATTTCATCATATCATCACTCATCCCCATCTTCGCAAATTAGCCAAAAGTGGCACAAGAAGCGAAGTAAAATAAAGGAAATCAATCAATTAGATAAATACCCACACATACCATCGAGATTTTTTGCAAACGACTGCATAGCTGTCTTTTATACATATATGTTTTCACTTTGTGAAAAAACTTCTTTACACATTAGTAACTTTTTCCGCATACTGAACGTTCATATAGCTAAAGCATGATTTTCTTTCTAAATCTTTTAAAAATATCCACATAGATAAAGTTAATACGCAGTGTAAGTTTCATGTATCTATAAAAGTTACGTACGTTCAAAGTGCCGTTTGCGTCAATTTTCTGACACCCTGTATAATGAAAACTGATCCAATATGTTCCTAAGATATAACAATAAGTGATCACAACATGCGTATGATGACGACACACTGGCAAAATTCTGCCCTAAACCATAAGCGTGCGCAGACCCTCTGATTAGAGGAGGCAAAAGACTTGATGAAAGTTCAGTCGGAGAAAGAAAAATCTCATATCATCTCACAGTTTTATTGTATTGGTGGGTACGAAACAGGGGTGTATATTGTGTGTGTCCGGGCCCCCCGAAAATCACTGTAGAAGAATTCACACTTCTGTGGCACCAACGTTCTTTGCCCCCTCTGTGGTTGAGAGACTATTTTAAATAGAAAATCGCAAGAACCGTTGTAACACGTAACCACTTTAAAAATACCACTGAACTGAGATCGCGAAGTTACTGAAATGGAATGGGGTAAAGAAAGAAATTCACAAGTTATGCGCAAAGCCACGTGTTTCAGTTGCCGCTCTGGCGCCACGAGCTGTTAAGAAACTAAAGTGCCCTTCTGGCGTGTCTTGTTACGAAAGCTCCGCAAAATTTCCTAAAACCATGCCAGAAATGTTTGGATGCACGAGAACAACATTTCCAACATCACCCGTGACAACTAACGTGCTTATTTTGAATGTAATTGTAACTGTAATTCTGAGAACTGAAGTAATTTCGAAGCTAGCGGAGATATCACACGCGTTTTGACGGGAGTTGCCGTCTGGCGGGCTGCCAAGCGGGCCGCCGTGTGGCGCACAAAGGACAGAGGAACGCACTGTGTAAACAAGGTCTCGTACAGCAGATTCGAAACGACTGCACATAATTTATTCAATTCCAACAGCGAGGGCGATTAGGGGGCTTAGAGGGGCAGTTGCCCCCGCACTATGGCCTCTTAATGCTTTGCCTTGCCCCCTCCTAGTTTTAGCACCCACTCGCCACTACTGATATCCAGTATGGGAATTTATTCTGTAACACATAACTAATGAATAAAGTGTGAGCGAGTTTTGATAACAAGAAATTTTCTAGAGAACGAGGTTGGATAGTTCAATTACATAGTTGCTTGGAACTTTCGTCGGCTTGAAAATATTTTTTTAAGAGCATACTATTCTTTAATGAATAATCAGAAAAATATATGGACCAATCAAAGATGGAGATTTCTGGAGAAGTCGAAACAATGAAGAGATAAATTCCATCTTAAGGCGAGGAGGGACAATTTCCCCTTGGTCTTTCTCGCTGGGGCAGCTGCTGATCACTGTTGCCAACTTCGCTCTTTTGGAGCCAAATCTGGCTCTTTCGTGCACTCGTTTGACTGTGAACTGTGGCACCCGCCCTCTGCCCCACTATGATACCACCACTGGCTCCGGCCCATAAATACCAACTTTTGCCATGAGTGTACATTTTGCACGTGACGTGATATTCGTATAGCTATAAGCTGCGTCACCCACCTCTTCTTTCCTCCCCATGTATTTTTATATATAGCGCTGTGGCTAAGATGAAGATGACAATTTTGTTATCCGGGAACCCTTTATTTTCGATTTTATATTAACATCATTGGATTATTGAGATGGGTGATGCCGCCAAATCTAGGCGGTGAAAACTAAGAAAGAATAAATTGCCATCACTTTAAAGCTAACGGTAATAGCAGCACCCCTACCCCTCTGACAACTAAAATTACCCTAGTAGGCACTTTATGCAGCCTTCGTTAATCTAGCTCCTTGAAAGTCCTCTTTAGCTATATGAATGGTGAAATTTAGCTCTATTATGACAATCAGGTTTGGCAACACTGCCAGGATGGCCGTAGGAGGCAAGGAGAAATGCACTAGGCTTATGGGACCATTATTTTATTCGTTCTCTCGGGAATATCAAACATCCGATGACGTAGAAAAGTACATGGACGGAAAAAGGACACGTTGAACTATGTCATAGCAGTAGGAAAAGTCGAAACTCCCATTCGTTGAGCCGTAACTTGAAGTTGAAGTTGATGTCCCATAAGGAATACATGGGATTCGGTAAATACTAATTCATCATATTTTTCAAAAATCGTATAAGGCTTAATAATCAAGTTAGGAAACCGCTTCCACTTGCCACATGGGGAGAAATTCATACTCTTCATTTCTGCCGAAGATCTTTTTAGTAGCATTGCTCATTCCGACGATATTGGAATAAATGCATGCCTGGTGCGTAATTGTCCCTCTTCGCCTTAAACCAAAAGGATATAGTACGATTTATTAAAGCCAGAAGAATTAGTTGGATGGGTCATATAGAACGTATGAATAAGGATAGAATGCCGCGAAGAATCATGTATGAGAGAATGTACTCCACAAGAAGAAGATGCAGACCCAAACTAAGATGGCGGGATAGTGTCGTACAAGATCTACAAAGAATGGGAGTCCATGGATGGAGGGAGAAGATATTTGACCGAAATGCTTGGAGGCTGATAGTGCAGGAGGCCAAAGCTCACCCAGAGCTGTAGAGCCAATTGGTAAGTAACTATTCTTTAATAACAGTGATAAGATTCCTCTACAAAAAAAAATATGTGCGAACATTAAAGGGGGCAACCGCTCCCTATTACCCCCCTGTGCGCACGCCTATGCCCTAAACATGTAAACATCAAGACATTTGAGACTCTGGTGCGGGAGCAGTGGTGCTAGTGTCGCTAATTAACGTTACGGGGAAGCCTGTAGTTCGCATTATCTCCGAGGTTTCAGAAAGCTTGGTGGATCTATAGGTATGGAGAACAGAAGTCAAGTTTCCGTGGTAAGCACAAAGCGAAACGACGCCAGGAGTCACGGGTTCGAATCCCGGCCTGGGCATGGGTGTTCTTTGTGGTTTCTCGGTATTAAAGAGTATTAACAATTTAGTTCACACTGATAAAACAAGGAAATGTAGTGAAATATCTAAAAAAAACTAAAGGAACCGGAATGACGCGTTGCCATTTCTGACAAGACGGAAGGTTTCAGATATTCACCGCAACACCGTTCCGGTCCGCTCCAGTCCATTTCGAAACGTGGATAAGAAGCATGTTGTCAGACGAGAAACAGGTATCACATTCGAATTACAGTAATACACACAATTCCTTGCTCCAAGTTGAATTTCTCACGCGTTCCGATTCACGGAGGGGGATCTTGAACAGAGGAACAGCGCGTTGCAAGGATTCGATCGGTGCGAACAGGACGAGAGGGAAAATGTGATTTGTGGGAGGCTGAGCAGGTGCTCGCGCTTTGAAGTATTAATGGAGGCGGCGGAGTTAATTGAATCTTCTTCCGCTATTAGCAGAGGCGCTTCTTTCGTGCGAGAGGGAGAAATCAATACGCAGTCTCGGAGGAGCAGAGGTTTGACCTCGGGCGTCGACAATGGATGGAGAAGACGTGAAAGACCTCGTGGAAGGGGTGAAACGGGTGTAAACCCTTCCCTTAGGTTTTACAAACATTTTTCATTAAATGAATAATCACATCAACATTTGATTAATATTTGAAATCATTTTGAAAATATAACTTGTAATTTAGAGGTAGTCCACAGACATAATGAATGGTCTTATTTCTTTAAGGAATAACTGTATCAGCGGTCATTATGTTGAAAATAAACTGTAAAATAGCTCGAATATTTTTTTTAAATAATAAAAACGCAGACATATTACGATATGTAATTTGAGGAATTTGTGAATAAAAATGTAAATGTACATGGTGAAAAATAATATTGTTGTTAATATAATTAGTGCACGTCGACATGTACAGTGTTTTAGAAATATCATTCGAAACTGTTTAAAGACAATAATAATGTGAATATTAACCAATTTACTCTCAGTGCATAACATCCAGAATGAATAGTTATTATTAATATTACTATTCTCTCATTATTTCCCATTAAATACGTCCGTCAACAATAGCAGAGTAAAATACAAAAAATGAATCAATCGGATTCATGAAGATTTGGCACACACAGATGTACTGTGTAGTTTGAGCAAAAAATGGAGACTCAACCAGGACTCGAACCCGGGTCTCTGACATACCGTGCCATTGCTCCAACAATTTATATATTTTTTAATAAAAAGAATACCCCTTAGCGGTAGCATTCTCAATTTTTACATTTCTCGGTTATTCTCAATTTTCAGTTTTTTTCATTAGGACAAAAACAAATATCCATGTCTTACCCGGGACCCTTGGAGTCGAAGCGCTCTGTGCTAGCCACTCCGCCACGCTAACGAGCCGACCTGGCTTCGCCTAATTTTTCTCCTGATATTGCTCAATTGGCAGAGTAATAGCACGGTATGCAAGAGACCCGGGTTCGAGTCCTGGTCGAGTCTGCACTTTTCGCTGAAATTCTAGAATCAATCCAACATCTCGCCACCAAAGATTTCGACTCGCAACCTGCACATGTGCGTCCATCATTTGATGCATCAGAGTGAATCAAATTCACTTGCTGTTCTGTGTGTGGGCGTGTGTGGTTTCATTTATAATGTCCCTTTATTAATTTTACCTAATAATCGTTGCGATTAGTCTAAAAAGGCATAAAGGGACGTGAAGTGATAAAAAAAATACAAACACCTTTCTCCGATTTGATCCGTAATCACTACACGAACCGATCTTGTGAACGACTCATATTAATGGAGTGGTTCTTACGAACGACTCGTGGAAACCATTGAAACGGCATTCGCGGTTCCGTGGGAAGACAGTTCGTGTCTTTGGAGCTGAATTTAAATAACAGAGGCAAACTTTTGCTGCGGTGCTCTCTTGGCGGGCGGAAGTCCTTTGTGCCACCTCTTTTCAGAGATGCCACTTCTTAAGACGCTGCCTGTGGTTCTGCTTCTCTCGAACCGCCCTTCGAGCAACCCTTTTGTCGCCTGGGACGTCTTCTGCACCATCTCAAGGCACGTCCTAACGGCCACCTTGAACTTGAAGACGCGGGAAGGTCGTCTTACGTAAGGGCAACTGCTGCCTCCATTGGGTGAAGGATTGAGACATCAAAACAAGTTTTATTGTTCGGGATAATCTATGGTTTAAGAACATTCTCGTACTAATACGATTTTCACAAGTACTATACGCCGCTCTCCGTGGCGGAGTGGTTAGCACGTCGCGCTACGACGCCTGGGGTCTCGGGTTCGAATCCCGGCCCGGGCAAGGATGTTTGTGAGTGTCCATTCATCAATTTAATCATATCATCACTCATCTCCATCTTCGCAAATTAGCCAAAAGTGGCACAAAAAGCGAAGTAAATTAAGCAAGTCAATCAATGAATCAGTCAAGTACTAGACACTGGTCAGGGCCGGTCCTGAGTGGGTGTGGGGCCTGGTGCATACCATATATGCGGGCCTGGCTTGTTTATCTACGCTTTTCTGCCACTTTTGGCTGCGAAGATTAGGATGGGTGATTATATGATGAAGCTGATGAAGGAACACTCACAAAGAACACCCATGCCCAGGCCGGGATTCGAACCCGGGACCTCTGGCGCCGTAGAACGCTGTGATAACTACTCCGACACGGAAGTCTGTCGAAATGTATAAATTATAGATACATACATACATATACCTACATATATAATGTATGTGTGTGTGTAAATTAATTCTTTGTTGATTATAATAGTGTTAAAATTGTGATCATAATTTAAACATTATTCCAATTAATAAACAATAAATTTATATATTTCGTATTATTACCTAAGTTTAATATGTTGGGAAGTTAAAGCCAAGAATTATGGAAGGATTATAATAGTTTCTTAATTAGTATTTTCTTTTTGTTTCCGAATGATTGAAACCACTGGTTGTACACATGTGTAAAGTCCGCTTAACATCTGTGTGAATGACCCACTAACGTCAATTGTTCCTTACACTAATCATTCCAATGATTCGTAAGTTTATTTTTCAATAGATATGTAGATCGCCGTGATTCGAACACGGGAACCCTTGATTAGATACCGATATCGTTAATCGGCAAGCCATTATGCAGGCAAAACAATGGGATTCCGTTCATAACGGTATCTGCACTATAACAAGTACAGTAGCATTGAAGCAGTTAAGATTTCAATTTTCTTGCAAGTGTGAGTCATTGTGGATTTTAACAATAATTTCAACGTGAGAAACCAGCGCCACTTCATCCGTAAAGTGCTTGCAATTTACACCGAAAAGCGACAATAAATGTAAATACGATTATAAAAGTTATCGACGTCTGCTCTCAATGGCGAGGACAGCACCTTCCCTCCAACAACCTTTGCAGCGAGACGGAACGACCACTTTCCCATAGACATTCTTCCAGCGGACCACAAGATGCTCGCAAAGTGCTTGTTACTGGCAATGGAACATACCTGCCACAACAGACCTAAACAATAGCTTATATCAGAACATGCACCACTACAACACGTCATAAAACAAAGAGAATCCTCTTTTTTCAGAAGTTTTAGCACATAAGCTGTTTGTTGGAAAAAAATAAAGAAATTGTTTCCATGCTTTCCATTTCTTATGTCATTTTACCCTCAGTTCAAACAGTAACCAATTATTATTGTATAGGACATGTACGTACATGTTCTTGTATTGTATATGACATAAACATTTCCAAAATATATTTTTACTTCTATGTTACTGCTATTGGAAATATTAACACTTACTCAAATGCGGTTCTCTTTGCCTCTTACCTGGCTCATTCCATGTCAAATCAACCGATAAATATTATTTTTGAACCTTAAGGACTCAGAGTTTTTAGATTTTTTTGTTTATACATTGCACCTATCAAGAAGACAAAAACTGCAAAATTTCAGATTTCTTCGGCTCTTAGTTTTTGAGTTATTGACTTTCAGAGAAGGAAAAATCCTAAAATTTGACGACATATTGAAATCTTTAAACAGCTGTAGATCAAAAAACTATTTGAAGAGAGCTCAAATTGGTGTCATTCTCTTCTGCTTTTAATGAACTTTAATTAGAAAAGCAACATGACTGTGGTATTTCAATTTTGTAATTTTTAAAAAACTTGAAAAAAAAAATTTAGTTTTTTTTTTTTTTTTAAATTATGTTTTGAAGACATCAGTTGACTATTCGTGTGCAAAATTTTATAAGGGGACGGCAATGGGCTCCTATGAAAATTAAATTTTTGTAATGTATGTGTGCGAAATTTGCTACATTTGTTGACTTCCATGTTATAACCACAACTATATGCTGACTGGTTGATGTTAAACTCTTCATATTAGTAGTCTATTTTATAATTTTTCGAGTAACAAATAACATGAGAATACCTAAAATTTATCACTTTTAATATCAGGTAAGCAAATTGAAAATGTACGAGGGGAAGTCATTAAATAACATTATAAAATAGACTAATATGAAGACTCTAACATCAACCACTCAGCATATAGTTGTGGTTATAACATGGAAGTCAACAAATTTAGCAAATTAATCACACATTACAATACAAAAAATTCATTTCCATAGGAACCCATTTCCGTCCCATTATGAAATTTTTCACACAAATAGTCAATTAATGTCTTCAAATCATATTTTTTTTAAAAAAAAATTAAAAATGGTGTTTTTGAGATTTTCAAAATAAACATTTTTTCAAGTTTCTTAAAAATTAAAAAATTCAAATACCACAGCCATGTCTAATTTCAAATTAAAAATCATTAATAGCAGAAGAGATTGACTCCAATTTGAGCTCTATAGCTGTTTAAAGATTTCAAAATGTAGTCAAATTTTGGGATTTTTGCTTTTTTGAAAGTCAATAACTCAAAAACTAAGAGCCGAAAAAATCTGAAATTTGGCAGTTTTCGTCAACTTTACTGGTACTACCACTTCACCAAAAATTATTAATTTCTGAGATGTCAAGGTTCAAACCCCGGTTGATTTGGCATGGAATGACCCACATACTAATGCTTCTTCACAATCTATATATCACCGAAACTTGAAAACGTTAGAAGATTAATATTTTAAAAACAATAACAACTAAATTCCGTAGTGGAATAATAACACCTGGACGCGTCTTAAAAAGTTTTTGCAATATTCTCTTTCTCTGTACTCACATAATCTAAGACTGTCGTCGCCTTGTAATCAAGGGGTCCCGGGTTCGATACACGGTGGAAGCACATAGTGGTTCGGATCCCACTTAAAACTATTCGTCCAGAAAGTCCCGATTAGCCTTACTGTGCATAAAGTGGACTTAAAAAACCCATCTAAGACCTATTATTCAGATGGATATTATCAAAGAGAAGATAACCTTTCTTCCACGCATTACACCCTGGACTGCATTTGCAGACGAACGAGGCTCTGGCGACTGGACTCACAGATAGTGCGACTTGTGTTGTCCTGTTTACGTGTGTTTGTCATTGTCCTTTGATCTTGTCAGCAGTCACCCTCTTCTTCGCGAATAGCTAAAGGTGGCAGAAAAGCGAAATAAAATAAAACAACTTCCTTTATTTGATTTTTATTTAGCGTCTCTTTTGTGCCACTTTTGGAAAATCGCGACGATGAGGATGAGTGTCGATATGACGCAATTGATGAAGGGGCACTCACAAACAACACCAATGCACAGGCTGGGATTCGAACAAGCGAACCTTGACGCCGTCCAGTTTGGACGGTACTTCCAACTGGCGTGAGGTTTCCACCACTGATAACGTCCGATCCCTAACAGCGACGGCGCAACCGTTAGTCTACCTTTTCGAGAGAACAGTGAGCAGTGTTTCCAGCCACGTTGTCCCATTCCGACAAAATGTTAAGTGCTGGTGCAACTTACTTTTTGACTGACCCTCATATTTACAATTTTTATTGTAAACATGCAAAGTGTTTGCCGGGCCAAGAAACTGATCCGCACGGAACGCTGTCATGAAATTCAACCCCTCCTCTTCCTCACATCGTCGCCAGGTATTTCCACTTTCGTCTTCTGGGGAGCCGCGGGCAAGAGGCTGGGCACAGCCAAGAACGTCTCCTGCATGAGAAGTACCTGATTTGCTACTGATTATGGCCCGCTGCTAGATCTGGTCCTTCCGGAACGAGGCACCCAATGAACGACCATCCTCTCGGCTGATTCTCGCAAGGTGGGAACAAGGCGCCTTGCCAAAGACGGAAGTGTTGTAACCCAAATAAGTTTACGCTGTCCGTTTCACAACGTAATATGTGGTCAAAAGATTGTTTTTGAGTTCACTTTATGCTCAGATGCTGATCGGGACTGGGCCTACGGTTTAAAGTAGGGGATCGAACTCGGAACTCTTTGTACAGTCACGGACACTGATGGGTTGTAACGATTCCATAGAAAGTTAATGCATTCATAACAACCCGGCCGTGACTTTACGCGGAAATTTTGATAACATTACACTATACAGTTCTATGGAGAACTTCCTTTACATGTTTTCACCACTTCTCTATCCCTTGTAGCCGGGCTCCGTGGCGGAGTGACTATGACGCAGTGCCGGATTAAGGTGGGTGCTATTGATGCTGCAGCATTAGGCCCATTCCTGAAATAGGCCCAGATCAAAACAGACCAGAATTTTCCGAAAGCTGAACAGTTTTCTCTTGCTGTATTAACCTGAAAATAAATCTTAAATGAAATTTGGAGCCCCAATTTCGGACGCCTAGACACAGCGTTACTTATTATACAGTTACTATTATTCTTTGCGCCGTGACGTAACTATAACGTCGTTGTGTTTATTGTTCACCGAATATTTCAAGCATCAGGCCCAATTTCGTCATAATGCGGCCGATGACGCCAGGGGTACCGGGTTCGAATCACGACACGGGCTTTCTTTTCTAGTCAATCAAATCAATTTTGCCTTTGTAGATCAATGTTTTCTCCTAAACAAATGGATAAAGAGCGTACCAAGGGTTGCGGGTTGAGTCTCAACATACATCAAAGTCGTTAGTAGTTTAAGGAGGCAGAAAAGCGAGACAGTACAAGAAAAAAAAAGTAAAGTGCTCCCCTGTGCTTTGCACTACGCCACGAAGGCATGTAGGGGGTGTGGAGTTAGGGTCGCAAACTAGTCCCGTCTAGTTGGCTGCACTTTTTGACACTCGGTGCAGTGCAGGTGTATTCAGTGTCAGGGTGGTGCAAGGAAATGACGTTCAACCAAATAGACGGAAAGCGGTGTTCAAGTTCAGAAGATTGAACAAATGCCCGTCTGCTGCTTTAAACGTTCATTTGATTAGTTAGCACGCACCACGTGACCATACACCAAACACACACCGGTCCGACAGGTAGTGCAGACACCAAATACACTACCTGACTCGAAATCAACGAACTAAGACGCTTCGGTGCAAAGAAAGTCAAAAAGTGCAGCGAACTAGACGGGGCTACTATCACGGCCAAAGGTGGGGATGGTGTGATCAGCCTCACGCCCTTTGCTGCCTTCATCCCCCGAGTTTCCTCCAGGCACCCACTTTATACAGCGCCGGAGCCGCTTGAACAGGTGGAAAGAATCCCGGTTCTACCCGGCGGGGTATCTCGCATCCATGTCCTATAATCGGATTCGAACCCGGGACCACTGGCGTCGTAGCGCGCTGAGCTAACCACTCCGCCACGGAGGCCGACAACGACTGAGCTACCGCGTCTTAACACAAGAAAAAAACCTCTTTCTTTCAAATATTCTTACTAGCCTCTTGATAGCATGACTGGTAACGCTATTGCCTTGTAATTCAGGGAACCTGGGTTCAATTCCCGGCGGAGGAACATTGAACAGTGGTGCGAATCACATACTCAACCTCGACAGGAATATCCTCTATTTTGTCTTTATTCTACAGACGTGCCTTTTGTAAAATCCTCCACGATAGCTTAATCAAAAAATTCTTTATTCCGAGGTTAGGTTCGAAGATACCTGAAGGCACACATTCGCATATGTTCACGTACGTCCACCCAACTCAATATTGGTTTGCATGTGTGAACACGCACGGTAACCACCTGCGTGTCACTCTCGGCACTGCTGTCGAGATTTGCGGCCGATGCGGTTTCACGGGATTCAAAGGGTGAATGGAGCAGTGCGGTGAATGGTTCGCCACTGTTCACTCCACTTGACTTTCCTGTCATTGTTGTTTGGAGGAATTACGTGAGAACATCGTGCCAATGCGCTTCCGTTCAAAGTGGTTGATGTCACTGCACCATGGACACCACAGTGATGAGTAAGGCATGGGTCTTGATGTAGTAGAAACGCGTAAATACATAGAAAAAATACGAAAATATGTAATAATAAAGGTAAAGTTAGTTCACCATGCATATAGCACCGTGGCATGAAGGCATATTTAGGGGATGTGGGGGTATTGATTCTCGATCTTGGCCACCTTGGAGTTGATGTGATCAGCACCACGCTCCGGCCACCTTTACCTCAGATATATATATATTGGTTACCTTGACAACACTATTTTGTTACATGGAGAGATGAACATGGACTAAAAGTATACATGAATAGTTAATATTATTGTGATCAGTTATGTGAAAGTTCATACAGATGCCGATTTGCTAATTTCTCGAGATATCGATTTAGCTTAGATTTTCGAGATATCGATTTTGCTTATTTTCCCCCCGAGATAACTATATTTTCGTCGAATCTGCAGTTCTGGCACACAGCTACTACGGTTCTTAAATAAGAGTGAACTCTCGAAAAGCGTTATCGTCAGAAGGCTTTCGGCCTGGCAAAATGACACATTCAATGACTTCCACGATCTCATTATTGCTAATGTCGCTAAACTTCTGACATGTTCGAACGCAATTAGAATAGCAATGCAAAGCCCGAAGGCACACATGTCTCAGCTTGCTGATCCTAAACATCTGTGTGCACATGTATCGTTGTAAACAGCTTTCAAGGACTATCACAAACACTTATCAAATTTAGATTCTCTGGACGTTGGAAGTGCGTCATCAAACGCGGATAAAAAGGAAAGAAGAAGAAGAAGAAGAAAAGACTTCTCGAAGTTAGAAAACTTCTGAGTACGTGTGCTGATGTGATCCTGTGCACTTTGAGGATAGAATTTATTTTTTGAACACACTGGGTCATTTTCTGTTTTATTGTCATTGCCAGGAGGTCAAAAATGATCTCCTTAGTGTGGTTACTAACTAACTAACTCTCTATCCTTCTTAAACCCGAAGGATTATGGCTGAAGCAACACAAGCCTTCCATCTGTCCCTATCCTCGGCAAGATCAATCCAATCTTTTCCATCCTTACCGATTTATTTTAGGTCCATCTCAACGTTATCCCTCTATCTTCGTCTTGGCCGTCCTTCAGGTCTCTTACCATCAGGTTTCCCAACAAGAATCCTGTAAACTCCTCTCCCATTCGTGCTACATGGCCTGCCCACCTTAGTCTTCTTGATTTAATTATTCTAATAATATCTGGACATGAATAGAAATTGTGCAGATCCAAATTATGTAACCTTCTCCACTCACCTGTCTCCTCATCCCTTTTAGGTCCAAATATTTTCCTAAGGATTTTATTTCCAAATATTCTAAATTTATGTTCCTCTTTTAATGTGGTTACTCGTACAAGAGTGCAGGAGAGGTGACTAACTTACAAATTATAATTTTGACATATTATGACTGTGTCCTGGTGGAAGTACAATGCAATCGCGCTGACAGCAGATATACTATTGGGTATAGCTCAAATAAAAAGAAAACAAACCAGGAATATCATAATTACGCTGCTGTGGATAGGAACAACTTTTTCCTTTCTCTTCACAGTTATTTCAACTTTCATTTTACACTTGCGCATTCTTTGCAAACAAGTACTCAACGAAAGTATACATAGGATACGTAATAACACAATTTCTATAGAGTTTTTTTTTTTTTTTTTTTTTTTTTTTTTTTTTTTGGAAGAAGTAAGACAGCAAAATAACGACGAAGGTGTTATGGATTTACTTGTAACTACGCATTTGTATAGAAAAATGTAGGGTACAGATGCAGATTGAAGTTTTTGGGACCTGAATTCCATTCGTCTCTGTTTAGGAGATTTTATAAGTGTAAAGGTAATTTTGTGTGAAATTGACAGTACAATTATAACTTGATGGTATACAAATCTCGTAGGAAGACAGATTGTGAGTGGGAATATAAAAAATCACACTTTGACAGGTTACTGTCTTTCATTTTTTGCAACATCATCTTAATGCACGTGGCTTCAAATTCAATTGAATATTTATATTTCCAGTTCTTACGATTGCATTTGGTAACAGTTGTTTGATGGGGTAATCGGGACTGGACCTACAAGTGAGATGTGAAGCATTGTGTAATGTGTCTTCACCGGATATCGAACCCGGAACCTGTTGATTACAAGGCGACGACGTTACCACTATACCCTACGTGAGGACCACAATCGTCTCATCTGATTTATTTTACTTCGCTTTTCTGGCACTTTTGTCAAATCGCGAAGATGAGGATCGGTGATGATTAGATGAAATGACACTCACAAAGAACAACCATCCCAGGCTGGGATCGAACCCGGGACCCCTGGCATCATAGCGTGCTATGCTAACCACTCCGCCAAGGAGGCCGACACGAACAATCGTTTTGATAAATTAGTTTGTTGATTTATGTTGTGTTTGTTTCGTTAGTGTGTTTTTGATCTAAATCCACTTTATGCACAGAAAGAATAACCGGGGAAGGGACCTACTGCTTAAAGTGGTATCCGAACCACTATGTGCCTCCATCAAACAGGGAACCCCATGTTTTAAGGCTATGACGTTACAACTGCACCACAGGAGAACTCCGCAATCGTCGCGATGAATGAGTTTGTTGTCTCGTTTTGTTTGGTTGTCAGTTCACGTTGTGCACAGAATGGGGGTGGACCTACAGTTTAATGTGGGATCCGAATCATTGTTGATTGATTGATTTTGATATTTTGGGTGCGTCAGAACTTAGGCTATTTTGCACCCGTCACACTTCCAGCCCCTTATCATAACAAAATATAGCTAACTAATATAACTGTTATGTCGAAGGACTAAAATACTTTGACTTGGGTTAAGAGCTGAGGCTGCAAAGAGGGCACTCAGCACGCATAAGGACAAAAGAGAACAACACACACACACACACAACCCTACGATGATTATACAGGCCGTAGGTTCAGACGCCAGAGCCTCGTTAGTCTGCAAAATGCAGTCCAGAGTGTACCATTCTGTAACGTGTTTTCACCTTGGATCGAACCAGGAAACTGCCGATGAGAAGGCGACAACGTCGACACTACACTGTACGGGAGATCCACAATGGTGATGAACGAGATGATGCATCATCACTCACCTTGATCTGGCGGCCGTCCGTCTTCTGGTGACGCTGTACGAGTCCCGGCGCCCAGCGGCCGGAATCCTCATCTTGCCTCATGCACCACTCACACGCACTCCGCGAGCTACAGGCACTCGGATGAAACTGACCGCGCGGCCGAACCAGCCGCTCCGTCGCCCCTCCCCCCGCGGATCACGTGCCTCGCCCATGCCTATCGGACCCGGCTCGCTAATAAGACCAAAGAAGCACCTCTGCCCACGGTGTCTCTGGGAAGGAGAATTTAATTGTTACGCATCATACGCACTCTGGAGGACATAAACGGTTCACGTTACAACTACTTAAAAACTACGTCGTGGAACTGGATGAAGGGGGGGCTCGGGGAGGGGGCTACTTTCGGATTTTTTTATTTGTTTTGGTTTTCTTCGCACTTCTGCCACTTTTGGATAATTGCGAAGATGAGGATGAGTAGTGAAATGATGAAATTGATGAAGCCTTTGGTTTGGTTTGATTTGCTTTATTTTACTTCGCATTTCTGTGCCACTTTTGGCTAATTTCCGAAGATGGGGATGAGAGATGATATGATGAAATTGATGAATAGACACAAACATCCATGCCCAGACCGGGATTCGAACTCGCAACCCCCTGGAGTCGCGACGCAGCGTGCTAAACACTCCCTCACAGAGACCGGCTTAGGAATACTACCGAAAAGAGGAGAATTGGAAGGGCTTCGGGTTGTAAATGTCTCTCTTGTTTTATTGTTTGTTGATTTGTTTTGTTTTTCTTCGCCATTCTGCCACTTTTGTTTTGGCTAAGCTAGGGATGCAGTACAATGTACGGGCCCCCTCCATGGAATACGTGAAAATGTCGTATTTCTTCTTCCATTCTCCTCTTTGCTTTTGTCTCCATTCCGATTCGTTCGTGCTTACTTCCAGTTTTCCTTATATACTCCCTTCCCATTATCTGCTTTCTCTTCCTATCTCTGTCTCCTCTCTTTCTTTCTTTCTCCTTCTCTCCTTTTATTATTTATTTCTATTTTCATTTTAATTCTCTTTCTCTCCTCTCCGTCTTGCTTCTTGATTTTCTTCTCTGTCTACTCCCTTTTACCTTTCTCTATCTTCTTCATTTAATTCTCTCTCCCTTCCTCTGTTTCGCCTTTCTTTCCTCTTTCCGTCCCCCTTTCTTACTCTCAGGTTTATATTCTTCTGTCTTTCTTTGTGTTGTCCCTTTGTATCTTTCTTCTCTCTTTCCTTCTGTCTCGCACTTTACTTTCTCTCTGTCTCTCTCGTGATTATTTTTCTTCATTTTATTCTCTCTCGCTTCTTTCTCTCTTACTTTCTCCCTTCTTCACTCTTTCGTTTTTCTGTCTCGATTCTTTATTTGTCTTATTTTCCCTTGTTTCTCTCTTCGTTAAAATAAATATACGCAGCGGTAGGAAAAACTAAATCTATGTAATTCAGACGCCCGAACTTTCTCTCAGGAGTCGTGCTTTCTTTTTTAAATGTGATCTTAAAACATTTATTAATTAATACAAGAGTGAATTAAAAGTAATTAATTCTTGCACCGGAGTGACCTACCTAAAGAAGGCGCAACTGGTAACAGCATGAATAACTATGCAATACATTCTAACATATGGCCAACTCTACCATATCGCTGTAGCTGTGGCGTATACGGAGTCCAAGCTCTGGGTTCTAGGCTATGAATAGAGATAACTTAACTAACTACTAAGAAATCAGGTTGCCAACTCATAGGGAATCTGGTTGCCAACTCATAAGAAATCTGGTGGCCAACTCATAAGAAATCAGGTTGCCAACTCACAAGAAATCAGGTTGCCAACTCACAAGAAATCAGGTTGCCATCTCACAAGTAATCAAGTTGCCGACTCATAAGAAATCAGATTACGAACTCCAGAATCACCATCCTCATCTCAGTGATATGAATAATTTTATTTACAATTTCTGATCGATTTTTTTCCTGTATTTTATTCTCGACGCTTCAGGCTTCGCAGAGAGCCTAGCTAGCCTACAATATATACGCTCCTGCGCTGCAGGTTTTAAAATTCGGCTAACAACAGTGAAAACATCATAATAGCATGTTTATTATTCTGATTTAATGATACACGCGGCAAGGAATATACAGAAACATTAAAAAACACATACTGTACCCGATTTTTTAAAAAAAGATAATGGAAATTTCCGGAAGCGAATATATATATATATATCACTGAATATAAAAATTCAGGTACCAAGGGAAAATTTTCACACGAAATCACGACCTGTATTTTTCTAACCGTGTGTGGAAATCAAAATTTCGAGATAGTAAAATGCCATTTCATTATCTGAATCATACAGGTGGAAATTAAAATAACTCTTCTATCTGATAAACTTGATTTCTTTAGATGATTCCACTTCCTCCCGCCCCCCCCCAAAAAAAAAACATTGGTTAAACCATACTGGACTATTCCTGCGCGCACACCTTCATTAGAACTGCTTCTTTGTTTCTTTGATTTGTTGTTTGAAGTCCATTTTAATGCCCAGAAATGCTAATCGGGACTGGACCTACAGTTTAAAGGCCTCCACTGGTTATCGAACCTGGGAACCCTTGATTAAAAGGCGACGTTACCACTACGCCATCGTGAAAACTCCTTCATTAGAACTGGAGCAAGCAAATAATTTAAACACGTACAGTGGGATTCATGAGTATTACCGTGCAAATTGTCCATGACTGTTTTCATTAATTTTTCTGTTACATCCTATGTGTTTTTAAGCCATGGATGTTTATGTATGCTGGTGCAGAAGTTGTCAACAGCCTATTGGGTCAAATAAAGTGCACGAACACGGTGATGAACAATTTGCACAGCAATACTCATGGATTCCACTGTACCGTGTTAGATTTCGTTTAACCACGAGTCCTGGCAACATTAATTATTCTTAATAGTAAACGTCAGGGGCGAAAGTTGTGTCTTAATACGCATATTTCGTCCGCTCATATGTTATGCCTGAGCCTATTCTGAACTTAATCCGTTAATGAACATTTTAAGCGCCAGGGTGCGTCGACACATTTGAATATTGCATTGTGGGTAATCATGCCCATGGAGAAGTAGGTGGATTCAAGCGTAAAATAAGCCACGAACCTCCACGAAAATTAAGGAAAATGTCAAAAGTAAAAGTTTCTTTTTAAATATGTGATTATTGTTCACCATAATGTAAAAAGGCGAAAGCTCGAGTTTCGTATTTATAGATGCAGACATCAATAAAGTGTAGCCCGATCAGGTTTTCGTTTTGTAATAAGTACACAGAGAAAAATGTTTGTTTGGATTAACCAAAAAAATTGTAGTGGTGAACAAATCGTTTGTTTAAATAGGCATCAACCAAACAATTGTTCATCAGTACCAAAAGATTTGGTCAAGTTCTATTTGTTTGTCGTAAACAATTTTTTGGTTACCAAAACCAAATATTATTTTGCTAAATCTAATAAAACCAAATAATTTAGTCAAAATTACCAAACGATTTGTTAAATAATTTATTCATAATTACTTATGTTGTAATGTGGCTAATTTTAGCTAGGGTGGATAGTTTATAGAAACTAACTGATCTCAAAATACACATTCAGAACAGAAAGTTCACGTGAACTAACCGATTTTGGAGCGTGTTTGTTTTTCTGTGGTACACTTACCTTCTACTTATATAATCCAGAATCAAAAGGTTGCTCATGGGAGATTCACTTTTATTCACTGCAGTACATTTTCTTCTTTAATTTGTAGCTTTGATGTTCACATATCTTTCGAAGAGTGTTAAAGCACAATTTTCACTATGATTACAATCAAATATACCATTATTTGTTGTACAAACACTTATGTTTCTTGTACACATTTTGACGGGACCATCTAGCGGTCGGTGAAGGAAACTCAGTATAAAATAAGTATATTCTGAGCTTTTTTTCAGAATATTAGGTTACACAGCAACATAAAGACTCGCTTCGAGTAATTATCTAAATACATGAGTTTCAATTTTCGACAAAAGATTTTCTTTCATACTACACTCGACGAAACTGGACAATCGTTATTTCAAATTCGAAAGCACGCTCACGCACATATAGTAAATTTAACCAAACGTTTTGTTTCTCTTTACTTACATATGTATCATTTTGTTTACGAGTACCATATTTTGTCTGACCATTTTTTTTGTATTCTTAAACAAAATTATATAATAATTACAAGCAACATTTGGTTATCGGAAACAAAAAGCATAACTAAACAGCTCAACCAAACTTTTTTGGTAATTCCAAACAAACCAGTTATTTCTGTGTAGGCCTAAGATTTTTATGACGTAAAAATCACCAAAATATGCAAAATAAAATATGCCCTTATGATCTAAAATTTTAAAAAAATATGCACTATGAAAAATATGCCCTTATAACTGGACTGTTTCAAATATCAATATTTAACATATGCTGAGATATTTTCACTATTTTTAGTTCACTTTATGAGCCCTGAGTTGCAATGCACAATGAATACTTTCTCTAAATTCTCAAATAAAAATGAAAAAGATCTTGCTGCAGTAAAAAAAACAAAAAAAAAACTCTCGAGTAAACATGGAAGTAAGAAGGGATCCACTTAAAAAATGACTGCATATTCCTTGTAAAAGCGAAAATACGCTGAATATGACCGAAAATCAATCAATATATGCTCTTATCACGCAGAAATGACCAAATATGCCAAAATATGCCCTTATAAAGCACTTTAATTCAATTAGTTTCTTCACAATATGAATTTCTATATATTTAGGGAACACATCACCCTTCCCCCTCCCCCCCCCAAAAAAAAAGAATGCTAAGTCATGAAAATCCTAGCCCTGGTAATAAGGTGGGACATTTTACTCAATGTAATTCCAACGAGCTATTGCTGGTGCCAGTCTTGGATGCCCTGTACAGCTCGACCAAGACAAGAGAAACCCCTGCCTTACACACCATTTCATTCATAATACCTACTAACGGGTTTATAATACCAGGTGCTCCCAAACTTTTTCGTTTCACGGCGTCCTTAGTGTTTCAAGATTTTTCTGCAGCGCCCGAGTCAGAATGTATGCCTATCTAACACTTGCAACGCTCAGTTAGTGTGGTTACGTTGCTTGCCTGAAGTTTAAAAATTAACACACACTTCAAATTTAGAAACATTTTATGTGTAAAAAGTACTAAAAAGCCCATATTTGGAAGTAAGTGTCATCAGTGAAATTATTGTAACATTTCGCGACGCCCCTGTAAGCCAGGCACGGTGCACACTTTGGGAACCTCTGTACCAGGGTGTGAAATCCCGGGGGGACGGGGGAATTCCCCCCACCAACAATTTTGTCCTGAAATTTCTCCCCACCAAACTCTTCCGAGGAGGGAGAGTTTTTGTTTTAACAAACGAACATAAACAATTAGTTTGGGTTTCGAATATACTTGACTGGAATAATATTGATAACATACAAAAAGAATGGACAACAAAGAGCCTCATTTCTTTTCCATTTCTCATCGCCTTTCGTTAGCAACCACGAAGTATATAAATATATTAGTAAAACACGAAATAGGACTTATATGTGAATTTTATACAGAAAACTATTATCTTCTTATTATGTCTATTAATATTTGTCCCTCCTCTCTTACGCAAATCATTGTTCATAGCGTCAGTAGTACATCAAAATCTTCAATTTGCAATTACATTTTGAATGAAAGACAGTAGATATAATATATTGTATATTTTATAATATAATTTGATTATTTAATAATTGACACATATTTAATGATATTATATATATATATAGTGTCTGTCTGCTCCTCCCCCCCCCCAATTTTACCGGTTACCCCAGCTTTCTGTAATTTTTCTTAGGTAAGTTATCATAAATTATCCGAACTGTCTGCAAAGGCCAAAAATGCCGCAAGTAATGAAACAAAAATTGCCGCCATTTTCAAACGAAGTAAAGTTTTAGAAAAATAATGCCTGTTTTGAACTAATCTTCCATACGAGTTACAAGAAAAAAAAATTAAGAAAAAATGGTCGAGCTACCATTTGGTATGGATTGACAAACCCATCGGGAGTTCACAAGAAGTAGTTTCGTGGATGAACTCTTACGTTATTAACTATAATGTTGTTGGAGGAGGCAATGATGTATGTACAAGGACGTATTTAGGGGGAGGGTCCAGGGAGCCTGGACCCCCCCGCAGGAACATTTACTAAGTACACAAATTAAATAATGAAATAATAAAATAAATAAAATTAAATAATGAAAATATACTTGTTGTTTAATCCAGGGTTATTTACTGCAGCCAAACCCACTGGACGGCAATGATTATATTGTGATCATACGACTCTGAATGGCAGTATCAAAGAAGATTTATGTAAGATTTATTACTACTGAAACGTTCATAAAATATTACCAGGAACTTTATTTTCGTCAAATGGGCCTAACATCCTTTTTTATATTCAAGAAATATGAAAATCTTTATCTATTTAACATTAATTTTCTTGGGCAGTTTTTTTTTTTTCAAATTTCGACGACCTTAGCTACACGTAAGCTAGATAATGAATACGTGCTGTTATGTCACTATCCTTATGCCGTCCCTTTACTTATTCATATAATAAAAATATAACATTAATTAATTTGAATATTTAAATTAATACTACGTATATAAATTAATTTGAATATTTAAATTAACACTACGTATATAAATTAATTTGAATATTTAAATTAACACTACGTTCTCCGATCTGGTCTATGGCATGCCCCTCAAATTCAGATAGACTTAATTCCGTCCTAAATTTCTTCTTGGCCATTGTTCGACACCGAATTCCGTCCACAAAACACTTGCAAAAGTCCATCCTCCTGCACATGTTAAATATCCAAACTCCTCAAGAGAGACATAGACTGGCTGACCATATATTTCTACATAAAATAGTGAATGGCAACCTCAGAAGTGACCGCCTTCTTCAGGAAATTCACTTTCGTGTGCCTGCCCGTTCAACAAGAAGCACTCAACTTTTTGCCTCTCAGAAGCCGAGATTGTGTCTCATCCAGTGCTCTCTGTTCCATAGACTGCCCAGTGAATATAATAATCTAGGAAGCCAAATAGACATTTTTGAAAATCTGGACAGTTTTAGAAGAAAGTTAGCAAAAAATATGTAAGTCTTTTAACCACATGTAATTTTTTTTTTATGTTATTATTTTTTTGTCCTTATGTTCTATAAAAACGTTCCAATGTAAAATGGCTAACGCTGTATTTGGAATCTTCTATTAAATAAATAAATAAAAAATAAATAAATATAAATTAATTTGGATATTTAAATTAACACTAAGTATATACATTAATTTGGATATTTAAATTAATACTAATATAAATTAATTTAATATAATTATTTTACTTTAAATATTATTATTATTATTTTGAAACTTTGTTCGGACCCTTCCCCCCGAAACATATTTCTAGATGCGTGCCTGGGTATGGACACGCGGAATGACTGTCAACGAAACTTACCATGACTGCTTACTCCTGCCGGCACAGCACCGAAACACCTTGAAGCAAACACGGGCTCTGGTTCGTTGTCGGGCTGGAGCCTCCAGGATTTCCACCAGCCTGGAAGAATCGCTGCTGGAGACGCTCACTGGATACTTTTCACCGGCCACGCACAGGGGCACGCGTCTAGAAATGAGCGACATGGAAGGACAAAACTACGCGGACCATTCGCCAGGAAGTCTCTGCCACGTTGGGACAGGAGAAGCGAAGGTAAAAGCAATTCCGAGAGAGATAACAGCTTTCGTGTTATCGGACAGCAACGAGACGCTCGCTGTGGAAGCCTTGGATAGACAGGATACACCTGTTTGCATTGAGCTTTTGCAGCAAGCCACTCATTGTCCCTGCATTCCGCTATTAAACGACCGCTACGTATCAATGACACAGTTATAGACGTGAACGGCGAATCCAGTATATAGTACATGTCAAAGTGCTCCTGAACCTCAATTTTTAAGATTAAATGCAATGCCGTAGTTTTATCCTACCTTCTGAGTGAGCAATCTAGAATTGTCACTTGCATAAAAAAAAAAATCAAGTATTATACATAATCAAGTTAGATGGTAGAAGGTATTTTAAATATTGTTAATTTATTTTAACTTTTTGATTTACTTTTATTATGTATTGTGTCCCACCAGTGACACCAAAAAAGCAATTACTTTCTCCTTTAATTTATTTATTTATTGAACTTTACAGGTACATACCTAATTACAGAGCCCATATGAAGGATACATAGAGAATACAATTACATATATTTCTGTAACATAAATATAGAAATTATATATATATATATATACACACACACACACTTTATCACACCATTTCATTAGGAACTTATGTGTTTAGGCTTAGGCCATTGTGTTAATAGTGGCTTTACTGAGGTCCCTTAGGTTCATAGAAAAGATGTCAATGGTGTTATTCTTGATTAGCAAGTTATTGTAACTGGTGCACATTCTCCACAATGGAGATTTCTTTTCAATTCCCGATCTAGCCTTCTTTATAAGAAAAACTTCATTCTTGAGTCTAGTTTTCGACGACGGGATTCGAAAATTTATCTGGCAGAGTAGATGTTCAGCATCTATTACGTGATTTAACAATTTCCACAAGAATACTATTTCATGTAACGTTCTTCTGTGACACAGCTTTGTAAACCGACATTCATATATTAGGTTGTCGTAGTGTTCATATGTGGGACTAACTTTCTCAAATTTGTATTTTAAAAATCTAAGAAATCTTGATTGGACTCTTTCAATTGTTACACTGTACTTTGCTGTGTCTGTATTCCGTATAACAGATGCATATTCGAGTTTTGGTCTTACATATGAATAATACAAAACTTTTAGTGTCTCTATTCTCTTGAAATCCCTCGCCATTCTAAGAATAAACCCAAGGTTCTTCAACGCTTCACTAATTATCTGTTCTACGTTTTTATTAAAAGTAAGATTTGAATCAATTGTTCCATTTCCTCTTCAACTCCACTAGAATATTAAAAGGTCAGTGACCTTCTCTCATATTCTTAAATAATTTATTTTTCACAATTTCAAAATTCACAGAAATTGGAATAGATATCTTATTGAGTAAAGAGGCAGTGTTTTATATCTCCCACCCGTGACACAAAATTGTTCACTTATAGAAATCTGGGAAAGTATTTTAAGGGCAGTTATGTTTAATGGACAGTGTTTAGTTTTATAATTCATTGCACAGAAACTGCAAGAAAATTGTTGCTTAACTGTTGGCATAATAGTTACCGTACCTTAATATAAAATAATCTGCGTCCCACCCTTGACAATAGAATGCAATGCCCCCTATATACATACACACATACATACATAAATTAATTATATACATAAATGAAGAGTATTTGAAAATGAAATCGTTAGAAAAATATTTGGACCTAAAAGGGATGAGGAGACAGGTGAGTGGAGAAGGTTATATAATTTAGAACTGCATATTTTGTATTCATCTCCAGATATTATTAGAATAATTAAATCAAGAAGACTTAGGTGGGCAGGCCACGTGGCACAAATGGAAGAGGAAAGAAGAGTTTAAAGGATTCTTGTTGGGAAACCTGATGGTAAGAGACCTGTAGGAAGGCCAAGACGAAGATGGAGGGATAACGTTGAGATGGACGTAAAGGATATCGGCAAGGATGAAAAGGGTTGGATTGATCTTGCCCAGGATAGGGATAGTTAGTTAACTTAAACTTTTTTTGTATTAAATTTGCCAACAATATCATCTTTCAAATATATTCACACACACATATTATACGTACATGTGTGCAAGCTTCAGATTATTCCAAAGTGATCAGCTATGATCTTTCAGCTTTCACTACTTCCACAGCTCACCAATCTTGCAGCTATCATCTGGGGGAGGAGTCATCAAATTACGTGTCACCAGCGTAATCGCCGTCATTTCTCACCAATCCACGACACGTTATGATGCTGACAGGGTCAAACATGGCGGTCGAGCGCAATGACCGCTCAGCTAACGTGGAACTTGCCAACATGATGGATGGCTCTCCAGGTAATGGATTTCATCGCAGCGACCACCTGTTAGGGGCTACGAGGATCTCCATGGCAACTGCACAGTGGGGAAGTCTGTGTAATGGCCGCCAGGGCAATAAAAAGAAGCAGAAATCCTCTCCGAATGGCGTATTACCGCGTGTCGTTACCGTCAGTACGAGGGTGGGTGAGTAATGGTGTCAGTGCAACAATAACAAGTGAATTTGGCAGCTTGAGTGAGTATGCTGTGAAATTCTCTTCCACTGTACACTTTATCATTGTTTTTGTCTGGAGAAGAAGATAAAATTACTGTTATGTACAATTCTCTGAATGATTTCAAACATTTTCAATTGTTAATTCATATAACCAGGCAAGAAAAACAAACACTCTTACGCGTACTACAATCCATTATACCAGTATTTCCTCTAACATGGCATGAAACCGGGCACGTAACTAGAAATACATTTCGGGGGGGGGGGATTCCGACCAAGTGTCTCAACAATAATTATAATTATAATAAATTAAATAATATTAATAAAATACGTACATTAATTAATATTGTAATATTGTATTGTTATTATCACATGAACAGATATAAATATTGTATAAGAATAAAGATATAACAGCATGTAATCATTATGTAGCTTACGTGTAGTTAAGATCGCCAAAATTTGTATAAAACAACGGTCCTATCAAGGAAAATAATGTCAAATGCAAAAAGAATGGAATATTTATTGAATAACAAAAAAGGAGTTAGATTCAATTGACGAAAAGAAAAATTAATGATTAATATTTTATGCATATTATCATAAGTAGTGGAGTGCATAAATCTTTTGAACTGTCCTTGAAAGCCATATGATCCCAATTCCTTGTCTTCCAATAAGTTGAGCGGGAATAAATAACCATCGATTATGTAACAAATGCTAACAAATATATTTTCAATATTTAATTTTAGTGCTTGGTAAGTCTTTTAATATTACTTAACCCCCTGAACTTCCTCCAAATAAATCCTTGCACAAAACATTTCTGAAAGAATAGGAATAGGGTAGCTGTACAGTGTATTTAGTTCAGAGTAGCACCGATAGGCTACGAATGCATGACGGCTGAAAATATAGTTTTCGTATGGATTAAGACATGTTGAAACCAAAACAAAGGGTATAATGCATTAACAATTAACCTATATACAAAAATAACGGACGCACAGCTTCCATTTATTCTATTGTTGTTCTGTAAATAGCCAACACCAACACCCAACACAAACCTTACTAAACTAGATTTGTGTTTGGGGTTAGGAAAGGCAGTAATTTTGCCTTTTCTAATATACCTAAATAAAATATGGAGTGTTTCCTTCAAAAAACGGGTAAGAATTTACAATATAGGGAGTATCTTCAATTTCGTTAATATTTGTTATACTAACTAATTTTGGCCTTTTAATCACGAATCTGTTGTTAAAATGCGGGGGTCACGTGTAGAAATTGTACATTATGCACGGGTAGTAGCCCCACGAACCATGCACGGATAGCCCCACAAACCATTCACGGATAGCCCCACAAACCATTTCCGTTAAGGTTAGGTTAGGTCAGGCAACCTTAGTTAAAATTTTGTTCGTAAAACAATGCGATACAGCACTAAAGAAAAAAAATATATTCCACTTACATCGGCTTTTTTCCCGATTTGCACACGTGACCCCCGCATTTTAACAACAGATTCGTGATTACGAGTTCAAAATCAATCAGTATACCAAATATTAACGAAATTGGAGATACTCTCTATATTGTAAATTCGCTCCAAAAAAACGCATTTTCTGAATCAGTAATGGTGGCACGATTCCCGCCACCCTCTTCCAAGCAAAAAAAATTACTTCGCCCACTGCTTCACTCTCCTTCCTGTGTGACACCCGTTTATCACATAGATGTCAGCGCAAGAAAACCCTGTCAGGAAGAGGAAGTTTCGTACAAGGCTTGTCAACCAGGCCAAACTATCTGGAGTGTAATCGTTGTCCATTTAGGGCCCGAACATTGTCTTCGAAGCCGCCAACATCAAAGATTACATTTCTCGCGGTGGCAGAGATTTCCGCTTACATTAGACGCATTGACACCTGCGCAGCGACTTTCCATGCGGAGTGTTCAAACATGGAAAGCCACTCTGCATTAAAGAATTGGGTCACACGGTGGAACGTAAGCTACTGCGATTAGATCGAAAGAGTTAATTTTTTATTCATCGATCGGGTGGGAAGGGCATGTTGACATTGTTTCTTACGTTTGTAGGGCGTGTCATAATTGACAGTTGCATTGCGTCACAATTTATGTCGTGTATGTCTCGCACAAAGGGATTTATTTTAAGATCGCTAACGATTTTCTTGTGTCGGAATCAGGTGCCTCACAGTTGAACATAGTTGTTTCATTGATGTTATTTTTCAACATAATCCTCTTGTGCACGCACATCTTCCAACTACAGTATATTAGGCTACGGGGCTTAACGCTGTTAACGCACGGGGTTCGCTTCCTGTGCTACGGGGTTTCCTCATTAATACACAGGGGTCACAAAAAAGGGAATTAATATAAATATATAGAAATATACAGTATATTTAGATCTATCTATATATATACATGTATAAAGTACATTATTTGGCAATAATGAGAAATGAATCTAATTTTTAAAAAAGTCAAGTTTGATTTTGTCCACTTTCTGCACCGATAGGCTAATCGACACAGTTTAAAGTGCCTCAACCGGAGGCACTTGATCGCAAGATGACAATGTTAACTGCTACGCTGGTGGGGAGACACAATATAACTGTTGATATTTTGAATTAAATTAATCATTTTATATTATATTATTTTAATCTTTCCAACTTTCTGCTTTACATTTCCATCATGATGTGGTGTGTTTTAAACACATTACAGTTCGTGACATATGGCAAAAATGCGCCTATCTCTGCGGCATTCTACTTTGTTTCCGAAGAATACGTGCTGAAGCACTGCAAAATAAATCACTGCCTACGCCACTGAAATGGAAACGCTCGCTTCTTGGGCAGAGACACGATGACGTTAATTATTTGTTTCTAACCTTGCGGTAGTATGCTACGCTCTGCTTCATTTACACGAATTCTTTTCAACTTGATAAAGTTAGGGGCAATACAAGTTAATATGTAAACGAGTACAATCGTAGGTGGGTTCAGATATTTCCATTGTTTCTCTTTTTTCGCCAACTCTTTCCAACACAATTTTATTTTTTACTTTGCCTGTTTATTTCACCATAGAGCTTTCCATCTTAGGAAATATAGTTCGTATTGAGAACGAAAGAACGCTGACAACTTCTGAATTGACGTTAGGCAATTCAACACAACAAACAAGCATAATGGAACAAAACCGTTATTTTGTTTATAACAAAGCACGGTTAACCATTCATACGCAAGAATTTGCCATTTACCCATTTAATGAGAAGACTGTGATTGTTTTTTCTTCACTAGCATGTTAATATATATTTGAAGTTTGATGAGGCTACGAGTAGACAATTTTGAAGATGTGTGTGGGTCAGTCGATTCTTCAACTTTGATTCCACATTCTTCATTTTGGAAAATTTTGAGTTAGATTATTGTCATTTTTTCTATATTTCAATACGGGTTTTAATGGGCCGCTAATTTTAGCCACGGAGCCGCGGGTTGAAGACCACTGATATAGGTACTTAAAACTACGTAAAAAAGAAATTAGTGAAAATGTTCATTCATGAAACTTGGTCCCTTACATTAAAAGAGGAACATAATCCTTAGGAAAATATTATTACCTGAAAGGTATGAGGAGACAGGTGAGTGCAGCAGGCTACATAATTTAGAACTACATAATTTGTATCCATGTCCAGATATTATTAGAATGATTAATTCAAGAAAACTTCTTAGGTGGACAGGCCATGTGGCACGAATGGGAGAGGAAAGAAGAGTTTACAGGATTCTTGTTGGTAAGAGACCTGAAGGACGGCCAAGACGAAGATGGAGGGATAACGTTGAGATGGACCTAAAGGAAATCGGTAAGGATGGGAAAGAGTGGATTGATCTTGCCCAGGATATGGACAGATGGAAGGCTTGTGTTGCTGCGCCCATAAACTGTCGGGCTAGAGAGTTGGTTAGTTAATTCGTGTTCACCTTCACTTTCATGGGATGAGGACGCAGATGCAAATAGAGAAAAGTGCCATTTGTCACGAAAAAGCACCGCATCACCCGCCATGCCACGTTCGACGGAAATGGAACCTTTCCGCGATATTAAAAGCCGACTCTCACACGTGACCCTCCAATCGACAGATGAGACTTCAAGCTCCGACGCGACACCAGGATGCGACACGTGACCCCGAGGGGGGTTCATTTTGCGGGGGCCAAGGCCCGAACCAGAAGTCCTTGGCACTTCGAACGAGAAACAATGGAAAGGGATAACGGATGGACGGGCTCGAGTTTCTCTGATCGATTTATTCCCGCGTCTCGAGAGAGGCGACACTTCACGCCGAGAGCACACGCGTGTCACATGCTTCGGCAACAAAGAGCGCGCGTGGGCGGGAAATTTAAGATGCTCGAACAAGAGTTACAATACCTGCGGAGCATTAAAGTGAAAAGCGAGCCTTCTATTCTTCTCGCGTTCTGAAACGAACAAAGGAACGACTCTATTCACGCGTTTGGCTCCGTCCTACAGTTTTAACACCGCACGAATGGGCAGTATCTTAGCACTCCTGTCCTTTCGCTGCTTCGATTTTTACGGTTCGTCTGTGCTGTGTCCTTCGCTGTCACAAAAACGTTTCTTAGGCCAGATCCGACACGACAGGTTGCGACGGTTTGCGACAAAACAACGAAGGTCCGTGGAATTTGGTTTCGCGTAGAGCAGCTTGCGACAAAACGATCTGCGCATGCGCCAATCCATTCACTTCAGGCACAGACATCTATAATCGCAGACCGGAAACGGGGACAAAATGTAACAGTTGAATCCGTTGACTGCCAAGGCCAGATTGTGTGAATGACATCGTGGGGCCAACTAAAAACAATTTGTGAAATTGGATCAAGTTGGTGTCATTAGATCTGTGAAGCACAAGAAATTTCAAAACAAGCCAAAAAACCGTTGAAAATTCAATTGAAATTTGAGACCCAGTTTTGGGTATCGTGGCCTGCAGAAGAGAATTTTGATCAGAGGGCAATGAGACTCATTTCCGTGTCTCATCACATATTTATTAAAAAGTATGTATAATTTCTGTTTCTTCAAATAACGAACTTCCGTCCACTTCCATGAAGCTCGTCCAGTATTGCACGCACATTTTCAGCTTCTTGTTCATACATCGTCAACAGAACAAGAAAACATACAACAGAAGTGCATCCTCCATAAAATATTGCACGAAATGCAATCTGCACGTTCAATCACACAGAATATAGTATATCTTCTTCCTTTATTTTTCTCCTTCTTTGTTTAATTCTTGCCTGAAATACAACAAATGTCAAACAATGTATCATTAAAAAACGCATCGATTGTTGTATTGAAAATCAACAAAAAAAGCCATCATAAATAATCACAGAACACTAGGTTTATTACTACAATGTTACTGCCATTTGTACGCCATTGTTGTAATCGCCGGTTGCTATCTAGGGCCAGGTTACGAGTATAGGAGTGCGCGTCAAATCTCCTGCATATGGCCTTGAAAGGCTGAACAGCACCAGCGAATCACAGACGTGCGGCGTTGCAATGCTCTCCTTGATAAGGCGTTTCGCTCAACCACGCTGTCTCTTTTCCGTGTGGGATTTCGACATGGCACCGCTGCAGTGCGCTGCTATTGGCTATCGCCATATGCAGGAGGTTTGACGCGCACTCTAGTGTAACATTCTGGAGCCAAAACAATATCTTTGATCATGTTAGCAAATGACAAGTGAAACCCATATAGGGGTATCGCGGCCTGAAGCAATTGCTGAGGTGAGACACAAAAGGGGATATCACGGCTTCACGAATGGCGATACTTGAAACCCACTTTTCGGTCTCATGGCAGTCAACGTGTAATATCGTAACCAAATTATTTGTTAGAAATATATTAATTTACAACATATAAACTGATACCTACATCAATTCTGCTGTAAACAGTTATAGTAGGTACTTATAATGCATCGTTATCGTGGAATCGCTTCATTGTTAGGCTAAATGCCATCGTCATTAGGTTAGGCTCGTTAGGATTAGTTCTCTTAGCATAATACATTTGCAGCGTACTTATGCTAAACAAACCTAACCTAACGCCCGCTCAATACAGGCGATTCTATTCTAATGAAAGCATTCCACGCTGACGCCAGAACACGAAGGTTGCTCGAGTCTTGTGCGATAAATGAGATCCAGTATTATTTGAAGGGGGCAAGAGGAATCCCCTTGGTAAATTTTGGATCTGTTCTGTCCTATTTTACATCCGAAATTCTTCTTATATTCTTGAATTCAGGGCAACATAATTAAATCGTGAAACCTACCGGTCGAAATAAATCCCCGTGTAGCACAAACCGAGCATAATATCTATCCGTAACATCGAAGTTGGTGTGCAAGGACAGACACGGTGTAAAACATCACCTTGGGTTTGAACTTTTTGCCGCTGCAACGTGACATGCAATCTCAGCTGATTCACTATTTAGTTAAACTAGCCTTAGAATGAAGGCTAGATCGGAAATTAAAAAGAAATCTCCATTGTGGAGAATGTGCACCAGTTACAATAAATTGCTAATCAAGAATAACACCATTGACATCTTTTCTATGAACCTAAGGGACCTCAGTAAAGCCACTATTAACACAATAACCTAAGCTTAAATACATAATTTCCTAATGAAATGATATGTGATCAAGTGTGTGTGTGTGTGTATATATATATATATATATATATATATATATATATATATATCAGGGTGGCTACAAACAAGCAGAAATAAAATTCCCTGACTTTTCCAGGTTTTCCAGGACAAAATTTACATTTTCCCCTGACAATTACAAACTAAACAAAATCGATGTTTTTGCAAATGGAAATAATAAACTCACACAGATCCACGTATGGTTTTGTTAAGTACCAATATTATCTTCTATGAAATTGACTCAATTTCTCTATTCTCTATGATTTGAATTTAAACCAGAAAATAGTGAATTTGGAAAATTATTACAATTCACAAGCTAGGGAAAGATTACGGAATTTTGTCATACGCAGTAAGTTTAAAATAAAATATTTTAAAGTTACGACTAAATTAGATAAGAGTGAAGAGTGATTGATTAAGAAATACATTTTGTAATTTATCAGTCTCCTTATACATTCTCGGTATTATATGTTGATATTTCCACTGAGGTTTGGAACCCTCTGCTTGTAAGAACCATGAGTGCGGAATCATTTTTGAATGCATAAAGCAACTTCTCTCTTCTCTGTAAAGCAAACAACTTAACTCTTGCATATAAGTGAAACAATTGAATCGAACAAAATAAAGTGTCATATTTCCTTACATTATCAATGGGATTCCTGCTTCAGTACAGTATATCCAAGTGAAGTACTGTGAAATTGACAACATGCAGTTATACCATTATTGCTGACGAAAATAGTATGTAGGTATTAGAAATTTAACGCAAGGATTTTATAGAATTTCATTGTATAGGTACCTGATTTAGCTAACCACACATTAAAACAGTAAACACTCTAATAATAAAAGCTTCTGAAAGTTCATATACGAGGGGCATCCTGAAAAAAGCTCCAATGGTGCCTATACGAAGCACTAGTGGTCAGAGATACACACACACACACACATGCAAACAGGAAGAACTGGCATGTAACTGTAATCTGGTACAGTTTTAATGCAGTAGTTTTAGGACAGTTCTAGGTTAAAGATTGCAGCTCTCATACAGTCTCCCACCGACTGCGATGAAGGTGTAGCCTACATTGCACGCTCAGAATTTGGCACAGAGCCACCAGCAATCGTGTGAGGTGTGAAGACCGGACGTTGTGAGTGATAGTATGGTCAGACGATGGTGCAGACAATTCACGGAAGGCCAATCGAATGTGCACAACCCCATACAGCTGAGTACACACGGGCCCTTTGCATCACTTCAGGTGAGAGATCTTTGACCACTCCCTGTAGAGCCCTGGTCATGAATGTACAGACTTTCATCTCTTTGTTTAACTGAAGAGGTTTCTGGCAGGGCAAGGATTTGACAGCTACACTGCGGTAGAGATAGTTCCAGTCTTTGCTGTCAGACACATATACCATGGGCATACAAAATTTAGTGCCATGCTACGATAAATGCCAGAACAATGGTGGTGATTATGCCGAAAATTAGGTTAGGACTCACTGTTACTAATGCAATAAATTACAACTGATATTCTTGTTATATTTATGCCTAATCGGGAGGGACCTTTTTTTAAATTGGTTTATTTTCTTATTTTTTACTAAACGGTGTTATTTTTCCCAAAATTCACATTTTCATTTTAGCAAATTTTCTGGCAAATTTCTGAAATTATACCTTCATAGTGTTTTTAAACTACTGTTTCAAATTGTAACTCACATAACTTATGCCTCTTCGTGAGAGTTTGATATCTTGAAAGTTATTTTGGGAAAGTTATTTTCCATACCTCTTTCTTAATTTTAAGGTAAGGATTTTAGATAATGGAATTCTCCCCGTATATACTGAAGGGTGCATAATGACCATAAGTGGCGACGCACCCAAAAAATTAAAATCAATCAATCTTACGTGACAGATACCGATATATTATGGCACCAAAAATTGGCATTATCTTTTTTTGACTTGTTAGTGTTACGTTCTTCAAAATTCGCGTTTTTGTTTTAGAACATTTATATGTCAAATATACCGAAACTTAATACTCCATTGTGGTTTTAAACTATTATTTTAAATTGTAGGTCACATGGTCTACGTATTTTTGTGACAGTTTGATATGTTGGAACAGATTTTTGAGGAAGTAAAAGTAAAGTGCTCCCCTGCACTTATCCATGAAGGTATATAGTAGGGGTGTGGAGTTAGAGCCCACACTATCTTGATGACAGCTGAAAGTAGGGGTGATGTGATCAGCACCACGCTCCTGGCTACCTTTATCCCTCAAAGTTTCCTCAAGGTACCAGCTTCATATGATGCTGGATGGGCGCTGGAACAGTTTGAATAGGTGGAAAACATCCTGGTTCTCCCCCACAGGGGATCGACCCCGGGTCTCTCGCATAGTAGTCAGATGACCTAATGACTGAGCTCCATTATTACTCGCTTGACAAATGCCGATGGTGCGCACTTAGCTTGGTAATTCAAAACATATCTCGTGTGACTAATACGAAGATGTGGCTCTCGTGTGACGGTAGATACACACTCGATCTCCTGTTAGAACCCTGCCACTTTGCTCTGTGATGCAAATGGTTTTGATAGAAGTTGAAAAAATCGTGGGAAATACATGATTTAATGTGGCTGTCGGAATTATTCCATGTACGTTTAACTCTATAGTTTACTCTTGAGTAAAATGTTGGAAAACTTGCATGTTCTATGTACACAAACATGGCCTAGAAAAGACAAGAATGTTGGATTTCATGGAATTTTTCGTTGTTTTAGGACATTTTTTAAAAGAAAATCGCTAAAAACACCAATAATTCGCATTTTATGCCAAATTCGTATTATTTCGATATTTTGCACAGGCGAAAAATTACCATTTTTCACGGTTTTGGCGTTTGCGAAAAATCAATGTCCCTACTAATTGGAAATTACTTTTTGGCCACCCCTCGTATAAATCAGTAGATGGAAAGTGAAAATTTAGCAGGGCTGGCAGAGAAAAGTCAATTCTTGAAGGAAGTGATTTCCTTTTATGATTGAATGATTTGAGTAAATATGATATTAAAATATTTACATATTTATTATTAGTATTTTATTTCATAATATTGGACATTAACCTTACTCAGTGAGAGATTAATGACCATCTCTCACGAGTTTAAACAGACAGGACAGGGAGTGCCGTTAATTTCATTGCAATACTAGTGTTGCAGTAAATTTGAGGTTGGGAGCATGCACTTACCAATTTTTATAACGTTCACCAATGCAGATTTATGTTTCACTTTTCGCGATATTATTCAATATATATCCCATTTGGTTGGATTCTTCTTGATATCTAAGAATAGTGCAATGTCATTGTGAACGTATGTTAACTTGTGCGAAACCAGTAATACGTCAGGATGATGAAAGAAAACCTTCGTAAGCACTGCTACATTAAATAAGGTGAAGTGAGCCAGAAGAGTAACAAAATTTGAGCAGCATATTTGCAGTCTAAAGCTCTTCTTGTTTATGCATGCGATTTTTATTGGATGTTGCAGTCCATACATTTTTCTGTCGCATGTTGTAGTGAGATACTTTGTCTGGTAGCGATATTCGACAAAAATAGTACGTATCAATGGAAGCTATTTGTTTCTATTGTCCTTTAGTTTGCCCAACAAAATGCCTTACTATGATGTCCGACAACTATCGGACGGCACCACACGCTCTTATCCCCTCCATCTGTTGACAAGTCGCCTTACTACTCTCATACGGACAAGAAAAAATGATAATTCAATGCATTTTCCAAGTAATATTTAGAGGCTTAACCTTTACTTCCCCAATGATACCATATGGTATAATCAGAGTAAGGTCGTACTGGTGCTGATTTCGAAATGAATGTGCATTTTGGACCTTCATACTCTTATGTTTGGGTGGAAACTCTGACACAGGTCTGGAGCAAGCCTGGAAAATTCATATTGATGACCAACCTCTCCCCCTTCTCCGCAACATATCCATGTCACATTTCCGAACAGAGTTTCACATTTTGGCTCATTACTCAACTTGTATAGCACCCAGGAACATGAAACATGTTTCAATCTCTTTGAAATTCATTGAAATTCGGGGGTTGTGCCCCCAAACCCCCTTTCCTCGGTCCGGCGTTCTGAATTATACACGGTTGCATGCTATGATGTCTTAGCTGAAAAACAAAACTGATCCAAAGTAGATTGCTCCCATAGTGTCAGAGTTATAACAATTTTCCTCCAAAAATGCAAATTACCTATTTTTCGTAAAAATCACATTTTGGCTTATTATTCAACTTGTATGGTACCCAAGAACATGAAACATGTTTCATTCTCTTGAGAAATATCCATTCTTTGAAAAGAATACTAAAGTTCGCGGCTTCTCCCCAAAATAGCGGGAGAAGAGGGGGCAAACTCCACATTTTTGTTTTTTCATTGAAATTCGGTGGTCGCGCCCCCAAACCCCCCTTCCTTGGATCGGCATTCTGAATTGTACACGGTTGCATGCTATGATGTTTTAGATGAAAAACAAAACTTATCCGAAGTAGATTGCTCCCATAGTGCCAGAGTTATAACAATTTTCCTACAAAGAGTGTTCGTATTTAAAATTCCCGCCGAGAAGCCAGGACGAGAGAAATTTCTCTCTCTCTCCTCCTGCCATCACTGGTTGTGTTGCTCATAACAGGGGCCTAAAAGCTGAGGCCGAATCTTACGAACGAGATTTCCTGTTCCCGTGCAGAGTTCCATAACGATATCTTTAAATAAAAAAAATTTAAAAAAAGACAATGAAGACGAAATTCCCTGACATTTCCCTGACTTTTTTTGACACCTCAAATTCCCTGACTTTTCCCGGTTTTCCAGGTTTTCCAGGTCTGTCGCCACCCTGATATATATATATATATGAAATAATTTTAATGTATTTTATGTAGGTGTGTGTGTGTGTGTGTGTGTATATATATATATATATATATATATATATATATATTACAGAAATATATGTAATTGTATTCACTATGTATCCTTCACATGGGCTCTGTAATTAGGTATGTACCTGTTGAGTTCGATAAATAAATAAATAAATAAATAAATAAATATATAGGTCGGCTTGGCAGCAAGTAATCGCCATCTCACACTGAACCTCTAGAACACTGAGTCTACCGTTGTAACCCGCGGCTGGACCCTAAATAGGCTCACTCCCATGACGAAAGCTTAGAAAGAGTCTATAACGGTTCGTCCGCTCTACGTTAGCTCCTTGTGCATTTCTTTTCAACCTTATCTCTGAGGAAACGTGGGCAATGATTTTCCATGTGAAAAGCTTGCTTTCTTTTGTTTATAACGTTCCCTTCTTATCTGTTACGTCGAGACAGGGAAGAAGCTTTTTATACTTGTCAAGGAACAGTAACCAACCTACTGGTAATTAGTTTTTAATCTTATGAAAGAATGTTCCTGAGTTCTTTTGTCCCCTAACAGCGTGCTTTATTCATGTGAATTTATGAATCTGACTTGTCCAGACGAGACGTTCAGAACAAAAATAATTTTTAACCAGGGGTCGAACATAAAAATATGTTACACTTTTAACACTACAGAGGTCGTGCGAAAAAGCTCTTGTCATTGGTCGCGCGGATCACTATCAGGGGAGCCGACTTGTCAAAATTATTGGGGGGCCTCTGATCACTGAAATAAATTAATGAATGACTCACTCCCTCCCTTTTTTAAGTTTTGGCCTCAGCGTTCGGAATCTCATAAAAGCCCATGAATTCCTCAAAAATATCAGAATTTTTATTCACAGTTCGAATGCAGAATATAAATTGTCCACAGATGGATATGTCACAAGTTTCGTCAACCATAATAGCAAAATATTCCCGACTTTTAATATCTGCTACCACGGAGCGCAAAACAGATCTCCCTAATATATCAATGATCTCGTTCTGAATGTCATGTGAGAGCCATTTGTAGCCCAAACGTCCCATCCACTACCCTAGTTCATGCACATCGTCTTTTGATACGGTAGTAACGATTTTAACAATACTCATAATTACATACTTAGTATATAGTAATAAGTCATGTCTTTTGCTGTCTCTGGTGATAGCCCCCCCCCCCCCCCAAAGTTGATGGTTTAGAACATTTCAAATGTGTATTTAAAGTTAAGTTCATGTGGCACAATTCAGAGTAAACTTAACAAGAGAAGGGAGGAAATTCAAAATTTAGTGCATTGGATGTGATGAAACCAAACAAAAATACATGTTTTGGAATCTATATCTTAAGTTATTTTCTTTCCAAAAAATATCACAAGGTTTTTTTGGTCTGGGCACCACTGCTTATATTTACAAGAGATTTTAGTGCAGTTTTACATTAGTTGGTTTAACCTAATTAATGTAATTTCATGATCCAGTTTTAAAAGTATAGTTATGATTCACGTAATTGCAATTTATAATCATTATGTACTTTTACTGGTGATAACATGTTTCTAAGTTCAATAAAAAAAGGTTGCGTACCATTTATTGTAAATTATTTTATTTGATTTTTGTTAATTAGCGTCTTTTTTCTTCTTATTGCCAATCGCGACGATGAGGATGAGTAGTGATATGATGAAATTCATGAAGGGACACTCACAAAGATTGTCCATGCCCGAGATTGACTTCTGCAAATAAACATGCATAAATTTTAAAGGTAACTTCAATCTACGACGATGACATTAAATTGATGAATGAACATCCACAAATCGGTGCTCGAACCCGGAACCTTCATCTTCCGGTAGTGAAACCATTAGTCGACCATTCAACGACTTTCACCACCAAAGAGGCTCGTGTTTGCGTATTTTGCTCTTTTTGTTTCATGCACACGACGCTTCGTCCATCACAACACGTAGCATGTGCAACATTGACGTTATGCATCATTATTGCTTTGAAACTTAAGCAAGACCACGGTGTGACGCAATAAACGATTTGCCAAAGGCCTTTGACTTTGACATACTTGTTAGCTATAGAACACCGCTGAGGATTACTCCGTGGCGAAAGTTATGAAGGAAAACAAGAAAAGGAATCAACAATTAACCAACAGGCATATTAAATTAATGGCCTGTTACATATTAACGCCAGAAGTATATGAAATTCCAAGGACAAACTAATAAAGCAACTAAAAGGGCCATTAAAGGTGGATGAAGCAACTTTCAATTTCAGCGAGACCAAACAATTCAATTGTGTAATCCTTCACTCAAAAAATAACGTACGAGAGTGTTTTCTTTAATTACTTATCCATGAATTTCCTTTTTTAATATTTATTATACAATTACAGACCACGACTCACGCATTGGTACTGTTAAAGTAATGAACACGTGCAAAGTTGAGTCACACACTCGGTGGATTATTCTGGCTGAGGGATCTTACGTGTTAAGGTGCTTTTCAAACCTCAGTGAGCCAGCGACCCGGTAAATTCGTTTTTTAAAAGTCGATGCCCCCTATCCCAAAAAGACATAGCCCTTATGTTTCTCTCATAAATACCTGTATAATACGAGACCAGAAGACTAAGGTATTGTTTACTCAATAGTTCGTCGGGTATGTTTCCAATGAATAGGGCAATATGCTACTCACCATGCCTTCTTATGTGGTATACCAAATTATCGAGTATCGACGTTACAAACCAAGTGTTCATGTGGTAAGGCTTACCTGCAAGTAAATAATAAACATAATTAGGAACATTTCACTTATAAGAATAACACAATAGTTATATTTACAGTAGAAAGTACTACTTGGAAGTATATGTGGGGAAATTTAACGTAAACCAATTGTGAACCATAAATTTTTTGAAGGTATGGCTAATATTGATCATTTATGTTCTGATATTCCAATCAACAACTGTAATGTGTACTAAATCTGCAAACGTCTATTATTTTTTATGACTATTAATATACAAAGTCAATTGCACAGTGACTGACTCACTTCGATTTTGTGGAACTTTGCCTAACCGCGAAGATGAGGATAAATGATGACAATATGAAAGGTATAAAGTGTCGTTAGTTTAAAGAATGTATTTCAGGGTGTTCTATGTGAAAGGGGGGTTAACATTGGGTGTTTTCACAAAGGGCCAATGGGCCTCCCCGATGGCGCAGTGGTAGCGTCACTGCCTTGTAACCAAAAGGGTCCCGGGTTCGATACCCGGTGGAGGCACAAGTGGTTCGGATCCCACTTTAAACTGTAGGTTGTTACCCTGCCCCCGTGTCAGGGCAACAGTGTTTTTTTTTTCTTATTGAAATATTTATTAATATGTTAATTAATTAGGTAATTACGTGTATAAACATATATATGTGATTAGTGTAAATCAATTTATTATGCATTTTTAGGTTCATATTATTCCATGTATAAATACCATGTAGCTCTCTGTTCTTGCTTCGTGTTTCGAACGTTCAAAAGAAAGGCGGGCAGTTTAGCTGTTAAAGATTAAAAATTTTGAAAGAAGGGCGGTTGGCAACAGACGCCAACCAAACATATATAAACTCCCAGATGAGAGTGGGGGAGGTCGGCTGTTGGAACTGAGACTTGGAAGGGAGAGGCTGTTTTTGCTTCGGTTAGCTAGGACCGGAGGTTGCCGGGCAAGCTAGTGCCTTGGTGTCCAGTTTACAGGTAAAAAGGTAGTTGTACTGGATGTTATTTTGAAGTAATTACGGTGCGCCGGGCAGCCTAGTGCCTTGTCACCGTGGAGGTTGAGAAATGTACACGTCGGGCGGCCTAGCGCCTGTTAAGACGTTTCTTGGAGTAACGCGAGTCTACCTTGTGACAAGCGTACTTCAGATGTAATTCATGAAATGTAAAGCAACCAGGTACAAACAATAGAGATTCCAACATCAAAATTAGGGTTTTTGGCCCGATAAATAATTAGAGAAATGAACGTTCGGATACGACTTGTGTTCAGGTTTTAATCATTAATCAGTGTATTTTAGTGGGACTTGTAGCACGCCAGTGAAGCAACGTGTAAAGTTGGCAACACTGCCTCAAGACAGTCTCAGTCAGCAGCAGTGGAACATTCTACGAAGACGTGCGTGTGTGTTGCGGGAACACAATCTAGGTGTACTTGTTAGTTTGTGTATGTAATCATGTGTATTCTTCAAATATAGCATTTACAACAAACAGCGTCTACTGCATCCTTACAAAAACCAGTATGGTGAAACAGTTTCGGCAATCGCAAACATTTATGGTCCTCCGTGCGGTCGGATGCTATTATGGACGTTATCAAGTGCGTAGTTTGTGATGTGAAACACAGTCATTGCAGTACAGTTACGTGCGTGTCGCTTCAAGAACACACTCGGTACATTCGGTTAGTGTATTACACACAGTGAACAGCAGCATTGTTGTGTATTACATACATTGAACATAGCAGCATACATATATTTCTCAGAACGGGAACTGAGAAGATCACGTGAACATTTCGGGCGTGGCACATTTCGCGCGCAGTTCATTTCGTCGCAGCCAGCAATTCTTCTCGTGTTGCAGCCACTATCAACAACGGGGCTCCGAGCATCCTTGTTGACGTCTGGAGTCGGGAGCGGCAATCAGCTGTACAAAGGTCAGTCATTTCTGCTAACACAACACCCACACAAGCTCAATTCCTTCCCTCTTGTTTCTTTCCCTTCCTTTTACGATGAATCAAGAAGCACGAAAGAAATTAACACGACAGCGCGGGGTTGTAAAGGGGCAACTTACACGTTTGTTAGAATTCATTCAGAACTTTGAGGAAACTCAAAATATTGAGGAGGTGAAATGCCGTGCTCTGTATTTATCAGATGTTTGGGCAAAATTCAATGAAGTGCAAACACAGCTAGAACTCGAAGACGACGAGTCAGAAGAACATGAAACTTACCGCATTGAAGTTGAAGAGTTGTACTTTCAAATAAAGGTTCAAATGCAAAACATAATTTCTAAACATGCTGCAATCAATAATCAGGGTCAAGAATCAGCTAATCAGAAATTTACAAATGAAGACAACCAGCTCAAGCTACCTTCGATTTCTCTTCCTACTTTTGATGGTAGTTACGACAAATGGTTAGGGTTTTCGGATACATTTGTAGCCTTAGTGCACAATAATGACACCTTATCTGCAATTCAGAAATTCCATTATTTGAAATCAGCTGTTAAGGGCCAGGCACTACGCTTAATCCAGAATTTGCCAATCACTGAAGGCAATTACACAATAGCTTGGGAACAGCTAGTTCAGCGCTATGAACACAAGAAGCTCATAAACACACATAAAGGAACTCTTGCACATTCACTCAGTTAGTAGGAAAAATGCGTCAGATTTGCGTCACTTCGCAAATACCATTACTAGCAATCTTTCAGCATTAAAGGCATTACAGTTATCGGAACCTTTAGAGGATGTAGTATTATTGCAGCACTTCCTATCTCAATTAGACATACAAACAAGACGTGATTGGGAATTAACTCACACTGAGCAAGAGTTCCCACCACTCTCAGAATTCTTTACGTTTCTCGAGCATAAATGTCAAGCACTAGAAACTATCAAACCGCAAGTAAGCCAGACACCTAGGGATAATAAATTCAGTGACGCAAGGACCAAACAAAACAAAACCACACACCAGTCACATTCATATTTGGCTTCTTCATCGAATGCATGTTTGTATTGTAAACAACAGCCTTCTCATTTTCTGTATGCATGCCCAGGTTTTCTCAGTGCAAATGTACATCAAAGGAGACAGTGTGTGCGTGAAAACAAGTTGTGTTGGAACTGTTTGAAGCCACATCGAAGCAGGGACTGTAAATCAGGCAATTGCAGAGCATGTTCACAGAAACACAACACTTTGCTGCACGATGATCAACGGAAGCTCGGTAGTGTTCGAAGGGAAACACAGAACAGACACACCGACACCCAAGGCTCAGTGGCAGAGAGTGAGACTCACAATCGGGAAATTACGCAAGCATCATACTGCAGTTTCAAGACCAGACACACATCGCATGTTCTACTTTCAACTGCTTTGGTACAAGTGAAGGACAAGGACGGAAGATTGGTCACATGTCGTGCCTTACTAGATAATGGAAGTCAATCAAACATCGTAACGGAGGAAACCGTACAAAGACTGCGTCTCAAGAAACAAAGGGCGTACATTCCAATTCATGGGATAAATAACTCAACGTCGGAAACTCGCTTCAGTGTGAATGTGAACATTTCATCACTCGCGAATAACTTCTCAACTACAATATCTTGTTCAGTTCTGCCAAAAATCACTGGAGATATGCCTGCAGAGCACATAAACTACGATGCATGGAACATTCCAACGGACATCGCACTGGCAGACCCCACATTCAATAAACCTGGCAAGATAGACATGCTTTTGGGCGCAGGGCTTTTCTACTCCATACTGAAGCCAGAACGTCTAAGTAGAGAAGGCAATTACCCTGTTCTGCAAGATTCGAAACTTGGATGGATACTGGGTGGATCCATGCCTCAAGAATGCAACTCATCAATCACTGCATGTTTTGTAAGAACAGATGACAGTTTGGAAAGGCAACTTACACGCTTCTGGGAGTTGGAAGGAATAGAGTCACCACACAGATCTAAGGAAGAAGAGCTATGTGGAGAGCACTTTAAATTAAATACAACGCGTTCCGAATCTGGTCGTTTCATAGTACGTCTACCTAAACGCCCAAATCATCCACACTTAGGAGATTCAACTCAGCAAGCCATGAGTAGATTGGAACAACTGGAGAGAAGATTGAAGAGGCAGCCAGATCTGAGAGAAGATTACAATAACTTCATGAAGGAATACGAGAATTTAGGACATATGAGAAAGTTAGAATCAGACACAGTCAAGGATGACACACAAGTATTCTACATGCCTCATCATCCAGTATTCAAGCCAGACAGCAGCACAACGAAGACCAGAGTTGTCTATGATGCCAGCGCCAAAACTACATCTGGAAACTCACTTAACGACATTTTACTAGCAGGTCCAATTCTGCAACAAGATCTGTACTCCATCATTCTACGATTTCGCACACACAGCATAGCATTTACGGCAGACACGGAGAAAATGTTCCGCCAAATTATGGTGCATGAAGACGACTTACCATTGCAGAGAATATTCTGGAGATACTCATCAGACAGCCCAGTAGACACTTATGAACTTTTAACGGTGACTTATGGCACAAAACCAGCTTCATTCCTCGCAACAGCGTATACACAAATGCTAGCCGAACAGCAACAACACGTGTATCCGAATGGAGCAAGAGCTGTAAGGGAAGATATGTACATGGATGATTGTTTATCAGGCAGCGACAGTGTAGAGGATGCACTGAAATTACAACAAGAATTAATCCATCTTCTACGAAGTGGCGGTTTCAATCTTCGAAAATGGTGTTCTAACCATCCCGCACTTTTAGAGGCAGTACCTCATAGCCACAGAGAAGTGCAGTTACCACTTCAGTTAGATAAGGATAAAGGTGTCAAAACTCTTGGTCTACTCTGGGATCCAGGCACAGACAAATTCTTAATCGCCAACAAGGCAGCATCAACATCTGCCCACGCAGAAGAAATAAGCAAAGGAAGAGTAACGTCAATAATCGCCACAATATTCGATCCTCTTGGATTGGTCAGTCCTGTAGTCATCAGTTTCAAAGCATTTCTACAACAGTTGTGGTTTCAACGCATCGATTGGGACGAGAGCTTACCACCGACGTTATTGCAGCAATGCTTGCAGTTGTATAGAAACCTACGACGTATCAATGATATACGAGTCAGTAGATTCATCTTGATTGAAGGAAAAATCAACGACATACAGCTTCATGGGTTCTGCGATGCCAGTACAAGGGCTTACGGTGCAGCAATCTACGTTAGGTCAACAAACAGAAGTGGTGATGTTGCAGTTAAACTTCTTTGCGCCAAATCAAGAGTGGCTCCAGTAAAACAGGTTACACTTCCACGCCTGGAACTATGTGGAGCAGTTTTACTTGCCAAATTAATGAAGAAAGTATTAGCGGTACTCAATCTTGCAATCAGTCAAGTATATTTTTGGACAGATTTCGAAGATAGTTCTAGCATGGCTGTCATCGCCGCCAAACAAGTGGAAAACTTTTATCGCCAACAGGGTGGCACAAGTTCAAGATTCAACAAGTCCTTCACAATGGAGACACGTGTCATCACATGACAATCCTGCGGACCTTGTATCTCGAGGTGTATAACCGGCCGCATTGCAAGACAATACACTGTGGTGGAATGGACCCACATTCTTGAGTGAAGAATCTTCTTCATGGCCAAATTCTTCGTCACACACAGAGAAAGAAGAAGTTACAGAAGAAAGAAAGGGGGTCACATCACTAGTCATTCAAGTTCCATCGACGACCTTCATCCACAAATTTTCGTCATTATCGAAACTAGTTAGAGTCATTGCCTATTGCCAGCGTTTCATTCACAACACAAAGAATCGTGAGAACAAGAAAACAGAGCAGCTAACAGCAAACGATTTGAGACTCAGCCTGGCAGCAATAATCAAGGCAACACAACAAGATGTTTTCAGGGAAGCATTCCAGGATCTTCAACGCAATGGACAAGTGGCAAGGGATAGTCCATTAAGAAGTCTCTATCCATTCATAGACGAAAACAGCATGCTTAGAGTAGGTGGGAGACTACAAAATGCTCAAATACCCTATGAGAGCAAACACCAACTCATATTGCCATCAGAGCATCATTTAACAAGACTCGCTATACTAGCAGAGCATCAGAGATTACTTCACGCGGGCTCTCAGCTACTGTTGGCCTCACTTCGCCAAAAATACTGGATTCCGAGAGCAAGACAAGTTATCAGGAAGGTTATACATAATTGTTTACCTTGCTTCAAGCTAAACTCATCTGCGTCAGAGCAACTAATGGGTCAATTACCATCAACAAGACTTCAGCCAGGTAGAGCATTCCTCAATGCAGGAGTGGATTATGCTGGTCCATTTAATGTGAAATCAGGAAATGCAAGAAGCAAGATTTCGAGAAAATGTTATGTAGCAGTCTTCGTCTGTCTCACTACAAAGGCTATACATTTAGAATTAGTCTCAGATCTAACATCATCTGCCTTTATCGCAACTCTAAGGAGATTTACTTCAAGAAGGGGAAAATGTAGAAATTTATACAGCGATAATGGAACAAACTTCGTTGGAGCTTACAGAGAACTACAACAATTGCGTCAGCTGTTTGAGTCTCAAGAATTCAAGACTGAAATACACAAGTATGCAGCATCAGAAGAATTCATATGGCATTTCATACCTCCACATGCGCCCCATTTCAATGGCCTGCAGGAAGCAGCGGTAAAATCAATGAAATACCACTTAAGAAGAGCAGCTGGAAATCAGCACTTCACATTTGAAGAACTTTCAACTTTGCTTTGTCAAATCGAAGCCTGTTTAAATTCGCGTCGTTTCACTGCTATGTCCAATGACCCTACTGACAATAGTTATCTCACCCCAGGTCATTTCCTAACAGGTAGTCCTCTAACATCCTTTCCCGAGCTTGATGTAACACATATAGCAGAAAATCGTCTGGATCGGTGGCAACGGATTCAACGGATCTACCAACACATCTGGCAGCGGTGGTCCAGGGACTATCTCAACAACCTGCAGCAGAGAACCAAATGGACAACAACCAAACCCAATCTCCGACCAGGAATGTTGGTGCTAATGAAGGAAGACCATGTTCCACCCCTCACATGGAGGACTGGAGTCATCGAAGAGGTCTACACAGGATCTGATAAACTTGTGAGAGTAGTGAACGTTCGCACTACTCAGGGTACATTTAAAAGACCAATTCATAAACTCATCCCTTTTCCAACAGAGAAATAATTTGATGTAGTGTTTTATGTTGATTTAGTAAATCAAGGAGGGGGGAGAATGTTCAGGTTTTAATCATTAATCAGTGTATTTTAGTGGGACTTGTAGCACGCCAGTGAAGCAACGTGTAAAGTTGGCAACACTGCCTCAAGACAGTCTCAGTCGGCAGCAGTGGAACATTCTACGAAGACGTGCGTGTGTGTTGCGGGAACACAATCTAGTTCTTAGTTTGTGTATGTAATCATGTGTATTCTTCAAATATAGCATTTACAAGAAAAAAAACGTCTACTGCATCCGTACAAAAATCAGTATGGTGAAACAGTTACGGCAATCGCAAACAACTTGTATATACTTTAAATTTTACGTTAATTAAACTATAGAAATTATCCAAAATTTCCGTTTTTAATTTCACACATGCTGGACAAGGTAATTTATTCCCCTGATCATAAAGGTTTCGCAAAGGTTATACGTTGTCTCTTGTAGTGAATTATATAATTATGTTGACTTGTAGCAACCCACGTGCATTGTCGTACAAAGAAAGATACCCCTAGACAAATCAGAGCCGAGTACAAATTGCACCGAACCTCGAGTGCGGAGGTAAAGTGTGGGGGGGACAGGCTAGTAACAAGGTCCAGTCCCGATTAGCCTTACTGTGCATAAAGTGGACTTAAAACAGCAACTCAAACACAAAAGGTTAAAGTCAACCATTATAGCCCACACCCAAGGGAAAAACTTTCCTGTACAGGTAATTAGATATAATTTAGCAAGCACAGATAGTAATGACCTAGATCTCAAGAATGGCTTATAAACACTTATCGTAAGTGTCAAAGTAAAGTCCGAACGTTGACAAACTTGTTTCCAGAAAATGGTGCCAACTCTCTGGCAAACTAAACCAACTGCTAAGCATTTCCTTGTCATTATCATCAGACAAATATGATCATACTGTTTAGTTGTATGAACGTATTTTTATGTACATTGAATGGCTGAGTGGTAAGTACAACGCGCTAAGACGCCAGGGCTCCAGATTTCGAATCCTGGACTGGGCATGGGTGTTCTTTGTGAGTGTCCCTTCATCAATTTCATCATATTATCACGAGCGTTTAAATCAAAATTAAGAAATCATCTTCTGAAGTCAACATAGCAGAACTGAAAGCAGGGAAATACAAATGCAACAAAATGAAACCTCTCTTGTAAACTTGTAGGACCAACAGCCACTGATTCTTCTCTAATTTGAGTATTTTTGTTATGCGTGTGTTTATGTTTTACGTGTATTTTTTTTACTTTTCTTAGTAGGTATTTTCTCTGTTTTCATTTTCTTCTTTTCTTTGGTATTTTAATGTTGTTTGGGATAGATGAGTGTGTGTGTATTAATATTTGTTATGGATGTGTGAGTAGTTGTACATTTAAGTGTCCATTTACCTTGTCACCACCAGGTGGCAGGACTATGCAGACTCTTTTCTTCGGATACTGTTCAAGGCGTGGTACAGTGGGATCCATGAGTATTACATTCCATCCTGTGTGTTTTTAAGCGATGGATTTTTATGTATGCACAAATTGTCAACAGCTTGTTTTGAGTTTTCTTTTAATTCTTGAAGCTCTTATTGAGTCAAATAAAGTGCACGAACATGGTGATGGACAATTTGCAAGGTAATCCTCATCGATGGATCCCACTATACGTATCGGGAAATACCCGAACTGAACGAGAGAACAGCGAGAGACATTGCTACACGGTGGTCGACTCCACTCCAATGTAGTCCAGTGTTAGTGCACATTAAATAGTGTAAATAGTCATTCAGTGTTTAATTACGAAACGCAACAAATGTTTTTAGTTTTTATACATTTCGCAAACTGTTAGCTATTATAATCAATTTATAAAATGTAGAGATGGTTAAGTGGACGAAAAGGCTTGTGTATCAACTTCGCCATCCAATACAAGAAATAAATAAACAAATAAATGACTCATCTTCGCAATTAGCTAAAGGTGGCAGAAAAGCGAAGTAAAAAACAAACAAATCAATCAACCAGATAGAGGGGTTGATCGCCACCATTGTCCCTCCCGCGGTTACGCAGCATTAGAACTGTTCAAGATTATCGACTCTGTTGGGTTTTTCACTTAGTCACGTTATCTTCATCAGATTTCTCGAACCAAGAGAGTCCACTTCCAAAATGAAGGAACTGAATATGTCGATTTGAACACGGATAAAGTGTGGGAAATCACTTAGCGCTGCTCCCATTAAGATAAAAACGTTGGTATAAGCAATGAACAGATGATATCGAAGTTGCTTTCAGTGATTATCGCTCCAAGAATGTCAGAGTTTGAGTGGTTCACAGCTCAGGTCCTCGTTCCAATGACTTTCGCAGGAAGAAAGTTCGAAACCAAACAATTCCTGTCGGGTTCCTTACAGGCCTGTGCTTCCAGAAACTCTGCAACACGTGACCAGTTGGAATTTCTGTTCAAGTTGACACGTTCTATCAGTAAAAGAACATGATTATTTAACACAAGAAAAATGATCACATTAAGACTCGTAGCATTCACGTGATGCTTCTCAGAGTATTGGGTAATAACATCTCTGTTCGTTCGTCAAATAAAAATGAAAGTCAACTTTTCACTACAAGAAGTATATCTTACTTCTTAGCAAAGGAAATACTTATGTGGATAAAATCAATTTCACTCAAAGAAATAACAGATTCTTACAATTCAACTTGACCACTCTTTAAAACTCAAAGCCCGAACTCAAAGTAAAGACAAAACAACAGCTCATACAAGATATGTACATAAAGGTCAGTCAATATCCTGACATTATCAGTGATAGGTCTAAATATTAAATACAACAAGGATCACATACTACATTACAGAAATTAAGATTAATAACAATAAACATTTGTACAACGAGAAAGGTAATTAGGAAAGAACAATAAACATTTGTACAAGAGGCAAGGACGTGTCAAACTAAAGGCCTAAATGTGAATGTGATTAGGGTTGGTTCCGAGACAGAGAATGGGCGTGTAAAGGATGACCTTCTGGTAAGGTATCCAAAGAAAAGTCAACCTCACCTCCACGTAGTACCACCATCTTATCTTACCATCATTCATCCTCATCTTCGCGATTAGCCTAAAAGGGCAGAAAAGTGAAGTAACATAAACTAAATCAATCAGTGATTGTGATAGCAAAACTTCTTGACCACAAGTATAATTTATATACTTTTTATTAACTTCTTGACTTACTTGTAGATTGAGTCAACGCAAGGACTTTAAGAACCTTTTCCTGCTCCCCCAACATAGGCAATAGTTAGGCTGGAGAGTTCATGTGAACTATCCAATCTCTAACTGCACTGGTAATGCTTTTTCATGACTTTCTTGACTGGTAAACACACTTTCACAGCTGAAAAGTGAGAGAAAGCATTCAAAACACAATTTATGTGAATTTTACTAATTGCTTATCTTTGTTGTTGAAACCAAAACCCTTCCCCGGAATTTATTAGGATTTTAGGATTTTGCACCTACCCAATGCACTCAGTCGTCCGCAAGGCTTAACTGTTTTAGACCCACTTTGGAGAAGAAAGTAGCGCAAAAGACGGACAACAAAAAAACTGCCAAGTGGTTTAGCTTCTGTGTGGGTTGACGCAAGGGGACACTTGCAACAAAGTGTCGGATTCCGGGGGCAGGTCTTCAAGCGTTAATGAAGACCACGTGGTGCGGGCAACAATGGTCCTCCAGCCGCTTTGGAAAGAACATCCCACTTCTTTCTTGTTTTTTACTGTTTCCTGAAATGTAATCTCGTGAAGTTTCAAGCGTGGAATGTGAGACGTCATCTGCGGCCCACTCGTCGCTGCGGAGAAAAAACAATTTTGGAGATAGAATGGTAGGGGAAACGGCGGGTTGGTTTTGCTGCGTGAATTGTCCCAGAAATATAACCCAATTTCAGAGCTCAACAAAATGGCTGAAGCTTTACTGTAATTGGGATATAAGGAACTGACGAATCACAAAACAAATTTCCTAATGATGACGAGAATCATCAACCAAGGAAAACGTTAATTTACTTTCATACAACTAAATTTACAACCTTGCAACAGTGTTAAAGATTATGTATTTCTTGAACAGAAATTATCCGCAACAAATAGGAGTCTATATACAAATGTTGCTTTTCGTTATGAAAAGTGGAATTAAAATTACGAAAACAATCTTATTGTGCATTGCTCTTAACTGGAGGACGTTTTCATTAGAAGCTATAATAATAATAAAAGTGCTATAATAGATACATAAAATAACGATTCTTAGTTGGATGACAAGAACTACATTTTCTATGATGTTCTTTATCATATCTTGATGTAACTGTTGGTGTAAATGATACTGGGTAAATAATACATGTACTAATACATAATAATAACCTTTACATACTATAGGGAAACGGGGAAATTAAAAGTCCCAAAAATATAGCTGTTTTCACACCGATCGTTTGAGATACGTATTCTAGCACATGAAATTAAGTAAAATGAACACACTTTGTTGCACCTTTTTGTGAAATTGGTACATTTATCCCCTTTTTACCCCCTGTTTGATGCTTCACGACCTTTTCTTTCATGTTTTCTTAAAAAATTGGACAGAAAAATAAATGGTTTTCTACATGTAGTCACGAAGTCACGCTATTGATACTTTTCTGTTCATCTTGTGTCAAACAACTTGAGAATGTTGCGCTTTGAAAACCAAATTTCTTGAAGACGACTCAAGGGAGGGGGGGAGGAATATAACTGATTTGACAGTCCCAATGTGGTTTCTTATCGCAGGAATTCCGAAACTTTCAGGAAATTGCAGACATTTGGTCTGCAGTCCCATCTGGTGTGTGGAATTAGGTGATTTCTTGCCTATCCATATCTCGTTCCCATATAGAGGAAGGGTGTAATAAAACGTCAAACATATTAACACACACACGCACCCCCCCCCTCTCTCTCTCTCTCTCTCTCTCTCTCTCACACACACACACACACACACACAAATACACACACAAATTCGCAATAAAAACGAGACATCTTGAATCCAGAAAGAGCCATGCCTCATTGTAATTGTTCATAGCTGTACATGTTACGGTGAACCGAGAGAAAAGTGTTACATGCATCATCTATGTAAATGCAGAAGAATCACCATTAATGAACTGCCAAGTTTGAGTGGAAAAAATGCATCGAGGCATGTTCCGTGGATAAAGTTATAGTTTGATACAAACACGGTAAGCGGTGGAAAATCCCGATGCAAAATATCAGATATTGTACCTCCATTAGGAACTTTCAGATCGTATCCAGTCGTCTGCTTCAAGATCCGCAGATACATAGTACTTAAGCTTTCAAGTGCTGGAGCGAAGGAAGCCTTTCAAGACACGACGCTTCTTATCCTTTGTCGTCCTACGGTTTCTTCCTAAAGTATCTGTCAGTTAATGACCTACATAATATACAGGGTAATTCAAAATAAATGGTGCAACTTTACACAGTATTATGACGTTTTTATTTATGATAGAAAATCAGACCAGGCATCGATATAAAGATGAACTCTGGAAGTTTTACTCGCATGACTCACATTATAAAGATTCAACATGGGAACCACGTGTAACGCGGAAAAGGTCCAAACGATAATCCAGTACTTGCTATGCACGAGACAGCAAGTCATTGTTAACGGTTACGAAGACACTAACAACTCGCAGTTGTAACTTTGGCAACTCTTTCGAAAGGGTGAAACATATGCATTACTACTACTACATGCGAAAATGTCTTTGCACCATTGTGATTGAATCAGTTCTCGATAGCTCCAACACGCAACACGCCTTCTACTGGTCATTAGCCTTTTGCTACACTGGCGATCCTGGTGGAGCATCGGCTAAGCAGAATAAGCCAGCTAAGAGGGAATAAAACTTCCACAGTTTTTCTACATATTGATGCCTTGTCTGATTTTCTATCATAAACGGTAACGCCGTAATAACTGTATAAATTTGCACCATTCATTTTTAATTACCCTGTATGTTATCAATTTATCATCATCGCGATCATGTTACTTAGAGTAAGATGTCCCGTGTTTTCAGGTCAGTCCCTTTTTTTTCGAGTCTCCTCCCGGTTTTCTTTAATTGCCGTAAAATTGTTGTAAGAATACACCATCTCTAGTATTACTATGACATTGTTGAGTAGAAGTTATTCATATTTCCATATCAACAATGTCTCCTATTCCAATTTTCTTAAAATAGTTTGGGCCTCCCAGATGGCGCAGTGGTAGCGTCCTCGCCTTGTAATCAAGGGGTCCCGGGTTCGATACCCGGTGGAGGCACAAGTGGTTCGGATTCCACTTTAAACTGTAGGTCCAGTCCCGATTAGCCTTACTGTGCATAAAGTGGACTTAAAACACCAACTCAAACCCAACTCTTAAAATAGTTTACTTGGAACTAATGCCCTCACTGAACGCGTGTTTTCGTACACGAATGGTTTGTGGACAAGTGACGAACGCTCTTTCAGTACAAACTGTGAAAGCTATGTTGATTAATAAGGTGAACTTTAATCACACGTGTGTCAACTTTTACAAAATACTTGTTGAAAAGAAGGATGTACTGAAGATCAAAATATCAACGAATGGCTTCTAATTCTATAAGGGACTGATTATTGGAGTTCATCACCATATAATGTAAGTTCTTTCCACAGTATTTATTTAATTGATTTCCAAACATAAGTATTTATGAAGAAACAGTTCTTTGTATGTAAAAATGTACATTTTGCTATCCCGTTCTGTCGAGTTTTTCCTTTGGGGAAAAGATTAAAAATGACTCGTTTGCTACGCCCCTTGTGGGTACGTACTTAAATGTTATTTACCACGGCTATAGAAATATCTTAATCTCAGGGGATAGGTTCATTATTCGAGAATTCCAAATAAGAAAGCGTTTTATAGCCAAGAGGATATAGTTAAATGCGGATCTGAAAACTATACACAATATAGAGAAAATATATAGCGAAGCTTGTATATACATTGAAATATATATATATATATATATATATATATATATATATATATATATATATATATATATATATATGCTGATTCCAAATTTACGTCGGTTATATTCTTCTTGAAAGGAAATCATCATCTTCTTTCTTCTCGTAATTTCTGGAAAAGGCTTCTTCTTCCTTCCTATCTTTGATTTGGGAAAAGGGTTCTTCTTTTCTTCCTTCTATTTTGGAAAAGACTTCTTCTTCTTTTCTTCTTTCTATTTTTGGAAAGGACTTCTTCTTTTTCTTCTCTTTGATTTCGGAAAAATACTTCTTCTTCTTTTTGATTTGGGAAAAGGCTTCTTCTTCTTCTCTTCCTTCTATTTTGGGAAAAGGCTTCATCTTCTTTTCTTTCTTCTAATTTATTTCTTCCCTTTTAAATCGTAATCTTATTTATTACATATATGCGCTCGCTTTCCCCGTTTCTTTGGCAAACGATACAAGCTATACTTATAGAAAGGGTAGGGTCGACTAAACTGACAATAGCGCCACCTCCTATGTAACGACCAAAAGGGGAATAGCCCAGGATCGCTAACAGCAAGCGCTGCCTATGGCCCAGTGCGTCTAATAAGGAGCGCAACCGTAAGTGCTTCGGGGCGTCTAATTTGACCACAGCGCCACCGAGGGACGGACAAATACAAAAGCTGACGATGTTCTCCTCGTCAGAGGTATTAAATCAAATTCTGATCACTAGGATCAAAAAGGAGAGATATACATTTCTGAATTCATTTGCTCACTTATTAACTTTCCTAATTGTTTCATATACGAGCATATTCTTAATTATCTTAATTGGCTATATACAACATTTTATTCACTCCTTCTATAATTTTTATACTCTTCCTTTATATATTTTGCATTTACCATAATATATATAATCGCTCTTCTCCGCTCCAAGTTTCTACAGTGAACTCTGCTTTCCTTCATATGGCGTGCTGCCATCTATCGTCGCTCTCGGGAAACATTTCTTCCTTGCATTTTTCATTGTGTCGTCGGAACTGGCATGTGACACGTTTTATTGTTTTAAATATCTTGTCACCTTACCATAGAAATGCAAAATAGCTCCCTATCCATATCTCTACATGATGTCCAGAAGGCTAGGAGTATCTCGGATGACCATACAATCGGAGTTACGTCATCTCTTCTCTCGATAAAAAGAGATCGAATTGAAAGCGTATCGATTCGAACCGAACGCCGATTCCTCTCACGTTTGCCGAGGCCATAAACAGGATTTTTTTTTAGTGATTGCATTAAACGTCGAGCACCTGACAAGTTGTTATGTCACCGACAGATGTGCGGAGGCGCGTTTCGTCCAGTTCGCTCGCGTCGCGAAAGGACCTTGGGATACCGAAGCACCGAAACCAATTACTGTCCCTCTCTTTTTTCCGATTGGGAGAACGAGGATATGGTGGGAGTGATGTAATGCGTTCACCGATGATCGCCAACGCCTCTGGTGGCCAGTCTGAAGATCAAGTTCAAGGCGTTGAGCGAAAAACTCAATTAAATTCTTTGGCTTTACTTTCGTTTGAGAAGTTATCACTAGACCTCGGATGTTTAGATTCTAAAAAGTGTGCTTTTAGATTCCTAAAATGGGTTCTAAAAATCCTAAAATAGGTTATGGAAATCCTAAAATAGGTCCTAAAAATCCTAAAATAGGCTCTAAAAATCCTAAAATAGGTTCTGAAAATCCTAAAATAGATCCTAAAAATAAAATAAAAATACGTTCTGGAAATTCTAAAATAGGGTCTAAAAATCCTAAAACAGGTTCTAAAAATCTCAAATTAAGTTCGAAAAGTCCTGAAGTAGGTTCCAAAAAACTCTAAAAGGTTCAAAATTCCTGAAAAATACTGATTAGGTACAATCGATAACAACAAAATTTCAATAAGAATTTATAATATGTATATTTAACAACTAAATATTAATTTTCTAACCAAATTTTTAATTGTATACATCATTTTCAAAAATATCAACAAATTATTGTAATATTATAGTTGTGCTATTAGCAAAAGTTACTTGTTGATGTCAAGAATGAATTAATAATAATAACCCCTGGCTCTACAGCCCTCGGCTTATCTCCCGACTGCCAGTTTCCCTCCCACAACGGTCCTAGACTCCACGGCCACGGAGGAGGACGTGAAGAATGAATTACGTATGTATAATTTGCTGCACAAACAATCTTTTTCATATTATCCACAATCAAACTCCGCCTTTTGTTTGTGAGGATCATCTTATAGTCTGAAAATGATCTTTCAACAGAAACATAATCCGTGGTGCAATTTCGAATGCTGAAAATTTACTTCGCAAGGCGTGAATGCCACAAAGCACCGAACTGACACGCGAAAGTGAGGAAGACCAAACGGATTAGAAGTTTGCACTTTGGACTGTACAGGTGACAGTGGCGCCAGACATTTTGTTTTGATCAGAGCTTTCAAGAAACATCATGCACTTGGAGGGAGGGAAATCGCCAGAGTATGTTTCAAACACTTTAGTCATTGAATTTGCAACGATACTTCACACTGAATATATATTGTACGCGAAGGATAAGCAGACTTTAACACAATTTTCAAATTAAATGGCAAGTCCTCAGCGCTCAACTGGTTTTCATAATGTTATTATACTTACATTGCAAGAATTAAACAACACAACTCAACTTCCGAAATATTATTTCACTCTATAACATTTGATATAAACTCATTTTCGATTTCTGACACAAGACATTTTAAGTCAATCTTCTTACATGCAACAAAAACGAATCGAAATCAACAACTTAAAACAAATATCGACATTGATACAGCGCTCTTAATCTCAATAGTTCCCTGTTAATTTTATAAACTTGTACGCAATAGAAATCAAGTAAATATTAGTTATTTGTGAATGTAGAAGACAGTCACAAATTTTGTCGTCACCAAACAGTCCAAATACCTGTGTGTGATATAAAAATCCTATGAAGCACTAATAAATATATAAAAACCAAAAGAAGGGTTTGATTTAGGCACATAAACCAAAAATACGTTCTAACAAGCAAAATAAGTTATTTTAAGTACTATAAAACTTCATCAGTTGGGTTTTTTAATGAACGTAACTTGTCATTTCTTATTTTCCTGCAAAGAAAAGAATATGTTAAAAAACTAAAATCCGAGGTCTAGTTATCAAAGTCTATACGCTGTTCCAAACCATGAAGACATGGGCGTAACTTGTTCCTAATTCTGGGGGGCAAAATCGAGTTTTTCATATAAAAATAGTGTCCAGGTAGGACTAATGATCCTTGCACACTTCGAGGTTTCTTTGTTTAAAACTGAACACTGACGAACATATAACATACTGTACAGTACAATAGTCCTTGGTAATAAAAGCAACAGTAATGTCTAGTGCAGTGAACCTTTTAATTCTCTTATTTTTACTAAGTAGGACTGTGGCACCTCACACGTGAAAAGCGTACGATGTGTAGAAACAATCAAGTGAGTGGCGGATCGGAACCATACATTCGCAATTATCTCGCACACTGTTCGTTTGCGACCCCGTGTTTACTTAGACTTTTTCGCTTCCACCATCGTGTACTTTTTCACCGATTCAGTTTCGTGCTATCACTTATGATACACCCTGTATATAATTTAAATTCAGAAACATTCAGCTAAATGATGTTACGCGCGCGCGCGCACACACAAACAATGAAAAGGTCTGGATTCAGGATACAGTAGAACGTCGTTTATCCGTACGTCAATTATCCGCAACGTCAGTTATCCGCACACTCAAAAAAGCAAGATTCAACGAGTGTTCTCTCATTTTCTCATGTCTTTTGTTTTCTTGTACTGTATACGTACGTAGTACTGTGTACTGAATACGCGACTGAACGTAACACCGACAAAACGTAACAGAAATTACGATTTTACGTAATATTTTTTTCGATCTTTATTTTACTTATGTCAGTTCTAACCTAACCTAACCTAACCTAGCCTAACCTAACCTAGCCTAACCTAACCTAACCTCACCTTTGTCGTGTAGGTTGCCTAGAATATCGTTGTAAATCTTGGTAATTGACGTGTTTTCCTTCAAGTGGTACGTTTTGTCGCGGAGTAAATATCTTGAAGGTAGGTGTTTATCTGAGTGGTACGTTTCGTCACGAAAACCCTAGCGGTACGTTTTGTCGCTGGTACGTTCTATCGGGACACCCTGTGTACTGTATGTATAAAATAAACCTGTACAGTACGTCCATTTCTTTGTTAAATAAACACATGTTTATTATCCACAAAAATCGTTATTCGCATAACCTTCCCAATTAATGCGGATAAACGACGTTCTACTGTATTTGGATCAAACTCTTTTTATTGTGTATGTCGTTCATCAAGTATAAATGGTAGGATATACTCCCAAGCATCGCCAGCTCCACATTCGAATAAATTGATCTTTTTTTTCGCACTAATTTGTAGCATAGCTCTATAATCTCGTTATCAAGATAACCGAGTACATGAAATAACCTGCCAGCACTCGTTCTGCTACATACGAGAAGTGTTAATCGCAAAGCATGTCCAGCGGCCCTTGTACGGCGTGTGTCACTCGCTTCCTAGCTGACCTAGACACTTCCCAAGGTCGGTGTCTTTCCGTCTGGTCTGGGCTAGCCTGCCGGAGAAATTTACTGCAATGACCGAGAATGAAAAAAGAAGCAGGTGCCAGATCGCTATCGACATGCGAACTCGTTCCACAGTCGGCGCAATTCGTTCTTCAACCGTCTTTCTCGTTACGCCACTGCTCCACTGTTGCTCATGTGCTGGAAGACATCTCTACACTTCTAGATGTATGGACTCGTAAAATTTGCAATTTTGTTCTTCGTTATGAAGATGCAAAACAAAGTACAAGTAAAAATAACACAATAGGTGGTGGTATGCAGGGTGCGAAATCCTGGGGGGACAGGGGGATTTCCCCCACCAACAATCTTCGCCTCAATAATCCCCCCACCAAAAATTTCCGGGGGGGGAGAGTTTCTGTTATAACAAACAGAAGATAAGCAATTACCTTTAATTTTAAAAAAATACTTTACTAAGAATAATATCGAAAACACACACAAATTAGTGTAGTTGTGAATATTGAATGCATTCTCTCTCAAGAGATTATTAACAAATCTACATCAATACGCACAATAAAAGTAAAACAAGAATGCAAAACACTAATAACTATGAATACTAATTGATTTATATTAACATAAAGCACAAACTAAACCAAAACTTACACATAATAAAACCACTTGAACTATTTCATAATTTATTTAATATCTTTAACCGGTTAGTAAAGAAATTAGCTTCTTTGCAATATCTGATATGTATAAAAGTAAAAATTAATTTTCTTTATGTGATTGATAATAATAGTAATATATTTTAAATGAGTAATTTATTTTTACTTTTAATAACATTACAAATATGTATATCGTATAATATGCACATATGCTAGTGGGGGGGAGGGGTGAAGAACTTTCTCCCACCACAATTTTACAATGATTTCTCACCCTGGTGGTAAGAAAAAAGATATCCATTCAGAAGTTTATCTGCATTCTGTTCTAACTGTTCCTTTCATCGGCTGTCCTCATCTTCACCTCCTGTTGTGTTTCTTTCAGTTTTATCAGCATCACCTACACCTTGTTGGGGTGTAAGGGGTGACTTTTCCTTAAGCACCCTGTCCTCTCTTCCATGTAGTAGGCCTACACCCTACACTGCATTCTTACAAACTAACGAGGCCCTTACGTCTGGACTCGCGGCCAATATATTGCCTCTCTCTTTTCTTTCTTCTTGTTCTCTCCTTCCTCTTTCTCTCTCTCTCATTTTTCTCGCTCTCTCTTTTATATCTCTTTATCTTCTCTCTCTCTCCCATTCTGTCACTATATAGCTATATATATATATATATATATATATATATATATATATATATTATTTCTCTCTCTCCCCTTTTATATATCTTATTATTATCTTTTCCTCCTCTTCTTATCTCTCTTTCACTTTTCGTATCATTTTCTCTATTTATTTTTCTTTCTGTCTCAGTGATTTATCCACACACCCCTAACACATCCCCCCAACACCCTCCCAAATTTTGGTGAACACCCCCCAAGCAGAAAAGTGGAGGGGGGTGTAAATATGGATGTTTATATCAACAATAGAATAACAATACTTCAACATTAACAGAAAGAAATCATTTGTAGCTGAAGAAGCGTAGTCCAATGGACCTTTCGATCAACTAAAACCAAAGTGTCAAGGAAGGAGGGTGGAATGTGCAGCCTGGCCATTTCCTCCCTTGACAAGGTTGCGGTCAGCTCTAGGGAAGGAACACTGCCATCTGGAAAATGTCAAACTGACCTCTCACCCTCCTTACAGGGAGCACATTCCGCGCACAGTGTTGACAGTTCAGCGTTTGAATACCTTATATATTTCTTAAATACGTTACAGATACGTAAATTCAATTATTCAAGCCCTGAGTCAATGAAATTGACATTTTGTTGCATTTTCCTTTTGATTCTTGCATGTGAAAAATGTACGATAAAAGTAAGGGAAGAAATTCAAAGATACAGGTTCGACTCCTTGTAGTGAATTCTGTTACTATGGGGTCCCGGGTTCGATACCCGGTGGAGGCACAAGTGGTTCTGATCCCACTTTAAACTGTAGGTCCAGTCCCGATTAGTCTTACTGTGCATAAAGTGGACTTAAAATAACAAATCAAATCAAATAAAAAAAAATCAAATCTGTTACTATGGTTAGCAACACTATTTTCTGGAACTTGGAGAGATGAATGATTTTGAAGTGGTAGAGAAAAGAACAGTCAAATGCCTTTGGCCTTAGGTCAGTCTCAATGTAGCATCTCCGTTCGTGTGTTGTCGTTCTGTTTAGTGTATAACAATGTCTGAAACTTTACTGCAAAACTGTCTGAAGAAGATAGAGACAATTAAAAACCAGACAGAAGGAAACCGAAAGTGGTGAGTAGAAAATCAGTGACACTATATGTAGGTATAATTTCTTCCAACCGATATTCATAAAGTACCAATATAAAATTTACTGACAGAGTATTCGATATAAAATGGTAAGTATTTCATGAAGAACCTAAGTGATTCGTTCACGTCTATAGTTGATGACCATTTTTGTGGCTCCAAGAGTTTTTACCTTTGTAAAAGAAATTATATACTATTAGAAAGAGAGTTCTAAAAGGGGGAGGGTCCACGTGTGGTGCTTGCCTGGGCGCTAAGTACAAATGGGGTGCCGAACAAGCAAAACAGATAAAAATAGAAAAGCGTTAACGTCGTGGTGCCCTGTGAAATTACTGGCACCCTATTAAATTAAAATTATTGTCAGTTTGCAAAGATATAGCTTTAGTAAAAAATGTCTTTCTCTTTGTATCTAGTCGGTTCCCTGACATAATGACATGTTTAATTTTATTCAACTATTCAGAGGAAGCAAAGGAAGTGTAAGCAGGCCCGTAGCTAGAGGGGGGGCTTTGCCCCCCTGTGAAAAATACAGAACACCCGGAATTCTCACTAATCTTTACAATTACTCTAGCAACATAACAAATACACTTATTGATTTTGCGATTTATGAAGGTGTTGGGGATTCAGTATAATGTCGTATCAGGATTGGGGGGGCAAAAATTTCCTTTTTAGTAATAGTGATTCATGTGGTAAGGAGAGGGAGTGGATATTTGATTTTTGTTACTTAGCGTTGCTTTTCTGCCACTTATAGCTAATCGCAACAATGAATGATGACGTGAAATTGATGAAGACACACTCGTAATCAGTTCTGCAACCACAGGCCGCAGGGGGCATTATCCCCTTCCCCCCACCATCCCGACCTTGGGCGGAAGTCCATTCTAGGGAAAGCAAACATTGAAGTAAAAAAAAAAAAAACAAGACTAGGAGAATCTAAGAATAGTAGGACAATTGGATACTCATGATGGAATTAGTTTTTACGAGTTCCTTGCATTTTTCTTCGAGACGGCCAAGGGCAGTTGCAAGGGCAATTGCTCCCCTCTCAATTTCAAATTTTATACAAATAAAAATACATTTCGTAAAATTTTCTTGCTCGCTTCGCTCGCAATTTCTTCTATTCTTATAGTCCAAGTTCAGAGCCATAGCTATGGGGTGGTGGGAGTCAGCCCTGGGAGCCAAACGATCTATATGAAAAAAAAGATGTTAAACAGAATGCCATGGCGCCCCATAAAATTATTTGTGCCCTATTAAAACAATTCCTTTCTATGAAACTTAATATGAAATATTAATGATGACACTGTAATCCAAGAAGTCATTGAACAATCAAGGTATTCCTATTTGTTTGGCAGGTTTGATTGATTGATTGATTTGGTGTTTTAAGTCCACTTTATGCACAGTAAGGCTAATTTTGACTGGACCTACAGTTTAAAGTTGGATCCGAACCAGTATGTGCCTCCACCGGGTATCGAACCTGGGACCCCTTGATTACAAGGCGATGACGCTACCACTGCACCATCGGGGAGGCCCTATTTTTTTTGGCAGGTGTCAAAACATGTATTCAAGTATAATCTAATACAATTCACACAATATTTTGCAAAATGGTGAACGTAACCAGTCGGCAAACATTGTCTGTAGTGATGCAAGAGTCTCCCCTTTGAAGTATGACCGAGGTAGACTTAGGGACCCACGTTTTAATGTTTTAGCAAGTACAAAAAAATGTATTACAATTTTTTTACACAATTCATCAAGTGTAGATAATATGTAACCATTATTATTTAATTAATTCGATTTTTCTTGCTTAACACAACACAATGGTGTTGTTGGATTCTCGTTAGATTCCCCTGTGAGGAAAAATCTTGCATACTGGAAACTAGAGGAAATCATTATGAAGCATGATTTATAAAGGGCTCGCTTAATCAGTTCTGCAGAGAGGCCCATTAATCGTCTATTAACATTATCAACCTGTAAATATCGAGTAGATACAGTCCCTATTAGCCTATTTATGTTAAACTTTATATTCTTTGGCAATCTGGAAAGATCATTATCGAAAAAATGCCATTTGATGTTGCTCGAAGTTGTTTTCTAGACCGTTACAGTTTCAAGATATCATCCCATTTCTGTTACTTATCTCTTTTGGGAGAGGGGTCAAGTACCTCTGTGTACCCTGCTATATCTGCCAATGCGACACAATATATTAAAAATTTGCCCCCTCTAGGATTGACTTTGCCCCCCCCCCCCCTACAAAGAATTCCTGGCTACAGGCCTGAGTGTAAGGAATTAAACATAAAATAAATTTAATTTACATTAAGTCCCAAATTTATATCTGACCATAGGCGCACCAGTGAGGGCACGAAGGCGCTTGCCACTTGCCACTCCCTGCTGGAAAACGTGGAGAGAGAAAATTTGTTTGGTTCATTGTGCTCTTTGGGTTGGATAGTGAAATAAATGCTATTCAATTTTTAAATAATTGAAAATAAAGCATTGCCTCAATTTAGAAGTGAAAATTCCTTGCCTTCCTTTTGCAGTTAATATGCCATGCGTTTATTTGCACATGTTATTTCGTTTTCTTTTAAGGCAAAGAGGCACGTGACTCCTAATTCCCTAGAGTCTCTCATTTAGTATTTGAAATATAAACTCTCAAAAGCACCAAGCATATTTTCCAAAGTTTTGTAAGGGTATAATGCATATGCATATTATTAATTAAACATACCGACAGTATCCCATGATGTTTACTCTTTACAATCTTGCTTTGCTCGTTCGGCGTCCTTTTTACCACACCACATGCCCCCTGCCCCCTCCTGTTCTAACAGTTAAAAATATGCATGTATAATTTTTAATAGTTCTATGTAGCGAGTGAGTTCCAAATTCTGCTGGTGTTTTCAAATCTCTGTTTAAACGATGATTCAAAAACTGAAATAAAATAATGAAATTCGATATATGTATTTAGAGCATGTCCATGAAGACGTTAAAATATAGTGGGAAGTTAGGAGGCACGTTTGATAGATACCTGATATTGCTTTTGAATGAAATCGGTCAAGGAATTTCATATTGAAGTCTTCAACGAACGAGAAAAGCAAGATTGTAAAGAGTAAACATCATGGGATACTGTCGCTATGTTTAACTAATAATATGCATAATCAGTTTGCAAAGAAGTAGTTCTAAAAATTTCCTTGCTCGCTTCGCTGGCAGTGTCATAATTTATTTAAGTCATATTATATCTGTATTTATTACTACTACTTCAGACAGGCAAGTGCGCGCACACCCATGCAATGCATTCTCACTGATATTTCAATTGGGCAACCCCAAGTTGAACTCCGAGTTACACCTACGGCAAGAACGATACAAATACAGTTAAAATATTGCGCAAGTGTTCCTAATTTCTTTATAACTAGCTTAAGAATTGCTTGATTAAATCAAGTACTGAACATTATCGGAAGGAAAGCAATACTCGAAACGTTAAACTGAAATGTTAACATTAATCTATTTTCCATCTTTTTTCTTCTGAAATGTTACGTGAAGAGAAGGGAGGGGGGTTTAATCTCTAGAAACATCCATGAACAAATTGAATTAGGGCGAACATTTTTAAAACGGTCCAAAATATGCACTTAACTTCCCCAAACTTACACCCCCCAAAATTTTCCAACACCCCCCCAAGGGAAAAATCCTGGATAAACCCCTGTTCTGTCTCCCTCTCATTCTTTTGTTTTCCTCTCCATCTTTTGTAGGGTTTGTGTTGTGTCCTGACCTCCTGTGTTTGTAATTGTCCTTTCTACGGTGTCATCTTATCCCTTTTCACTAATATCCTCGCAATTTGCCGAAAGTGTCAGAAAAAAGAAGTGAAATAGAACAAATCAGTATATCAACACCAAGATGTGTTTTCAGATTGACTTCAGAATCTACAAATCATTTCTCATTGAATGTATTATTTGCTAACGTTCATTATTTTCATTCAAAACACTATCGAAGCAATATTTTTATTTTACGTTTTCCAAAGTAAATTTCCAATGAGACCTTCAAGTAAGGAGCTTGGAGAAGAGTTTTTTTTATAAAACTTCGGTGCAATTTGGCTATTTTTTGTTGAAAAAACAAAAACAAACTAAGATGTTAATCCAGTATTGTGCGATATTTTAATTTTCGGGCCCTATTTCCAAAAGAGACCTGTAGGAATTCCAAGACAAAGATGGATGGATGACGTTGAGATGGACCTTAAGGAAATCGGTAAGGATGGAAAAGATTGGATTGGTGTTGCCCAGGATAGGGACAGATGGAAGGCTTGTGTTGCTGCAGCCACAAACCTTAGGGTTTAAGAAGGCTAGAGAGTGAATGAGTTCGTACTTCCAAAAGTGATGTGATTGTGATGTTTCATACATATACAGGGTGGACACAAAGTGTGCGTACCCCCTTTTTTCCGATACTACAGTGGTTGTTGTTGTTATAGCGATGTGATCACGTACGCGATAGTTCACTTGTCCAGGCCATCGGTATGGAGATCATCACGATTGTCGGACAGCTGAATTCTGCGGCATGTCCTGGCAGATGGTGTTCGGAGATATTCCGGCTCCACGTCCTATCAGCATCAGAGAGTTCATTAACGTGACAAGGACGGTACGGCTTGCACTTTAAATCAAGTTTCATGAGTTTCATCATGGTCGAACGATTGCAAATCCACAACAATTAAACATACTTTCCGACGAAAAACCAGGGGTACGCCCACTTTGTGGCCACCCTGTATATGTATACACACAGAGAGAGAGAGAGAGAGAGAGAGGAAGAAAGAAAGGTGGACAGAAGAAGATAAATGGGGGAAGATACTAATAAAGGAAAGAATTGATAATTCAGGTGGAGGGAGAAGAACTCCCCTTGACCCTCCTTGATGACGCCAACGCCGTAGGGAGCAGGCCACATGCGAAACTGCAACCGGAGAAAGAAAAACTGTGCAAAGCGACGCGGTGTCATGTTTCATTTCAATAAAACACCGCAGGTCCTTCTTTATTCACGTTTCTGAGCGGGCTATCGCATTCTTCCACATGTGCGCACCAGTCTCTTGCAATCTGAAAGAATATCTAAGTGTCTGGTTCCAGAAACCCTTCACCGGCTGGAGAAGAGAGCAGACGAGATTGCCCTGGGTCAATCTGAGCTTCTGTGGCCCCCGGAGGAACTAATTTAGGACAAAACCTTCGGAATTCCTTTCGTAACTTGGCCGCGCGTTCCTGGATGATGGACGTCCCCGCGGGCTGCCACCGTTACGAATTCCCCTTGCGCAACAATGGGGTCTTCTGCCGACGGGGTCTTTATGTAATTGGCGCTGGCTGGCGACCCGCAGCTTCTCCCCAGTGCTTTTAAAAAAATCATGCCTTGTTTACCCGAGCCAGAAGGTTAGAAGCTGCAGTGTGCTGATCTGTCTTCCATTATCGAATGCTTTCCTCATTTCTTTTCATATTGTCGATTTGTAGGAGGAAATATTTGGTTGCGAATTAAGCTTTTTGCTTTGGGAAGGGGGAGGGGGGTGCCCACTCATTGGCATACCTTTGATTTCATTTTGGGGTATGCAAATTTGTATATATGTTACCAGTCAGTCAACTAAACTATTGCTTCGCGGTTCTAAGTATATTAGAACATTTGATTCTAACCTACACCATTAAATCTTATGATAAAATTTACACGTCATTTAGAAACACTTGGTATATTTACATTCTAAGATCTTCCCAAACTCTTACACAAAAAGAGCTATCGAACTACGCGTAGTGACACCTAAAACTTGACTAAATTTATATTACCAAGTTCAAATTTAACGTCCATACAAGTTTCTTTTGAACACTTTAATACGTGTATAACATGAGCACTACGCCATGAAAACTTAAGTGGAAAACAGCCTTGTGTTGTCTCGACTAGGTGGTTCAGTTGCAGCACGCTGTCCTTCTTTAATCCACAAGGCTGCATACTCTTCGGCAGGGAAATCTTTAATGACTGAGCCATCAATGGACACAAATTATTTTTCAGTTGTGTTCCTTACATAGTTAAGGGTGATCCAAAAGTGTGGAGACACCCGAATAAAAGTTGAATGACGTACTGTTCTACAAAACTAACATTGTAGGTTTGTAATTGGGGGTGGGAGAAAATGTTATAGGGCATATGACGATGATGGCCGCCATCTTGAATTCAACTTCAAAAGTTTGAATGGCAAGGGGGTGATATGATATATCAAATCAGGCTAGAATTTCACGAGAAATGCAATGGGTTCGACGTATTTTTTAACTAGTTAAAAGTTATGACTAGAGCCCGTAAGTTTGGCAAAATGCCTCTTTTTATCTACTGGATATATTGATATTTTTTTTCCGGATATACGTTTTTTTATGTTGTTTCGAATGTTTTAGAAGCCTTTTCATTTTGCCTATTTTCCCTATTTGGGACCCCAGTGCCTATTTTTAATTATAATGCCTTTTTTTGCCTTTTTCAATGAAATTGGTCCTTTTTTTTTTTAAAAAAAAGTGTGTATATAAATTATTTTTCTCCCAAAAAACGTTGTTGGCATTTATTTTTCTTCCGTTTATTATGTGAATAATTTTCGCCTTATTTAAGTAATATTGAACTCACGCATGTTTCAACATTGCTGAAGGAGAAAAGTGTGAGAAAAAAGTATTTCATGCTGAGTTAGGATATTGCATTCGGTTAACATTTCCTTGTGCATGATTGACTGCTGAAAATCTGTTGCAGAACATCTGCACAATTACGTCATCACGTCCAGCGTCCGTGTCAGGAGGTTATTGACAAGAAACAGCACCAATGCCGAAGGGCCTTTGCGTGGATTCCAAAATCGAGTTCTCTATCTTTAGTTTAGTTCTGCACTTTGGAGGGAAAGGATCGTGTAGTTGTCATCATGCCGAAATTTAGTGTGCCATTAAGTTGTAAGTTACATGGTTACGTGCGTGAATTTGGTGAAAATTGAAATGCTCTTCCCAATGTAGATTTTAACATTTTGCCAGAAATTATAGATAAAAGTAAGCGACTTCCAAATGTGCCTTTTTTTCGGTTTATTTTGCCTTTTTTCATTTTTAGTGCCTATTTTCCACATTATAAATGCCTTCTTGCCTGCCTATTTTAACGAAAATAAATGCCTGAACTTCCGGGCTCTAGTTATGACTGAATTATTGTACCAATTTGCTCATTTTCGTGTTATCAAGAAAAAAAAACACATTAAAATGTCTTTAGCAAATCAGTAACGCATCGAGATCAAAATGACGTCTAGGGAGAGAAGTTCGCATGCCATCCCAAACGATTTTAATCGGATACATTCACGAAGAGCTGGGCATTACGAATGGTTGTCTCGAACAATTACAGTTTGACGCTCCCACTGAATGAAAAGTCCTTCACAGTGACAAGGCTAATGTTTATGTTCATAAGGAAGTTCATAAACAGAATATTCGATGTTTCTTATCTGATAACCCATTTTGGACAGATCACAACCGAATGTCTAGTGCTGGAAAGTTAATGGTATGGCATGCTGTGAGGAACACGAATGCTTAGGGCTACTTGGATTTGTTAAATGAATAGTTTTTTTTAGGGATGTGACGAAGCTGAAAATTTACCGATGCCGATGTACTCACCGATAATTAACCGATTCCGATACATCAGATTATTAAACAGAAATGTACATTTCTATTGCATATCATATGTATATACATATATATTCTCAAGAGATGCGAATGTACATTTGCATCTACAAAAGGTTATGTGAACCTAGAGATTTAACATTAGTACACAAGCAGTTCTTTGAAATGCAAAATGAATTCCTGTTCTGCCAGATTCAACTTCAGAAACACGAGATTTGGAAGCACTTCAGGAAGTAACCTACTTCTCCTCTTATCACAAATCTGTTCAGCAACACTGAACACTCAATCACTGAATACTGATGCAGCAGGTATGCTCAAGTATTTTCTCAGGACTTGCTTCAGGTTTGAACACTCATTTTTGAATTTCCAATACAAGAGCAGATCCTGGTTCAGCAATGTACTGTTTTATTTCCGATTTTGAGTTAGGTTGATCCTCTGAATGAGAGTTTGCAATAATTTTATTACAAAAACTCTACAATAATGACGAATCATAACCAAATTTTCAATAAATCTTACAAACCTAAAATATAAAACTTATTAGAAGGTAAAAATTCTAGTATAATCTGTACCGGTTTAAATATCGGATTTTTGCCGATTCCGATACCGATGCCGATGTGTCAATTTCGGCCGATTTTCATACATCTGTAATCGGCTTCGGCACATCCCTAGTTTTTTTCATCCTTGCTTACGGAAGAAGGCACTTTTTACAGAGTTTTTTTTCCAGTAGGGCTCAACACCAGAACACTATAGGAACGTTGTGAGACAGTTTCTGTCCAACAGATGGCAAGTGTCGCATATTCTGTTTATGAACTTCCTTATGAACATAAACATTAGCCTTGTCACTGTGAAGGACTTTTGATTTGATGGAAGCGTCACACTGCAATTGTTCGCGACAACCATTCATAATGCACAGCTCTTCGTGAATGTATCCGATTAAAATCGTTTGCGATGGCATGCGAACTTCTCTCCCTAGACGTCATTTTGATCTCGATGCGTTACTGATGTGTCAAAGACATTTTAATGCTTTTTTCTGACACCACGGAAAGGAGCACATTGGTACAAGAATTCTGTCATAACTTTTTACTAGTTAAAGATGCGTGGAAACCATTGCATTTCTCGTGAAATTCTAACCTGATTTGATGTATCATATCACCCCCTTGCCATTCAAACTTTTGAAGTTGAATTCAAGATGGCGGCCGTCAACGTCATATACCCTATAACATTTTCCCCCACCCCTATAACAAATCTACAATGTTAGTTTTGTGGAACAGTATGCCATTCAACTTTTATTCGGGTGTCTCCGCACTTTTGGACCACCCTGTACTTTCAATTTCATTTTCCTTCAGAGAGATAAAAATAATTTTATTTTGCCTGGAGGGGGTTCCTTAAGTAACGTTATTTCCGAACCTGCCTACTATAGATGGTTCACAGTTGAAAGGGTCACGGGTTTGATACCCAGTGGAGGCACATTGCACAGTGGTTCGGATTCCACTTTAAACTGTAGGTCTAATCTCGATTAGCCTCTCTGTGCATAAAGTGGGCTTAATTCAAGGAATTTATATAGTGGTTTGAGGAATTCTACAAACATGTGCCCCCATTAGGAGGCGTCTGAAATTTCTGGAATGGAAATTACTTTTATCTGAGATTCCGTTTGAAGGTCAAGGCGAGCGGGCAATGTTATTCATTCGACAGCGCCTCAGGGACTGACTCCACCGGCTGATATTCCACGCAAGGCAGGGAGAGGGAACACAGAGGTTCACATTCCAGCGAACCTTTAATTTTTGCATACCAGGTTCTTGCGTTCGTAACGTCAACAAAAGTAAGACTGAATCAAGTAATGACGGTCTACGCTCAGAACCCGAAATGCGTCCTAGGTTTATGCATTTCTTGATGCATTGACACATTTCAACGTGTAATTTTACGTTTCTTTGAAATAAAGGTATCTGATCTTGTCATTATCACTGCATTACACGGAACAGCAGCTGATAAAAGTGCCTTTTGAGGCTGAGAAAGATCCACGTGTTAAGCGTTTTTTTAAGGAAATAAAGACTGCCATGGTCAGCCTAAATTTAAGATTCTTATATCTTGAGATACATATATGCAAGGCAAGGACGAATTTAGGGGGGTCCAGGGGGTTCGCCCCCCCCAGAAAGACTAATCAAGTACTAATGAAAAATATATTGATTTAGCCTTTGTTAGCCGCTTCAGAAATATGATGTGGGCTTTATAATAAGATTTAGTCCACTGATTACACGATCATATTGCCGCTTCACCAATATGATGTGGGCTTTCTGATATTTAATCCACTGATTACACGATCATATTGCCGCTTCAGCAATATGACGTGGGCTTTCTGATAAGATTTATTCCACTGATTGCAAGATCATTTAAGATTTAAGATTCTTATATCTTGAGATACATATATGCAAGGCAAGGACGAATTTATAGGGGTCCAGGGGGTTCGCCCCCCCGAAAAACTTATTAAGTACTAATGAAAAATATATTCGTTCAGCCTTTGTTGTATAATTTCCTCTGAACTTATTGGAAGACAAGGATTATATTGGGATCATACGGCTTTGAATGACATTACAAAGATGATTTATGTACCCTACTAATATGCATAAAATATTAATCAGAAACTTACTTTTCTCCAACTGCATCTAACATCAGTTTTGTTACTGGATAAATATATATTCAATTATTCATCTATTTGACATTAATTTAATTGCCAGGGCACTTGTTTTTATGTACGTTATACCAGTGGCGGTCCCTCCATGGAACAGAGGGAACAGGCTGTTCCCTCCTACTTACTGCGCTTTTGGGCTATTTAAATTATTTATATTAACATAATAAGAACACTTCTTTCTCCCGAAATCAACGTTTCCAAAAGTAACACTGAAGAAAATCTTTCACCGTGGCTGGACGTTTATTGACGTCACCTACCCCCAACGCACCATGGTTCTCATCCCATGCTCTACCATGGTCTCTTAGTATCATGCCCTCTACTGAAGCCGAGTATTTCCGACCACGCGCGAATCTAAACGATCCCCACGGCACCACGGAAGCTGAACACTCTAGCTGTTCCCTCAGAGAGATATTGCGGATTCGCTTTTCTTCCAGTTTTTGCTATGTGCTGAAGTTTAATCGCGTCATAAGTGATACTTTTGAGTGTAGAAAGTCCATAACTTCCTAATCTCGTTGAGAACTTGCGTCTGACATTCATAACGAACTGAAAAAATCTTCTACAGTCTAAGCGTCTGCTAAATGGCTTCGCTAAACGCTGCGAAATAGCTTCCGAGGGAACAGCTCACATCCATCTGTTCCACCAACCCCAAGACCAAAGTTCCAAGGCACGCAGCGGCAGGACAAGAAAGCGAATGTTGCGAGTGTTGTATGATCGACCGGCTGAGTACGAAAGCCTGTAGTTCATTGAACTTTGCAGAAAATACAACAAACCAACACACATCCTAACTGAATTAAAAACTAAAACGAAATCATACACAAGGCATTTTCAAACGAGTTACTATAACTCTGTAAAATGATTAACTGGATATTCTTCCAGTGGCAAATTATATTGTTGTCCTTGTTTAATCCTGAGAAGGGAGTCTGGAACAGGTCGGGTTTTGTCACATTAACAACTTCTACTAACAGGGTGGCTACTCACCGGGAATTTCTTGAATTCCGCTAATTATGCGTGAATTATTGCCTCCGGGAATTGTGCGTGAATTCTGCTTGAAATTTTCTCCGTAGACATGAAAAATTGCAACTTTTTTTTTAAAATCCCAATTCCATTGAACTTATACATATTAATTGTGGTGGCCGCGGTGGCTCAGTCGGTAACGCGTCTGACTACCATGCTATAGGTCCCGGGTTCGATCCCCGGCCGGTTCAAATCCGGGAACTTTTCTAACGGTGAAAGCGGCCCCGGCGCCCACCCAGCGTCGAATAACATGGGTACCTGGGGGAAACCCTGGGGGGTAAAGGCGGTCAGGGGCGTGATGCTGATCACATTACCCTCACTCACGACCGGATCAAGAAAGTGTGGGGCGTTACCCCCACACCCCCTATACGCCTTCATGGCGTGGTGCTATGCACAGGGGAACACTTTACTTTACTTTTACTTTTTTTTATACATATTAATTAATGACCTGAAACAAGTTTTTCACAGATTAGATTTTATTTTTATCAAGGAAGAAAAAGAAAGCTGCGTGGAAAATGAAACAGAATTCTCCCAATCCGTTTACTTTGTTAGTATTCTTTGCGGAACAATCCATCTGATGGACGGAAGATTATTGCAAGATAAAATATCTTGAAGTTGATTAGGTAAATTTAAAATTCTTATAGAATTAACAATTTTTCGTAGATTACTATTTCCCGTAACATTTGTGACTTGTGTTTGTAGATGTATTTATAGTCCCGAGTAGCAGTGGCGTGCCCAGGATTTTTGTAAGGGAGGGGTTACCTATACTTTTTCTTGGTAGTCGGCCCTCATTTTGTCATATTTTCCTACCATTGACGTTCTTTTTTAGAAATATTGGGCCAAGGGGGGGGGGGTATAACCCCTACCAACCCCCCCCCCTTGGGCACGCCACTGCCGAGTAGCTATGTGAAATGACAAATGTAAACTCTGCGCCTTAAATTATATATATGTACCGTCCAAGTGAATTAGAATTTTTGGATTCATTGGAATCGCACAAACCATATAAGCCTATTGTTAATATAAGAATTTGTTTGTGTGTATGTGTGTGGTTGGTGAGAGACTGTAAAACCTTAGTTTGAAATAGATAAAACATCTGCTTGAATTTTTGTAAAGTTCGCCTTGAAAACCGGGAATTATACTTGAATTTTATTATGGTCCTACAGTAGCCACCCTGACTAATCTAGCGAACGTCATGAAAAAACTCAACCATCTGTGTGCCATTATTGCATTGAGGACGTTTGAATTACAAGAATACTCAACTCTATGAAAAAACGTCAACTTAATCTACGAATAAAGAGATGAAACAGGTCACGACAAAATATTATTTTCTTTCTCTGATGACTCATAAATTTATATTATCAATTTTTTCTTTGTTGCGCATCAACAATTCTATTTTTAATGTTTTCTTTATATTATATCACATTTGCTTTAAAATTATTATTGTCATATAATTTTAACGTGCCTCATGTTTGTCACTTCTGACATTTCAATAAGGGTTGAATTTTACTTGATCTATTGTATTATATTAAGACACCCATACGAGGGGGAGCAAGTGCAGGTGACCTGTTCCCCTGCCTGATTTATCACCGCACGCCACTGCGTTATACCCATCTTAACTACAGGTAAGCTACGTAATGAATATGCGCTGTTATATCTCTCTTCTTTTACACTCCTTTTACCTATTCGTGTAATAATAATATAATATTAATTTATGTATTGTAATTAGCATTAATTTAATTTAATACAATTATTTTAATTTAAACATTATTATTATTATTATTATTACTATTATTCCTGAGACACTTGGTTCAGCCCCCCCGAAACATAGATACGTGCCTGATGCACCTTGCCCCCCCTAGTATTGGAACCCAAACGCCGCCACTATATGTATATGTATGTATGTGTGTATCTATGGTATGTATGATACATGAAAACCAACATCAGATTGACGGTATTATTTATTTATTTATTTATTAACGCCTTGTTTTAAATGGCGGAGTTAAGTCCGTACAAAGCCTTTTCTTCCACTCAACCATACACATAAAATTACACATTATTATATTATACACAAAGTACATTAAGTCATTTCACATAAGTCCAGACACACACATTATACTCATACACACAAGTCTTAACGCCCTGAATATAACTCAAAATACAAAATATATAAGATACAAAATACGATATTGGAATGCAAAATTTACAATTGTATAGAAGTAATTACAAAGTATTTTTAGAATTAATGCACTTGCATATGCCCTTTAGTCTGCTTGGCAGGGGAAGATCTAACGAGTACACTGAAGAGAGTGGAAAAACTGCTAAAGGAAGCGACGGAGCTTACTTTTCTAGTGCTTTCTGGCAACTGATGTGTGAATGTGAATATATATATGATTGATGTATAATATAATAATACACTATACTCCCTCTGTCCCATAATTATACATTCCCGTGTTTCATTTTCTTCTTCTGTATACGCAAATGTCACAATTTGCCTATTGGACAAATATTATGGGACAACAAACAAAAGTGTACCGGACAATAATTATGGGACAGAGGGAGTAATATATAATTCAATCAACTTCTATGAGTATTCTGTGTGTTTTTGTATCTTTTTGAATGAAAGCGAAAACCTTTTGGAGTCCAGTGTTGCGCCAGAGAGTTGTGTTGTGTAATAAGCGGATTAACGCGGGGGTCGATTCTCTGAGAGAAACACAGCGGAAATGACAAACGGATGCCCATTGTAGCTGCAGCGCGCCATTGATCATCCGAGCAGCAACAACCCCAACGCGCCCAGAACAAAAAAAAACAAAAAAAACACGCGTTACGGGATAACGAACCATTTCCTTCCACGTTGACCACAGTGAGGCAACAATGACACCACGACAACACTTACCATAACCACGGATACAGCCACATTACGTCTAATGTGATGCACAGGATCCAGATTATTATAAAGCCAAACATGCGAAATATGTACCTACACTGAAATATGTGAAAATATCTAAGCATAATAAAGCATCTAATGTACGAAAATATCATTTATATACTATATTTTTATGTTACTGGCAGTAAATGGTAAAGTCGTAGCCTTGTGTAATCAAGGGGTCCCGTGTTCGATAGGCACATAGTGGTTCGGATCCCACTTTAAACTGTAGGTTCAGTCCCGATTAGCCTTACTGTGCATAAAGTGGATTTAAAACAAAAACTCAAAACATAGATAATATGTGGGCTTTCTAAGAAGATTGACTTCACTGATAACACGATGATATTGTCGCTCAACAATCTGTAGTGGGAATTCTAAGATTTACTCCGCTTCAGCAATATGATGTGGGCTTTATGATAACATTCAGTCCACCGATTACACGATCGTAATGCCTCTTCAACAATATGATGTGGGCTTAATGATAAGATTTATTCCACTGATTGCACGATCATATTGCCGCTTCAGAAATATGATGTGGGCTTTTTAATAAGATTTAGTCCACTGATTACACGATCATATTACCGCTCCAGCAATATGATATAGGCTTTCTGATAACATTCAGTTCACCGATTACACGATCATATTGCCGCTACAGCAATATGATGTGGGCTTTATGATAAGATTTAGTCCACTGATTACACGATCATATTGCCGCTTCAGGAATATGATGTGGGCTTTCTGATAACATTCAGTCCACTGATTACACGATCGTATTGCGGCTTCAGCAATTTGATGTAGGCTTTATGATAAGATTTATTCCACTGATTACGCGATCACATTGCCGTTCAGAAATATGATGTGGGCTTTTTAATAAGATTTAGTCCACTGATTACACGATCATATTGCCGCTTCAGCAATTTGATGTGGGCTTTATGATAAGATTTAGTCCACGGATTACACGATCACATTGCCGTTCAGAAATATGATGTGTGCTTTCTGCTCTGCAAGCTGATAAGCGTTGTAATACAGCTATCGGAACAAGTGTTGAACGAAATGTGCAAGGTCTCGGAACACCCAAACATCTGCGTTTCGGCGAAATGCAGCCACACGGCTTGCCTTCCTCTGCAGGTGGTCTTCAACGCCGTGATATATCCACATGACAGAGGAAACGAATATTCTGAAACATTGCTCCGCGTGGGCGAGCGTTCCTTCGGCCATTTTCTGGGTTATCTGCCGAGATAAATTCAGGCCGCGCTCTTACCTGCTTCGCCGTTAGTGCCGATTTATCACGGCTGATGGCGCTGTTTCCGCGGGAGAAGATTTGTAACGGTTGTCGTGGAAAAAAAGCACGTGAGCGGTCGGAGGGCGTGACGTAGAGGGTCAGGGGTCATCGGGGCTCGGAGTAACCGTCATACGGAGCAGCGGAAAGGTTCCCTCAGGACGCCCTGCCACCGAAAAATGGAAGAACAGGAACGAGGAAGGAATTGAGAGTGGTTTTACCTATTATAAACCATGCACACGTGTGTGCGGGTTCACCAATATACCCAGCCCCCTAAAGAGCTGTGATCAGCCTGAATAAGTTCCTACAAAACACAGGGGCCCCTAGTCAATCTTTTGGGCCTGCCGACATTATTATTTATTGAAAAAATGCAGATACAGCACAAATGGCCATATAACGCTGAAGTAGTCAACAATGGAAAGAAAAAATTAAAAATAAAATAACATAAAAATACCAACAAAAGTAAGTTAAGATGGCACGGTACTATTAGAGCAAACATTGTTTTTCTAATGGATGACCGAAAGGCGTACTCTGTATTATTATTATTATTAACAGTTTTGATGTCACGGTATTACTTCAACTAATTGCATGCTCTGCAATAATAACACTTGTATACTTCAAAATATAAACATATCTGATTAAAAATTATTCATAAAACTTCTTGTTTGTTTATAACCGCCACTTACACTATGCATTTTCGCCACACAACACTAACACCTCACACGAACCAAAGGAAAAGAAACCGAGACTACATTACGGTAGCCACACTGGCCGCGAACAAGGATGTTGATTTCAACCGTCAAAATCCCTCCACATGACTTTCAATTGTTGGCATTCACAATGTTTCTTTGCGATACAATTGTTAATAATTCGAGCACTGTTACGTAACTTCTGAAACTCCTTCTTTCAAAGGACTTTGCATGTTGTATTATTTTGCTATTATCAGAATATTAAGGAATTATAATCGTCGATGGTCTTTGTCATTATTTCTGCCCCTTCAGCGTCTCCTTTTTGTGCAGCCCCAGTGGACATAAGCTACAGCTTACGATAGCCTAGTGGCAAATCCCCCTGATAAAATAAAACACCCACAAAAAGTTACGTACTACAACATTGTGAATTGGAAATTTATAGTTAATGATTTACAGTTCAATAAATTAATACACTTCAAATTTCAACACACTACACACTATAAATCCGGATCTGTTGCTGATGTTGACGTTTTCTCTTCCCCAGGGTTGGCAACAGTGATTTTTTCCACACATTTTTTCCAATGTTGAGTGACCGAAGGGTGGTTTATGAGCATAGGCGCCGACTCCATGGGGCTTGGGGGGGGGGGGGCTCGAGTCCCCCCAATATTAACGATGTGGGGGCAGAGCCCCCCAAATAATTTTGCTTAAGAGGATCTAATGTATTATTTTGCTTCTCTTGTAAAGTTTACTCTGAATTGTGCCACATGAACTTAACTTTAAATACACATTTAAAATTTTCTAGACCATCATCTTTGGGGGGCTATGACCAGAGACAGCAAAACACATGACTTATTACTATGTACTAAGTATGTAATTATGAGTATTGTTACATTTTTTACTAAAAAGAGTTTCAAAAGAAGATGTGCATGAACTAGGAGAGTGGATGGGACGTTCGGGCTACAAATGGCTCTCACATGACATTCACAACGAGATCATTCATATATTAGGGAGATCTGTTTTGCGCTCCGTGGTAGCAGATATTAAAAGTGGGGAATATTTTGCTATTATGGTTGACAAAACCTGTGACATATCCATCCGTGGACAATTAATATTCTGCATTCGAACTGTGAATAAAAAATATGATGTTTTTGAGGAATTCACGGGCTTTTATAAGGGGTGTGTGGGACGGTAAAAATTTTCAATTTCCCGACTAAGTCGGGAATTTTTTTTGACGGGAAATGTTCGAAATTTCCCGAAGCTCTGAAAATCTCGAATTATACACGTCATTTTCACTTTAAGTGACTTCTGGATTAAAGACTAACAATTTACGATAAGTCCCAGAAATTGACAATGCAGAAAACGTCGAGAAATAACGACATTTTAAAATGAGCATTCTGTATTTCCCGACTGCTCGGGATCCCGAAAAGTCGGGAAATCATTTCCCGAAGTCGGGATAGGGACGGGATTTTTTTTTCCCCCGATCCCGGTCCCGACTTTTCGGAATCCCGCACACCGCTAGCTTTTATGAGATTCCTAACACTGAGGCCAAAACTTAAAAAAGGGAGAGAGTGAGTCATTCATTAATTTATTTCAGTGATCAGAGCCCCCCCCCCAATAATTTTGACAAGTCGGCGCCCCTGTTTATGAGTGAGTGTAAACCAACAAAGCTACAAAACTGTGTCCACCCTTAGACTCCTCATTCGTTTGGTTCTTTCAAGCCTATACTTTCATCGCGTCGCTTTTAATTTCAACACGCAATACTGGCTACGCACAGTAGAATACTGCATGGGGCCACTTTCTGTCACTCGTACTCGTTATGTAAAAATCCACATTGGTAGTTTCAGCCCACAAGAATCTGTTTCATTTCCATATATCGCTGTATTGGTAAAATAGACTAAACTTCATTTCAACATGGAAATAATGACTGTGTTCACTTAAGTTTCAATTTCACGGCGTCCTTCACTTCAGGATCCATATTGAGGACCCTCTACCACAGGAAAATTACGGTTATACGTGTACTATATACGCTTCGAGCGTATATCGCTCGTTTTGCCTGTTTGAGCGCTATTCGCTCGAGTTAGAGAAGACAGCGAAATTAGTGATCATGCTCAAACCGAGCCATCTTTATAGTGTAACGTAAAGTGTAAACACCCCTCATCATAAAGAAGAGGGGAGAATGGGAGTGTGAAAGGCAGCCCGAGAAATGATGCAAAGGGGGGTGGGGGAGTTTGTGTGGGAAGTGAAAGATTGGAATAGAGGTATATAGAGACTGGACACCAAAGGAACCAGACACACAACTTTATTTGATTGCTAAACTATACTTATTATGTCTAACTTTCTTATATCTGATCAACTACTAAGAGTATTTGTATATTATTAACATAAAGAGGGTACAATATTAATACATGACTGTACGGAAAGAGTAAGTGTGTGTAAAGTAAACTTTATGTAGTGCGTACAGCGTACAGCTCGCACAAGGAAAATACAAATAAAATATCCTTTCAAATTCCGTACGCTATCTAGCGTCGTCCGTACGAACTATTTGGCGCTCGAGCGAAATCTTCACGCTCCAGCACTCTAATGTATAGTATAGAAAAATGAATGTGGGTGGGCACGGGTGGAAGTCGTACCAGGAACAAAGACATTACCACCCTTTGTGTACACCCACACGCGCAAGTGACATGCAATTCAGTTCCCTGCGACTATTACACAGAAAGCGTTACTACAGCGACGCAGCGAACGAAGGAAGAATTCCCACGTTTTTTTCCCTTTGCATCTGAACCTTGAGGCGGCGGGGCGTGTCTCCACATCCCTTCGCCGCGTAGGAAGACCCTCGACTCCATCAACTCGTCTGCTGTGGACTTGGCACTCACAAGAGGAAGGTGGGATACAATCATAGTTGCAGACTTCATTACTTTCCCACTGCATATTGAGACTATTTGCACATCTGCAACTGGTTTCACTTTTTAAATTGCAGCACTATATCTCAAGGTAGCTATTTCTGCAGAACGGTAGTTTTTAATAATGGTTAAACTTTAATGTGTATAATATTCTCTCTCTTACTTTCTAAACATCTGTATCTTGATGGGCTACAACTACACGAAAGGATTGCAACTACCCGCAGCTTGATTCAAGACAGGCTACAAAAGCATGAAGACTGGTCAACCTGAGTTTTATCTGCTCGATGCACGATCCAAGGTGAGCTCTATCTGCTTGATGCATCATTCGAGTTGAGTTTTATCTACTCGATGCACGATCCAAGTTGAGTTCTATCTGCTCGATGCACCATTCGAGTTGAGTTTTATCTGCTCGATGCACGATCCAAAGTTGAGTTCTATCTGCTCGATGCACGATCCAAGTTGAGTTCTATCTGCTCGATGCATCATTCGAGTTGAGTTTTATCTACTCGATGCACGATCCAAGTTGAGTTCTATCTGCTCGATGCACCATTCGAGTTGAGTTTTATCTACTCGATGCACGATCCAAGTTGAGTTCTATCTGCTCGATGCATCATTCGAGTTGAGTTTTATCTACTCGATGCACGATCCAAGTTGAGTTCTATCTGCTCGATGCACCATTCGAATTGAGTTTTATCTACTCGATGCACGATCGAAGTTGAGTTCTATCTGCTCGATGCATCATTCGAGTTGAGTTTTATCTACTCGATGCACGATCCAAGTTGAGTTCTATCTGCTAGATGCATCATTCGAGTTGTGTTTTATCTACTCGATGCACGATCCAAAGTTGAGTTCTATCTGCTAGATGCACGATCCAAGTTGAGTTCTATCTGCTCGATGCACCATTCGAGTTGAGTTCCATCTACTAGATGAACGATCCAAGTAGAGTTGCATATACAGGAAATACGATCCGATTTCTTCATCTACAGGAAGTATGACGAAAACTGTGTAGTAACTACTCGCAGCATGATCCAAGTTGCTACAACTACAAGAAGTACAGTGCAAGTTGTGTATCTGCAGGAAGCATGACCCAAGATGAGGTCAACTGCATGCAGTAAGATTGAAGTTGAACTGCGTCTCCAAAAGTTTACATGGAACACTACGTAAGCTGATCACGCCAATTGGAAGCACAAGCTGAACATTTGTACTTCACACTTCCTGTATCACTACAGTTACAGGAAGTGAGACTAATATTAGGTAGAGTCGAATCGTCTGGGATTGGACACTTCTTATAGTGTGAATTGCGGGATGAGTTTCACCGAATTACCTAGCTTCCTGTCCCACTCCCGATGATGAGAAAGCAGTGACATGAGGTTTAGTCATAAATAAGTAATTGTTATATTTACCAGCTCGGTCCTCGTGCTACAGTGGCTGTTATTTCGAAAGAATTTTAGTCACTTCAGCTTTGTGTTGTATTGATTATGAGTCTGCGTCCATCTTCTACACCACAAGAGGTAGCCGAGGCGAAAGTTATAGTTTTAAGATGTCCGTTCATTAGTTACGAAGCTTTGCATTGTTATGGGCTGCTGTGTTACAATTGTTATAGTTTCTAGACGTTAAGGAAGTATCAAAGAGAAGAGAATCGCGTTTGTTGGAAACTTGATGCTAATGATTTGCAAGCAAAGGACCAAGAACGATCGAATTGCATGCCAAGAGAGATATTTTTTTTAAAAGAAAACAATAAAACTATGAGAGACCCTCCACAATCTCACGAAGTCCATGAAAAAAGTTTCGAAGCCCAAGGCAGAACTCCTCCTTCTTGTATCTGAGAAATCTCACAGAGAGAAGAAAGATCACGGATGCTGGGAAGAAAGCTGACGTAACCCTTGAAGAAAGTGCAAGGATCCTCTGGAGAAAGTTCACGGACCCTGGAGAAAGTTCACGAAGCCGATTGGGAAAGGTATGTGGATTGAATTTGAGGAACATCTCCGGCTGGTTGTGTAAGTTTACCCGGCGAGCCTAGCTGCGGTGTACAGCGTGAGCGAGAGCGTTAGCGATTGGTGCTCGGTTGAGATGACGTCATCGGCTCGCTTGCCGATTGGAGCCTGCGAGCGTTACGATTCGCTCCAAAGCTACAAATGCAAACGTTGACAGTAGGAAGAGAGAAAAATTAAGATACGAGAAAGAGAAAAAGAGATATACGGTAGAATCGGGAAAAGGACAGAGATAGAAAGAGAGAGAATGAGGAAGGAAGAAACAGAGAATATACGATAAGGAAAGACATGTACAAAGAGAATTAAAAAATCATTATAGATAAATGAAATAAATTATAGGTTTTTGAAATCATTGAATTGTTTTCTTTTATTTTGCTTCTCTGCCACTTTTGGCTAACCGCGAGCGTGAGGATGAGTGATGATACGATAACACAACATACACGGGCAGGACAAGAAGCCAGACAAGAGGATTAAACTCGCTATGAGTCCAGACGCCTGGGCCTCGTTAGTCTGCAAAATGCAGTCTAGTCCTAATAATATTACAGGTTTTGGTAAAAGAGACTCGGTAGTTTTAATCATTCTGCCATTTAAGAGCTAATCGTTATCTGCGTGCTAACGTCCGCCATCTTGAAAAGAGTCCGCCACATTGCACATTGTTTGATTTGACACATCTCGGAAACAGGGACACCTATCGACGTTCAGTTTTCTCGGAAATGCAGCAAATAGTGCAAACTGTCATAATAAATAAGTAAAACCTTTTTGAAAAAAAAAGTTGTTTTGTGGTGAAAACTCACTACAGGGTGATTCAAAAACTCCTTAACATGATCATGATAGAAACAGGTTAGGCCTAGCGGGAACCGTATTGGTGTGACGGACGTCTGCCATATTGAAATCGACTCAAAATTACTAAAAATTGGGAGTGATGTGATATATCAAATCAGGCTAAAATTTTACGAGAAATGCAATGGTGAAGGTCTTTTCAACCTATCTTTAAAAATTTTGACTTGAATTCAATATGGCGGACTTCCGCTTGAGGCTAGGGCTGCAGCTGTAACTAAACGAGCACAGGGTCAAGTGCATCCCCTCCTCCCCTCCTTACATGTTGGAATATTGCACAATTCTCTTTAGTCTGTTTTCGTCTTGATTTGATTTTTGTTATTTAATGTCGTCTTTGTCAGTTTTGGCTAATTGCAACAGTGAATGTGAGTGATGTATGATGAATGGACACTCACAATGAATATCCATGCCCAGGCCGGGATTCGACCCCAGGACCCCTGGCATCGTAGCGTTCCCTTTTCATTTCTCGCTTTTTTTTTTGTTCCTCCCTTTTATTATATTTTTTAATTTACAGATTAACCTTCATATCTTTCTCCTCCTTACTGTTTTTTGTATTTCCTTACTTTCTTAACATTAAACATCCAAACATTGTGAAATAACATTAAAATATTGACCAATACTGAGAATATATTTCTCTTGCCGCAGCTGCAGTAACCATCTCATCAATGCATCCAACATGAAAAATCCCCAGAATTGGGCTATTTTTAATTCCCAAAGCGCCCCTGCATATACTTTTAGTAATATCTCGGTACCCTGCATATCATATCCGAATAGACTGCATACAATAGCTGCATCTAAGCAAAACTAAGGTTGCGAGCGTGAAAATTTTTAGATCTAAAAGTATTTCTTTGAAAACTAACAATACTATTAATTTCAAAGGCACTATCGTCTGGCTGTTTTGCAGGACATTTCGCAGGACGTTGTTAAAAAATAGGACATATTTGGTTTATTTGGAGTAGCATCGCAGACCGCAAGACATGACCATAAAAAAAAGGGACTGTCCTGCGAACATCAGGAAGTCTGGTCACCCTACTTGAAACTCACCAATTCCCCCTAAGGCCCATGGACGTCCGCAGGATTTTTACCATGGAGGGGCAAGCAAGGTATTTTTTTCAAGGGGGGGGGGCAAACAAGGCACACTATCCCCGATAATAGTGTTGTTCAATTCAATGGCCGCGGTGGCTCAGTCGGTAACGCGTCTGACTACCATGCTAAAGGTCCCGCGTTCGATCCCCGGCCGGTTCAAATCCAGGAACTTTTCTAACGTTGGAAGCGGCCCCGGCGCCCACCCAGCGTCGAATAACATGGATACCCGGCGGAAACCCGGGGGGGTGAAGGCGGTCAGGGGCGTGATGCTGATCACATCACCCCCACTCACGACCGGATCAAGAAAGTGTGGGGCGTTACCCCCCACCCCCTATACGCCTTCATGGCCTGGTGCTATGCCAGGGGAGCACTTTACCTTTTACCTGAAATTATATGTGTGAAATATATAATTTGTGATTGACTTTCATTTTCCAGGGGGGTGGGGCATGAGCCCCCTTGCCCCCTCTTCCGGACGCCTATGCCTAACCTGTTTCTATCGTGAACAATTGTACCCAGCCTTCTTCCTACACATTTTACAGGGGGGGGGGTTGAGGGACTTTCTAATTCAGCCTGTATTTGTAGAGAATTTGCAAGATATGGCAACACTGACCACATAATACATACCGAACCCAACCTTGAGAACACAGGACGGAATCACAGCCTATAATTACTTGCCGTTACCTGTTGATACAAAAGAACATATCCAAGTGTCTCCAGCGATTATCGAAGGAACTCCGCAGTTAAGAAACACTCCCGTATTTGTTTCACGAGTTCGATTGTTGCCTGCCTGTTCGAGTAACGAGCGAAGACATTGTTGTCAGCTAATCGTGGCAACTAAACAACTGTTATAAACCTGGGCGGACGCCAATCTTCCATTTGGAAGTTCATCGATTATCCTCTCTCTCTCTCTCGTCCCACTCGCACGAGACACAATGAATACAAATTGAACAGCCAATTTAAATTTGTGCGTGTACGCGTGCAGGAGGTGACGAAACGTTTCTAGTGGTTGGATACAGAAGAGAGAAGACATGTGTTTCCATACATTTGTTTCTTTTTTTGGAACTATGTTTTGTTTAAAAAAAACAACTTAGCTTGCTATCTCGTATGAAAATTGACATCTATATGTAAACACTTATGTCTGAACGGAAAGTGGTTATAAAATTTCGATTCTATTCACTTGAACTTTCGTAAATCTTTGTCACACCATTACTCACGACAGAGAGAGAAAGAAGAGATACATGGAATAGAGGAAGGGAGAGAGAGAGAAAAGGAGAGACAAGAGAAAGGGAAGAGATGAAAATAAGAGAGACAAGAAGTAACAGAAGAAATGAGTCAAAAAGAAAGAGACACCCCTGGCGTCGTAGTGCGATTTGCTAACCACTCCGCCACGGGGGCCGGCAAAGTATATAATATATGTATATATATATGGTGTTATATTTTTATTCTTACACAATCTTTTTAAGCATTCATGTAATAATAAAAATGTAATATTAATAATTTTACATATTTTAATTAATATTTAATTTTATTATCATTTAATTGTTTTAATTTAAACATTATTATTATTTATGCATGGCTCTCGTGGCGGAGTGGTTAGCACATCGTCCTACGACGGCAGCAACCCTGGTTCGAATCCCGGCCTGGGCATGGATGTTTGTGAGTGTCCATTCATCATCATCATCATCGTATCACCACTCATGTCCATCTTCGCAATTAGCCAACAGTGGTGTATAAAAGCGAAGCAGAACCAATCAATTATTACTTCTGGGACACTTTGTTCGCACCCCACCCCTCCCCGAAATATATTGCACGATACGTGCCTGGGAAACGTGTTCGGAAACGTTCCCCAACGTGCTCCCTTGCCCACCCCATGCACGTGCCACTTGAACTAACAAGTTTTCGAGCGCTTTATAGATGTTTGGTGACGTCACGGGCGGAGATAACAGCTCGCGGCTAATGGGGCAACGAAGCCCGCTCAGGAAGCAAACCACTCACTTCCGGCAGTAATTTCCGGCTGTTCTATCGGTCTCGGCGTCACCCACGACCTTGCTGCGAGGCAACAAGGAGTACATTATCCGATATGAACCACGGCAATATGAATAAAGTATAACGCCCACTGGAACGCGGTGAAACACGGCAACAAAACGCAACAGACCAGTTTCCGGCGTCTCAGTGGTCGATAAACTGCAGACTTCTTTCTACCCGGAAATTCTGTGCGTAGTAAGCGTTACACCATTTCATTTCAATAGAAGCAGACAACAGAAGTTCTGTTGCTTTCTGTTGCCGCGTGTCTCAGTGTGGGTGATATGTTTAATTGAATCTCCTTCGCCGTTTCAGAATTCTGGTGAACAATGACCTCAGACGAGCAATAAACATAAATTCAGGGGATGGCACCAGGATTGTTAAAGTTCCAGGAATTTTAAATAAATTCAATTCCGGTCCAGGAGAGAAAATCAGCAAGCGTAAACGGCTTCTGGTCCGTAAAGAACCATTTTATCTGTAAATTATTTCAATTCGGTCCAGGAACCTTTTTTCCCGATCAATTTCAATTCGGTCCAGGAACTTTTTTTTCCGGAAGAATTTCAATTCGGTCCAGGAACTTTTTTCCGGAAGAATTTCAATTCGGTCCAGGAACCTTTTTTCCCGGAAGAATTTCAATTCGGTCCAGGAACTTTTTTTCCCGGAAGAATTTCAATTCGGTCCAGGAACTTTTTTTCCCGGAAGAATTTCAATTCGGTCCAGGAACTTTTTTTCCCGGAAGAATTTCAATTCGGTCCAGGAACTTTTTTTTCCGGAAGAATTTCAATTCCTGTTCCGGTCCTGCAGCAATATTTTAACTGTATTTGTATCGTTCTTGCCGTAGGTGTAACTCGGAGTTCAACTTGGGGGTGCCCAATTGAAATATCAGTGAGAATCACATTAGTAATGTCTCCCTCCCAAATTGAAAATGCCCCCCCCCCCAAATGAATAACTAGAGGAGCATTCGGACAATAACTAAAAAATTTGACAACTATGTTCAGTTTGGCTTCCTCTGATTCACTTTAATTTAACGTAGAACGCATTTTGTCTGGCTTTTTCGTAATAATCAGCACTGTATCAGTCCTCTTTACAATGAAAAGTAAAAAATAATGAACGAATTTATTATCTTACGTTTTGTTAACTGCTAACTGGTAATAGGCTATGTTGAGGCGAATTGGAAATTACTCGATACGGAAGAAATGAGACATAAATTACACAGTGCACACCTACAGTCAAGGATCCTCGTTTGGACAAACCTATAATAAAATTCCAATTAATTGACGTCTTGTAATTAAGGGATCCCGGATTCGATACCCGGTGGAGGCACATAGTGGTTGGGATTCTACATAAGTCCATAAAAGTTGACTAAAACAAAAAAACAACAACAATCAATCCATTTCATTGAAATGTACCTTAAACAAGTTACTAGCAATAACGATGCAAAGTTTATACTCAGATAAGCTACCTGAAAATGGACTTCCAGTTTATTGGGTTTTCAGTCCGAAGCGACAAACGTAACTTGGAAACGAAGCTTCGGAAAAAAATGCAACCATTCGTGCTGAAATGGCACAACTGCATTTGCCGCTGGCAGTTTTCTCGATATCCAGCATCGTGTCGCCTCGGTCTGTTCGTTGGGTCTGAACGTCGGATAAGGCCCGTGTTACTTGTCGCTTAGGTCTGAAAGCCCCCTAAGAGAGATTTCATATCGAAGCGACAAGCCACGCACAGGCTCGTTCCCAAGGACGATGAGTCGCATGTCGCTTGGTCTGAAATGTCCATAAAGTGGATCCGAATCACCATGCAATCTGTCTTCACCGGGTATCAAGGCCCTCTGATTATTATCAGGGTGATGACAGACAGTGCTACCACCAGTGGCGTAGCGTTATAGTACGCCAGTACGCCCGGCGTTCCCAGATTTAAAATTTCAAAAATGCGTATATGCTGTGAATATAAAGTAAAACTTGACTAATTCCATATATGTTTGACCTTCATGGCATTATAATAGCTATTTTTTGCGATCCGCTTGCAACGCTTCACTCTCAACACTCGTTCTAGCATATTTTTTCAATGCCTTTCCTGGCCGGACGCCGAGCAGATTCGACGTAAAGGACTCTATATTCCTTGCTGCCTTTCTGGAGGGAAAGCTTCGATGTCTACAGCACGCGCGCGTAAATGCTCTCTCATACGCCAGCGTACGGAGCAGCAGAGGTCATGATTGGTTCATGTGACCCCTCCTGCCTTCTGAAGCAGACGACAGCGGTAGAATTCCTACCCAGTTCTTCGCGCTCATGCAACTCGTGCTATGTGATGCTACAATACGCCATATTGACTGACGTAACTTTACCAATCTCAAATATACCGCTTCTTAATGACGACTGCATTCTATAATTTATCGCACGAACAGCGATGTGCATTAGAAACTAAAAGATCAACACAGTTTTTGTCAAATAAGTTGGTGAAGTCCTCGTGGTAGAAATTCAGCCTGTGGCTGTTCTACCACTTAACCCGCAAAACTATTTTTTTTATTGTTATTATTTTCGTTATTATCTAACTGCTTAACATTGTGTCAATGGAAATGTTTACCATTCATTTGAAAACTCTTAACATCGAATTGTCTCTGGACAAAATTATTTTAAAATGTTTATCAGCATTCTCAAGATGTAATAAACAGTGGTCTGAATTACTAATCGGCACTGTTACGTCAGTAGAGTGTACGATATTTGGATCATCCACCCACCTCCGTGTCAAGAGTGCTTTGCACAGTGCGCCAAGACGACAGAGGTCCCTGGTTCGAATCCCGGCGTGAGCACGGGCGTTCTTTGTCAGTGTCCTTTCATCAATATCATCACTCATATTCATATTCGCAATTAACCAAAAGTGGTAGAATAGCGAAGTAAAAATAACCAAACCAAAGAGTACTTGGATCATCCACAACAATGACGTCTACTGTTGTGCAGAGGCGCTTGTGATTCAGGTAGGTTTTAATGACTTGCGTCATGCAGAAAGGTATAAAACACCAGAGTTCAAAACATTTGTGGCATAGTGAGGCATCTAATTTTCTAGCTAAAACATGCAAGGATGATGTTTTATTGAAAACCCAGCTGACTTCAGGCAAATAAACAATACCTGTGGCGACTAATTCCATAAGTAAATTATTAAGCAAGAAAGGGCCGACCCTTCCTTCGGACTTGGCATTCCCACCTGAAATGTCCATGCTACGCCACTGGCTACCACTACGCGCATATTAACTTTCACGTTATCAGAGACGTCCGGCATTAAAACGTGGAAGAATGCTGATACGAGATTATCGATGACAAAGAATACAAACACGAGAATCATTCATAATGTATATTGTTTCCACATTTCCTTCCCCCAATACAGAAACATGCAAGCGTTCGTTCACATCCACATGCCATGCCAGAGTACTCTAGCGGCGCTTCTCGAAAGCAGGTGACTCACGTAGTACCCAGCTCCTCCGATAGATGGCTGCAGCGACCACGTACACGCACAGTGCAAGAGTTCATTTCTGTTACGTCACACGCGAAAGAGCAATTCGACTGCTGTAAGCTTTTTGTCTCTCGTGGAAGTCCCGTCATCATGTGGGAAGGAGACTTTATTGTGGGGAGATAAAATGTGGTTCACTACGAGGTTATAAAAGGGACGAAACATAACGGGATCGCATGGACCACACGAAATGCTCGCCAGATGGGGCAATAAAGGAACGCTAAAGCACTCTGTGGCCACATTAATAACAGACATAGTTTAGGGCGACTGAAAGGTTCTGGAAGATTTTAAAAACTGTTTTCGATAAGCTATAAAGAAAACAGGAAGAAATCTTAGAAAAAGAATTCAGTGTGACCTGATTTTATTTAGCTCGTTACAGCTATACAGTTTCGTTTTCTACATATCAAAGTTCATTTTTTTCTAGATCGTCTGAGTCGGGTCTGGTGCGGGGCACACCCAGTTTGCAACAAACGCTAAAACTAAATGCTGAGAGCTCAAAACCTGCCCAGGTTTAAAGCTCTTAGAAATTAGTTTTAGCGTTTGTTGCAAGCTGAGTGTGTCCCGCACCAGACCAATGTGATTCATGAGGGTCATAGACAGCCACCAGAAGAAAATGTTTGCATTCTTTCTTTCTGGGTCCGTTATTTCACGTGGCATGCTTGTCTATCTCTTCAGCCATCGCGACGTTGAGGATGACTGACGAAATTGATTTTGTTTGCTTGTTATTTTACGTCGCTCTTCTGCAACTTCTGGCGATGAGTGACGATATGATGAAACAGATGAAGGGGCACCCACGAAGAGTACCCATGTCCAGGCCAGAATTCGATCCCGGGACCACTGGCGTCAATGTGACAAACGTAATGGTTAGGGTACACTTTTCTCTGTTAACATTTTCAGATCAAACCAGTGAAATGTTGGCATTTTCTTACAAATGGTGCCTAAAGTGCATTTTAGAGTGCAGATATTTACATATTTTACTCCGTAAGTAGATACATTGACATTTTCCGCTGAAATTTCTACCCAATTTCCACAAAAATAATAAATATTTGAAACTAGAAAAATTGATTGATTTAGTTTATTTTTCTTTGCTTTTCTTCCACTTGGCTAATCGCGAAGATAAGGATGAACGGTAATAAGATGAATGAAGGGACGGTCACAAACATATGGGGACGACACAACACGAGCCCCACAGAGGGTAGATTCAGGCGCCAGAACCTCGCTAGTCTGCAAAATGTGTCTCCTACGGCTACGTGGAAGAGAAGTTGACATTTGGGTGTCAGCAGGAGGGTACGATAACACACGCACAATCCCGACCCTTTCGAGGATGTCAATACCATTGCACAACCTACTCCGCCATCTGACGGCAATCCAATTAGCGAATGACTTGTCTGCCCCCGACCACCACCCTCTTCGCTCTTCCCGCAGCGTCGGGAGAGCAATGTCATTTATGGGATGAACATCAAACAATGCATCCTCCTAACGACCGGGGGAGAGGGACGAAGTCGTTAAGGGTTCCATGAAGGCCCTTTCATCTGGGTCGCGTGTTCGTCTGCAATGAGGCGGAAGGAGTTGCTAATCCCTTTCTGTACATGGCTGCAGATGCCAGATAGCTTCTGATGGGGGGGGGGGGGGGGGAGCTTCGGGCGTAAAGGAACGGATCGTGTTGCTCCGTTGTTAATGCGCCAACGGAGGCTTCAACGTGTCACCTGGGAATGACTCCTATTACACTTCTGACGCTCATCAAGGACTGACCGCGCTGCAAGATTGAGCTTTCATCTCTGAGCATTTAAGATATTCAAGGCCTTACTCGAGACTGTATTATCAAGTAATTAATTAATTAATTTGATTAATTTGTTGTTTTAAGTCCACTTTATGTACAGTAAGGCTAAACGGGACAGGACCTACAGTTTAAAGTGGGATCCGAACCACTTGTGCCTCCACAGGGTATCGAACCCGGGACCCCTTGTTTACAAGGCGACGAGGCTACCACTTATAATCCTGTACGTCTCTTATTTCCCCTTTATAAATAATAAAGAAGTGAGACGAGGATTATATTATCTGCGCAGTGGAAGTTAATGATCATTTAGTAGGTAATTAAACTATTTAATTTAAACTTAATATTCTTTCAACCATAATCTTTATTAACAAATCATATCATTAATTATACTTTCCAAATTTATATATCCATCACATGATTCATTCATACCCAATCAAAACACCTAAGAACCACATTTTAGTTAACTCAACAAAAATAACTATGTATTATCTCCCAATTAAATTATAACAGTCCGTCCAATTAGATTGTCAAAAGTCAGTACGTAACGGCTATACGAGTCAGAGTCAACTGCAGCCCCGCCCCAAACCCCCACAGCCAACATGACCCGGAGCAATCTACCTTTTAAAAAAAAAAAAAATCCTTCACTTGCACTTTTAAAAAGTCGAAATAACTATATTAACGTTAGGCAAATTACACCAGGCCATGCAGGCCCAAAAAGGGTGATACACGGAAATACAGTATACTCAGCCTGTGTCCAGTTAGTCCTACGTCTCCCCCAGTCGGCAGGGATCTGCCACGCCAAAATCCTCGCTCAACCAGCGCAGAAGCTTAGCCAATGGCATACCCTACCTTAGTCACATGTATATTGAGTCTTCAATACGTCATTAATGAGCTATCGTACACTATGGGCTTACCCACTGCGCCATCGGGGAGGCCTGTCATATCATTATTAAAAAACTGCAATTGTACCTATCTATTTTGAATTTGAATTTGAATTTAAAATTTTGGGAGCGTCAGCACTTAGGATATTTTGCTCCCGTCACATTATACGGGGGCCAGCCCCTTACCATTACAAATAACAACTCTAACGTTGCATAACTAAAAATCTTAAAATGTTCTGACTTCTGTTAAAAGCTGAGGCTGTAAACGGGCACTCAGCACACGTCAAGACAAAAAACAGGACAACACACACAAAATTATACTGGCCATAGTGCCAGTCGCCAGAGCCTCGTTAGTCTCCAGTTCAGGGTGTACTACGTGGAACTGAGGTTGACTTTTGGGCGCCTACGTGGAAGGTACCCCTGACACACCCTATCTATTTTGAGGAACAAGTTACAGTATAATACAAGTTATTTCTGTCATAAAGTAGTAAATTAACGAATCTAAGAGTTCGATTCTTGAATACATTACACTTTATTAGTTTTATGTGGATTAGCGTCCACTTCCCGCGTAAATTTTACTTTCTGGTCAAACGTGCAAACTTTTCCTCTTTCTGTTCTCCATGGTAGACCAGTAGCAACTGCAAAGTTTCACTGAAGGAACAGCTGTTCTGTTTTTATTAGAGAACACGGTAAACTTCAACTATCGGCTTCTCTTTAACGTGTGTACTTTCGTATCGCCATTACGTACAAATGAAAATGCGTCTTATGTTCTGAACAACTGCGGTAAATCTTTTTCCTCTGATTTCATACCGCATCTCCCCTGAGACACCGCCGCGCTGCACTCGTCATTCTCTCAACTCGAGACCGGCCGCCGCCATGCCAACTTATCCTGTTCCGTATTTGAAACTCGCCTTGAGTTTTTATAACGACAAGAAATGTATACTTTTGTGACATTGTTGTGGCTTGGTTACGTACAAATGCATTACGTGCAAATAAGGTTTCGTTAACATGCTTTTAAATTATATTTTGCCTGGACCTACAGTAATTTACGTACAAACAGGATTTTCGCAGAACTCAGTTATGTATAGAGAGGCGCGCCTGCATGGTCCACATTAGGGGGATGGAAACAACTAAGAAAGAGAAACGAAGCAGGGGAAACGATATGTCCTTTGTGCGATGGGGCAAGCATATCCTACCGGACTGAGCTTCTACACGTGACCTAAGGGACAAATGGATGAAAAACGTAACAGGGAGGGAGGTGATAGAAGTGGTAGACGACAGAATGAAGATAAAGGAGGCGGGGCAGCAAGTGGGGAAATACCTGGGGGAAGTAAGAGAACGGCGGGGGAAAGCTATTAGAGAAGGCAACGAAATGAGTGATCATGCTCCAGACGAGCCATCTTTATAGTGTAAGTGTGTGTAAAGCAAAATGTATGCGTGTTTTGGTGAGAGTGCAGGAAAAGAGAAGTGGGGCGAGGAAGAAAGACTGGAAGAAGAGCTTCCGAGGGAGGGGAAGAATGTGTATATAGGGAACAAAGTAAGAGACAGCTTAAAAGAAAATTAAATGGAACAAAATCGTGTAGAAAAATCAAAACTATGTAGTGCGTACAGCCTATGGCTGGCACAAAAAGAAAATAAATCTAAATCTACAATAAAGCAGTCTCAACTGTATATTCTGTTTCAATGTGAGGACCCACAAGAGCAATTGCAGCTTACGCAAACATTACGCACTTACGAATGAGATGGCTTAACCAAAAAGGAGTTTGAAAAGTGCGTGATCAGTTATACCCACCCCAAATTTGCTTCCAGTGGCATATTTGTTAGGGGTTAACTGGGAAATATTGTCAAACGACGCAGGACATATGACTTAAAAAAGGGTCTGCCCCTAAAAACCCAGTACACCTTGCCAAGCCATGGTTCTGTGTGTAAGAATAAAAACAACCTCGTCTAGCTACATTTTTTGACCCTCAGTGTAGTGCAGGTGTCAGGCTGGTGCAAGGAAATTACGTTCAACCAAGTGGACGAATATCGGGGTTTCCCTCATAGCACAGCACTTGGAGCAACATTGCGTTCTGACGTCACCGGAGAAGGTTTTTAAT